>NW_025110939.1:0-600000 GCF_015476425.1 Leptopilina heterotoma | reverse complement strand
ATATATTTATTAAATTAATTTTTAAATAATTGATTTCCTTTGGGTAGTTTTATTAAAATAATAGAGATATTAAAAATTATTGAAATGAGGAAAATTTTTGAAAATAATTGAAATTTGAAAAAGAATTTTATTATTTATAAAGATAATTGGGATTTTAAGAAGATCTTTTTTTAATTTTGAAAGTAATAGTGGTGTGTAAGGTATGGTGGCGAACACTTTGTTTTTTGCGTCTCTCTCTCTCTCTCTCAAATAACAATATTTTTCAAAATTTCAAAAGCAGGCAGTTGCTGACATCTATTAAGCATATTTCTGTCAGAAGCGGTTGTTAAAATTTAAATGCAGTGAAATTTTACAGCTCTTGGCGCAAAACACTGATTTTTTTATTTTTGAAAAATGTAAGGTATGGTGGCGGATTTGGTGTATTCAACTAAAACATTATGTAGATGTTAAAATCATTTATTAAAACTACTAGAAATGATGAAAAATAACAAAAAGAGAAAAAACTGATGATTTTACATTATAGAAAAAAAAGTTTCACTTCAGTTATGGTTACAATTTGGACATGTGAAGTAGCTGGTGACTGTTTTAACGCAACTAGAAGAAGAGAAGACCGCAACTGTCACATATTCGAGAATTGTTGCGGTAGAGCACAAGAGGCATTAGTACAAAAAAAATGCAAAGACAAATGAAATTCGTGCAAAAAAATGATCCGCCACTGTACGTTACAAAAATTACGCCATCATACCTTACAAGCTATTGATGAAAATATGATGGTGTTACTTTCATACAGCGCGAATTGAAAAAAATGTAAAATATAGGGGAGAGGGCCCCAAGGTGGTCACCCATCTTTTGAACGACTGTAGATTTCAAATGGAATTATATATAAAGGTCAATAATACGGCGTTTGAAACTTTATCTTATTACCTAACTTCCTATCATAAAGTTTTTTTTATTTCATTAATAAAAAAAAAGTTATGGCACTTTTTAAAAAAAGTTGAAAATTCGACTTTTAAAAAAGTGGCCCCAAGGTGGTCACCATACAAAAATTCACTAAAAAAGTTTTAAAAAAATGTAAAAAACGTATTACTAAGTTGTTTATTTAATATTAATTGTTTTTCAGGATCACAGAAACATATTACATATTTTTTTTGCACTTTGTCCTTTCGTCAAAAATGATACTTTTTGTGTATGTATTAGATAGGTAAAATTTTGAAAATAATTCTATTTTATTATTATTCATCATAAAACTTAAAAATTGATAAAATTCACATTCACAGTGATAAATGTTGATAAATATGGCGTATAAACATATTTTCATAAAAAATCAAAAGTGACCACCTTGTGGCCAAAAAAGTGTCCACCTTAGGGCCAAGAAAGAATTTTTTAAACGTTAATGAAAAAATTTTTTAAAGCACAATATTAATTATATTCATTTGGAATATTATTGTACGATATATAAAGATAATTATAACGATTTTTACTAATTTAAAATGGTTAATTTCGATGATTTTAACACCCTGAGAAAAAAATTTCTCGATCATTTAAAAACAGAAATTTTACGACGTTCACGTTACAAAGAGACTCATACGACTATTTACCTCAAAACTTTACTAAAATCTTTGTCTTCTCAAATAATAACAATAACAAAAAACATTTGAAGATACTAACTAATATACAAAAATTTTCTTAGGGTGACCACCTTAGGGCCCTGACCACCTTGGGGCCCTCTCCCCTACAAAAAACTGTTATCCAAGGTCTAAACAATACGTTCCATACATTTACCTAACTCAATTTTCAAAAAATCTTCACTCTGGCACTGTTAACACACATATCCAATAAAAATTTTCAGTTTTTTTTCACTACTTTTTTATTCAAAATTGCTTAGAGTACAAAGCACGCGTTTGCCCATTAATACTACTGCATATAAAATGTCATCACGATAAAAGACATCGACCATAGTCTCTTGACTTCAACTTTTTCAAAAATCTAGAAAAATTTAGATAAAATTTTTCTAAAAACACAGAAATCTTCGTTAGAATTTCAGCTTTAAAATAAGCCTTCGAAAATTAAAAAAGGTTAATCCGTCTTCGATATATCATTAAAAATGTGAAGCCGTGTTTCGACCGATTGGTGCATTGAAATTCAACTGTGACGACTCGATTGTGGCTTCGCGCGGCAGCGAATAAGAGAGAAAACAGGAACGAATTCTTGCGGGTGTACAATGAACTTTTAAGTTTCTTTATATTACTCGTGAAACATCATTATTTATTATTCTCAAGCAAAAATTCGTCCCTGTTTTCTCTCATTCGCTGCCGCGCGAAGCCAGAATCGAGTCGTCACTGTTGAATTTTAATGCACCAATCGGTCGAAACACGACTTTACATTTTTAATGTTACACTACCGTCGGGAATTATCGGTACGGTTGCACGAGCACGGCCCAAAAACATACTAATCTTTAAATCACGATTCTTTTGTAAATACAAATGTCAGAAAATTAACAAATATACCATTCGAAAGATAATTAAATTCTACGATTAATAATACATAACTGAAAATTCTGTAGGTGTGATCATTTAAGTCTCATCTTTAATTTAAGACCAAAAGAGTTCAAAAATCTTAATCGGTTAGCGAGATATCATTATAGACGGCAGAGCATTTTCAGCCAAAAACCTTTCAAAATCAACTAATTCACTGCATTTGTCAAAAAACATGCTCGGATGTTTATAATGATATTTCACGAACCGAATAAGATTTTTAAACTCTTTTGGTCATAAATTAAAGATGAGACTTTAATGATCACACCTATAGAAGTTTCAAATTTTTTCTACAATTTTTAGAAAATGTGCAGGGTTTGAAAAAATCTCCAAAAAAAATTTATTTTTAAAATTTTTTTGTCAAATTTGTTGATTGCTGCAATCTTTGTATAAATTATTAAAATTTTCAGTTATGTATCATTAATCGTAGAATTTAATAATCTTTCGAATGGTATATTTGTTAATTTTTTGACATTTGTATTTACAAAAAAATCCTGATTTAATGATTGGTATGTTTTTGGGCCGTGCGCGTGCAGCCGTACCGATAATTCCCGACGGTAGTGTATATCGAAGACGGATTAACCTTTTTTAATTTTCAAAGGCTTATTTTAAAGCTGAAATTCTAACAAAGATTTCTGTGTTTTTAAAAAACATTTATCTAAATTTTTTTTAGATTTTTGAAAAAGTTAAAGTCAAGAGAGAAAAATGAGAAAATTTGATAATTTTTTTATTTCTTTCTCACTCTACAACTCAAAAAATAATTATCGAAATGACTTTAAAGACGGCTTATTTTACGCAAAATTTAATCAGCTTTCTAACCGCATTTAATTCTTTCTTGTATCTCCTTTTATTTCCGAGATATGATTGAAAAAGTGGTGGCATGTTTTTTCATAGAGTCGAATGTAATCGTCCTGATACTTTTGGACGGTAGTGTATTTGAGTAAAATTATTTATTTAATAATTTGTAAGTCATTATTTTATGATAGTTGTTCAAGATTTAAGTTATTTAAAAAGAAATTATTGTCAAAAATTGAAGGTTTTGTTTTATAATTTGTGGTAATTTTATAGTTTATGAGGCAAACAAAAAGAGACACAAAAATTCAGAATTTTCTTACACGGAGAGAAATGTGTTACGAATTATGCACACGGAGAAAAATGGAAAAATGATTTATGCAGTCAGTGTAGTACTCCTTTATAGAATAATATGTGACAGGTACACACCATAGTATTAGAAGTTTCATAGCTGAACACTTTGGGACTCAACACAAGTTATCCCATTCATCAGCTTAAACAAGACTGTTTATATAGTCTAAGAGGTAATAAGAGTATAAAAAATTGAAATGAGAAATTGCTTTCTCATGAAAATCGTTAAAAGAACGCGTCAGTGTACAAAACACAAGTCAATAATAGAAGCGAATATTGAACAACTAGTACTCAGTCCAGTTCTTTCGAAACATGAACGCCGTGCACATAAAGTAGATACCTACTCGAAAACCACATGTTATTCTCTCTCTCTCTCTCTCTCTCTCTCTCTCTCTCTCTCTCTCTCTCTCTCTCTCTCTCTCTCTCTCTCACTAATGGTCGTTCACTTATCTTACCGTTTCACTTACTCTTACTACTCTCAACTATTATGCAGTGCAGTTAAGTTCATTAAATTATTAAATATTGCTGTGAGAATAATTAATTATAGGGGAGCATAGTCGAGGTCGGCCACCTTTTTGACTTTTGTTTATAACTTTTTTTTAAAAATGAATTTGGACAATTGAAGTATATGGTTGGAAAGTCCTGTTTAATAGGAACATCTTTTCTGTACAAAGTAAATTGATTGGTTTTAAAATGAAAAAGTTATAAAGATTTAAAAAAAAAATTTGTAGTCGAGGTTGGTCCTTACAGTCAAGGTCGGCCATGTTTAAAATTCAAAGGGCATTAATCGTTAAAAAATAAAATAACATGTTTGGAGTTACGGAAAATTGATTCTTTATTGTTTACAGCTTGTAACTTAATGAAATAACAAAATAATAAAAATAAACAGTATAAAAAAATAAATATAAATAAAAAAAAATTTTGCACTAAAATATTAATAAAATTAAATAAAAATATTAATAAGATGATCAATTATATTATGAGTTATACAGAATTGCAGTTTTTGCAAATGAAGTAGCTCGTCCTCATCTTTGCGCATTTTAAACATATAGTGGCCGACCTTGACAGTAAGTAACATTACCGAATTGTTGAAACCATAAAGAAATACGTTTCGGGATTCGATTTTTTACTTTGTTTTTCTTTCAACCATGAGTCCCACAAATTTTCTGGATACTTGCCTTGACGATTCAATTTGTTTTTTATCTTTTATTAATGGTTTTTCACATTATGCACAAAACTTTTTTTGAGCTTTTTTTGTACCGATGTCACAGAAAACACAATTTTCGATCCTCCGAAAATGTAATTGAACAAAAAGTTAGGTTTTACTAAGACAAGCTTCGACAAGCATGCGCGTAGGTGGCGCTAGTGAACTTGATAAAAAACGCGAATGGCCTACCTAGACAGTGGTCCAACCTCGACTATACTCCCCTACATTTCATTCAAGGTCAATTCACTATTTTGTAAACGGGAAAAAAAGAATAATCAAATTTACCATGAGGAGTGTCAAACTTGAAAAAGGTTAAGAAAAAATTAATGTTTTTTATTTATTTATTATTAAATTCTAATAACCGTATCAAATTTAAACTAGTTGACAATATTATTTATTCAATATTATGAATATTGTTGACATCCATACTTACATTAATTACAAAGTAAAATCCACGCATTATCTAATTTATTTCATTGGTAAGGGAATTTTTATATAAAATTGACGAAGTGAATAAAAGGAAACACTCGTTTCGCGTCGCGTCGGCCATTTATTTTGACAGTTTCCGCGCCTGCGTTCCCTTATTATAAAAATTTCAAAGTAGGGGACTGAGTCCAGTTTCTCTACTATGCACACTGCAGCGCGCCTTATAATCTTCGCCTGTGTTTCAATGCTGTTTACAGTGACATTTGAAACTAAGGCCCTCTATACACTATACGCAATACCCTAAGATGCTTGATGGAAATGAATTAATGTACTTTTACTGGACTGAGTCCTGTTTTTTCAATATTGACTCCCAGTTTTTCAAACTCCATTTTTCTCCGTGCACAAGACATGTTGGTTCGCTTTACGCATAGACGTCTGTACCTAATTATGCAAAGGCCGGTGCTAACTTTGAACAGCTTGTGCCACAGTTGCTCAAATCCATGAAAAATCACTATGGATTTCTTGCAACTTATGCATGGTGATGTGTATGCGTTTTTAGTACGGCCTGCTCATGCGCTAAGAGCAACAGATTTATCTCTGTGTATGAATTATAAAATTTAAATTTTTTTTAAAACTTTTAATAAAAATCTCTGACTTTTCTCTGAATTTCCTGTGTCAGAATATATGATTATTATCATTAGTTACACGCGATTTGTCTGAAACTTTAAAATTTCAGACAATATTACATATTATCATGTATAGAGTATCATGTTTAGAGTATTTCAATGCAAAGTTTAGTAAACTTGTGCCAAGATTTAAATGTCCCGATTAAATGCAGCAATATCAGGCTATATTTCAAGACATACCCCTAACAACAACGGATATTCTAGGATAACCTACGGACTTTCTAGTTACATCCGGAAATTTAGATATCCCTAGGATGTCCTTAAGATATCTTAGGACATCCTTTGTATATCCTACGGATATAACAGTTTCCGGATATCTTTAAGACCGGATATCCTGAATATCCGGTTGCTGGTAGGGTTGATTTGATCAATTCTTCAATTAAATTTAACAAAATTGTTGAATTTGTCATTGTTTTATAATTAGCTAAGCAGAAAGTTATATTATTTCGATGTCACTTGTAGTGCATTAAGATTTTTGATAAAATATAAAGAACTGTGAAACCTTAATATTACGGTGTAATATTAATACTAATATTATAATATAAAGTATTAATAAGGAATAATAAAGTATATAAGTAATAATAAAGTAATATTAATATTAATTTTACCTTACTACTTCCACGTATTGTTGCCTAAACATTACATGTAATACTACCATCACAGTAAGATCAATGTACTATAATATCGTAATGTTATGAATTTAAATGTAATATTATACAGAGATATCAAGACGATATTCAAGGAAGTAGTATATTAAATTTCTTTCTGGATGTAAGAGTATAAAACTTAAAACATTAAGAGTTAATTTAAAGAATTGAAAAAGCGTTTTGAACATTTAGTATATTTAATTATTAGTTAATTCATTTGTGTGAATAATTAAAATTATTAAATTGTAAAACGAAATAATATCTTTTTCTATGATATTATGCTTTAATAAATATTAAAATTATGTATCTTGAAAATAGTGACAGTGACATTAAACATTAGGAATTTATTATAAATTAATTTTTGCTATGTACTGCACAGTAAATAATTAATTTCATAATTATTTTACCGGCGGTAATTGAGCGACCCCTACGTTTTTTATGACTATTCAATAACTTTTAACTTGAAAAATATAATAGGGGAGAGGGACCCAAGGTGGTCACCCATCTTTTGAACGACTGTAGATTTCAAATGGAATTATATATAAAGGTCAATAATACGGCGTTTGAAACTTTATCTTATTACCTAACTTCCTATCATAAAGTTTTTTTTATTTCATTAATAAAAAAAAAGTTATGGCACTTTTTAAAAAAAGTTGAAAATTCGACTTTTAAAAAAGTGGCCCCAAGGTGGTCACCATACAAAAATTCACTAAAAAAGTTTTAAAAAAATGTAAAAAACGTATTACTAAGTTGTTTATTTAATATTAATTGTTTTTCAGAATCACAGAAACATATTACATATTTTTTTTGCACTTTGTCCTTTCGTCAAAAATGATACTTTTTGTGTATGTATTAGATAGGTAAAATTTTGAAAATAATTCTATTTTATTATTATTCATCATAAAACTTAAAAATTGATAAAATTCACATTCACAGTGATAAATGTTGATAAATATGGCGTATAAACATATTTTCATAAAAAATCAAAAGTGACCACCTTGTGGCCAAAAAAGTGTCCACCTTAGGGCCAAGAAAGAATTTTTTAAACGTTAATGAAAAAATTTTTTAAAGCACAATATTAATTATATTCATTTGGAATATTATTGTACGATATATAAAGATAATTATAACGATTTTTACTAATTTAAAATGGTTAATTTCGATGATTTTAACACCCTGAGAAAAAAATTTCTCGATCATTTAAAAACAGAAATTTTACGACGTTCACGTTACAAAGAGACTCATACGACTATTTACCTCAAAACTTTACTAAAATCTTTGTCTTCTCAAATAATAACAATAACAAAAAACATTTAAAGATACTAACTAATATACAAAAATTTTCTTAGGGGTACCTCCTTAGGGCCCTGACCACCTTGGGGCCCTCTCCCCTAACTATACAATTTTTATTTTTATTTTCAATAAAAGTATAAAATTCTGAAAAAATGACACCTTAACAACAACAAAATATTAATTTTTAATAAGATATTTAAGAAAAACTCCATTTTCAATGATTTGACTAATTTTATTATATCTTCCGAAGAAATTAACGTTTTTCAACGTTCATAGGCTTATTTTAATCGTATTTTTTGTAGAATTGCGATTTCTTACAAGATTTTATCTAGATAGATTTCTTTAAAAAATGCAAATGATAAAAGTTGCGTAAAAAAAATTGGAAAAATTATAATTACTAATAAGATGTTAAAATGGAATTAGTAAAATCCGTTATTTCAAAGAAATGTTTAAACTTTGAGTAAAGTTTTTGATTATATATATATATATTTGATTTTTAAAAATTATTTTTCAGTTGTAAAAGTAACTTCAAAATTTTAATAATTTTTTCTTTCAACTTTCGTCACTTGTAGTTTCTAAAGAAATGTATGTAGACAAAATCTTGTAAGAAATCTCAATTCTACAAAAAAATACAATTAAAATGAGCCTATGATGGTTGAAAAATGGGGTTTTTCTTAAATATTTGATTTAAAAATTAATATTTTGTTTTATAAGGCGTCATTATTTTCAGAATTTTATACTTTTATTGAAAATAAAAATAAAAATTGTACAGTTTATATTTTTTAAGTTAAAAGTTATTGAATAGTCATCAAAAAGTAGGGGTTGCACAATTACCGCCGGTAGTATATATATTACTATTATTATTAATACAATATACATAATAATATAATGATATATATTATATTATATATTATACCAAATAAATTATTATATATAATAATCAATTACTCAGGGCTCGAACCAGTGAAAGTATTTAAAAATACGGACTTTACGGACCAAAAATGAAAAATTACGGACCATTTACGGACCAATTACTGACAAAAATATATGAGTACATTTTTCTTAAAACTATAAATTAGATTTTTTCATAACTAAATAACATGAAGATATCGATAAGCAATCGATTACTTCATGTTTTATAATAATTAAAGATAGAGTGATAAAATCATTATCAATTCAATTATTATTTTCAAGAATTTTTAACTAAAATTCTTCTGAAAATCGATTATTTTTAATAATTTTCGAAAAAGTTCTTTGACAATTTTCAAATCCATTTGTTTACAATATTCAATTTTACGAAATTTCAATTATTTGTAAATTCTTCAATTAAATATGTATATTAGAAAATAAAAACTTTAAATAATATAAAAAAATCAGCAATTAAACTTTTTCAAAAAAAAAAATTAATTCCACAGAATTGTTAGTTAAAAATATGAAAAATTCAAATTTTCAAAGATTTGTATCTGAAACCTTTTCAAAATTTAATTATTTCTAAAACTTTACGCTCTAATACTTTTAATATTCAATTATAATCTAAAATTTTAACTGAAATCCATTTATAAATCAATTTTTATAAAAAATTCTACGAGAATTTCATTATTTAAATACAAAAAAAACAATTTATTGAAAATTTATTGAATATTTACATATGTTTCTTAAAATTGAATTCTTTTAAAGAATTGTATCTATCAATTTTCAAATAATTTGAATTCTTTTGCAAAATTTTATTAAAATAGTAGATATTAAAAATAATTAAATTAGGGAAAATTTTTGAAAATAATTGAAATTTTTCCAAGAATTTTATTAAAATTTTTGAAAATAATTGATATTGCGGAGAAGAATTTAATTATCTCTAAAATTTTGACGAGAATTTAAAAAAATTTTTGAACATAATTGAATTTTTGCGAAGAATTTTATTACTTTTGAAAATAATTGAATTCCTTCAATCATTTGTAATTTCTCTAAAATTATCCGAATTATATCGTATAACTTACGTACTTTACGGACCTTTTTCAATCGAATTACGGACTTTACGGACCTTTTTTCAAAAAAACGGACTTTTACGGACTTCAAGCAAAGTTACGGACTTTTACGGACTTCAAGCAAAGTTACGGACTTTTACGGGATTTACGGACCTAGTTCGAGGCCTGATTACTTAGAAAAGAGAAAATGAAGAAAATATTTATTCGTTTTATTCTGTCTTTACAATAAATTGAATTTTAAGGAAAAATGTTCATTTTTTGTCAAAAATAAATGTAAATATCAAGAATTATTACAATTTTATGTTAAAGATATAATAAATTTTAGAAGTAATTGATGGTACAGATCAAAGAACTGGTTATAACCTGTGGTACTTAGTCTGTTATAACTGGTTTTGTGATCTTCACTCTCAATTACAGATTTAGTGAAAAAATATGACTTACGCAAATTTACTGGCCTTGAGTTGTTAGGAGTAGTTTCTACTGGCTGTGAGTTATTTTGACCCAGAACTAAGCTCCCGTGAGACAAAAAGAAACCAAAAGTGGTTAAAATAAGACCGAGGCACTTCATAGTGCACTTTAGCCCTTCAGCCCGAGTATAAAATTGTACGTTTTTACTGTGACGATAATAGGAAACAAATGATGAGCAAAGAGTGGTGTGTCATATAAAGTTATTTTGAAAAATATACTAAAGAGTGGTGGAAAATGATTTTCCCAGGTAATGTATGGCTTACTCAAAACGTGTTTGTCGATCGGTTGCCGCGGGGATGACCCAATCAATTTTCACCAAGTGTTTATGTTTTCCCCTTTCTTTTTCAAAACCCTCACATTCAGTTCTCGACCTTGCTTAAGTGTATATATTTTTACATAATCAGAAATTGACAAACTCCCTCATATATTCGTGCGCGACACTCTTTTGCTTATCCTAAGTGCTTAAACACACTTATTTATACATAATATGTATGTACATATACATACACATGAATATATATATTTTTATAAAAGTAATGTTTACAATTTTTTTAAACTTCTATTTGACTCTTTCTAAACATAAACATCGTGGGATTTGTGTCAATATTATTTAACCAATTTTTAAATTATTACAATATTTTTTATACATTTAGAATATTCATAAATAAACGAGTTTTTTAATTTTTATTAAACTTTATATGTAAAAGACTAAATGTATTCAAAAATATTTTGAAAAAAAATGTTTTAAAAATTTTATTTTCTAATAATAACTTTGCATTATCGATCAGAAATGTCAAACCATCCATTTTTTAACTTTTAAAAAAATTTTTTCATGAAAAGTATAAAAACAAAAATTTTACCCTCTTTACCTTAAAATGACATTATAAAATATTATGAAAAAAATTATACTTCAGAAAAGCAATTTTACCAAAATTTTATTCTGATATATTTAAAATAGTAACATTTTCAATGTTTTATAAAAATTGTAATTACTTAAACAATAAACGCTTAGTCACTGTTCTTAAAATGATTTTAGAATGCAAATAAATTAGGTATTATGCATTTATTTATTAGGTAAACATAATTTTGTTGAATATTTTTAATTTCGTATTAACATTTTTATAAAATATTAGGTATGTGAAACTTTAATCTTATTGTCAAAATTATTTCTTAAAAAAAATTTAGAAATTTTTTGTCCAAATTTTACTATTTGCATGTTGCTAAGAAAATCGAATAAAATAAATTCCAAAAAACCCGAAATTTAAATTAATTTTAATAAAACAAAAGAAATGCATTTTCAACTTTTATACACACATTATTGTTTTAAAGAAGCTTTTCATAAAAATTTGGTATTTGGAACAGTGGTGTATTTCATTTTTTTATTTCTTTAATTGGTTACAAAAAAACTAATGAATACTATAAATAGACTGGAATCGAATTTTATTCTTATGACAGAAGGTCAAGCTAAGGTCTAAAGGTACTTGTTTGGTTGAAATTGTCTTCCTTGTGTTACTATTACAACTATTTATATTGGTTGTTAAAAGGACTTCCTCCGGCTACACGTCAGTAATATAATTTTATCGTAGTTATATATGTGTGCGTAATAGTTTTCTATTGTAGTTGAACATGCGTAGTTGAATAATTCAAAATGTCATAAATGTAAAATATATTAAATTAAGCAACAAAGCAATGCCATTCTAGACTTAATTGATAGTGTTTAAAAATTCCTGTTTAAGATTCATATCTATTAGAAGAGAAACACCCGAGTTTAACTTTTAGATCTGATTCCATCCTTGAAACTGAGGGGTTTTAAAGATGTAATAAGATGGAAGCAGAGTTTATTTACATTGTAAGTTAACTCTGATTTCCACCTGCTACATCTGGTTAGCGAACCTAATTAAATACTTCATGACCCTTACTTACAGAATTTTTTCTCCTGCCAAAACCCTGAAAAAACTGCTCACAGCATATTTAAGATAATTTTAAACTAATTTTTATGACATGT
Organism: Leptopilina heterotoma; assembly: GCF_015476425.1. Taxonomy (NCBI): domain Eukaryota; kingdom Metazoa; phylum Arthropoda; class Insecta; order Hymenoptera; family Figitidae; genus Leptopilina; species Leptopilina heterotoma. The sequence continues at coordinate 587,609 of NW_025110939.1, read as the reverse complement.
TCAATTATTAATAAATAACATTATTTTTTAATAAGTTTTAGTTTTTTGTAATTAAATACTGACCAATAGCGAATCCATAAATAATGTCACTATATGTATATATATATATGTGGAATTAATATATAGGGGAGAGTGGTCCTAAGTTGGCCGCCTAAGCAAATTGGTCGAAAATAGTAACAAAATGAAATTTAATCACTTCGGCAAGTATATATTAGTATCTATATTAGTATATAATTAGTATATATTAGATCGTTTTGCTATAATTCTGTGGCATTTAGAACGTTATAGAATAGCTTTTGTAGTCTTAATACAATAAATAGTGAAAAGCTGCATTTTGGACATTTCAGAAATAGCGGTCCTAAGTTGGCCACCACTTTTTTTCGCTTGTGTATAAGGAAGAAATGCATATTCTTTTCAATTACGCAGAAATTTTACAAATTTGATACATTTAGGAGAATAAAAACGCATTATTTAACTATTTTTGTTTAGAAAATGAAGCAATATTTTATTTCATTTATTTACAGTGGTGGATAGCTGTAGAGACAGTCGTTTTTGTACTATGTTTTTTCTAATGTTTTTTTAACCATTTTTTTTTGTTTTTTGTCTTTGTTCAATTCCTACGACGTTACACTTTTACGGTCTTTCTCGTGATAAAAAACACAAAAAAGAAATAAAACATAAATTAAAACAAACAAAAACAATAGGTGGCCAACTTAGGACCACTGTAGATTTTTACAAGTTTCAAATTATTACGCTAATAAAAAAAATGTAATTAAAAAATCAACAGAACCTCTTATTACAACATTAAGTAAAGGAACTAGCGCACACACTTATTTAGAAATTTTTAATTATTTATCTCTTGTAACTGCTCTCGAAAAAACAAGAAAAATTAAATTTTTTTGGTCGTAAACAATATTATTGTCCTCACAATGCGTAGAAGAATCTTAGATTATAATTAGGTCCATAAATTATATCATGGTTTATCAATATATCATACCACAAAATTATAGATTCATCCAGTATACCATCTCTGAGAAATACAGGGTGGCCAACTTAGGCCCACGGCCAACTTAGGACCACTCTCCCCTATCCCTTTACAAATAAATATAAAAATATAAAAAAATTAAATATTTGTTAATTAAATTATTCAACGGCATATATAATCATTAAATTTCATATTTATACTTATACACTACAGAAAAATCGGAATAAACGCAAACCTAAGAAATACTTAAAATCTAACGCACGCGGGAATCGAACCTACAACCAAAGAACCTATGGACACTATAATACGCCCTAACAAATTAATAAATAGTTTAATAATAATAATAATAAAACATAAATATTAATAAATTAATATTTTTTCTATTTAAAAAAATGTCAATACTTTTCTTTTAAAAATGCGTTTCTTATTGTTTATACTCATTATAAACATAATTTCTTAGTGTAAAAAAAATATTCGTTGTTTGGACTTAGAAAGTTTTGGTAATCAATGATGTGGGCGATCCATACGGGCCCCTCGCACAGTGGGGCCAAATGTACTTTTTGTGTCAAAATCAGTCTAGAGGTTACAATTTTCATTCAAATTAAACAAACATTTTTTTTTAATCTTCGTTACTAAATTTTCTATCGATTTCTCGATGCCGATTTTTTAATTTTTGTTTATTTATACCTATATTTATTTGTTTACAACAAAGTATGAAAAAATCGATATGTTGCTATAAAATAAAGTTTTTAACATTCAAAAAATTTATAAGTAAATTAGAAATCATATTTTAGTATTTCTGAAATAAAAAATTTTGTACAATTTCACTTTAATTAAATAAACAATACATTAATATTAATTAACTTTTGGAAAAAAGAACATCATTGAAAAAAATCAATTTCTTGTACATATTTCTTCTAGTTTTTTACCCAAAATTTAATGGGTAATTAACACATAAACATTCAGTATTAATTTCATAAATTATTAAATTGTTTATAAACAATTTTATATTGTTAATTATAAATTTTTTTAACATTAACGATAAAAATTCTAATTTTTTTACACTTCTCAACATTTTATACAGGAAATAATTAAATATAATTAAATACAAAAATAAAGGGTATTTAGTAAATATTTAACAATTGTGCAATTCCACGCCACTTCGACAGCGTTTTGGAGTAAGTAAATGGATTTTAATGAAACTCAGGGATTGTAATCTATATATAAAAAGAAATATTTTCACCAAAAATGAAGTCAAAATATTCGCTACTTTTTGAGATAGCAAAATTTTGAAAAAATTTTGAAATCGTTATATCTCCCATAAAACTTTATAAAATACCTCACTATCCGAGTATTGTGTCTGGCCTAGTCCGAGATATCCGAGTTGCGACATTAAAAAAAGTTTAATACTTTTTGAAAAATTGTTGTTATTTTAATAAATTGCTTAAGCTATTATGGAATATATTTCTAATGTAATGTATATTTCTAATGTAGGGGAGACTGGGGCGAAAAGTTAAACTGTCAAAACAGTTAAAATTCATTATCTTTCGAACGGAAATAGTTAGAGCATTGCAATTTTAATTATAAAAGGGTATTATCACCCTAAATAAATGTCCGTAGTTATGTGAGATTCTGTTCATTTTTGTGGTGTCCATATTAAAATTTTGTTTCGCCCTACTTTTGAAAATCTTTTTGTAAAATAAAATATCAACTCTTAAGTATATTTTTTGCATTTATTCTCACCACGATTTTTTTACTTCATTATTTGGGTCCCCTGAAGAGATACCTAAAGGGATTTGCTAAATATCTTTAGTCAGATTTATTATATTTGTTGTTATAGCCAAAAACGCGCCCTGGGGCGAAAATTTAAATGTATTTTTACATGTTGTTAAAATTTTTTTTTATTTTTTGTTTTTTTGGGTTTATTTGTTTAAAAATTATTTTTTGTCCTACCTGCACGAAAAGTATGTCATTTCGAGCACTTAAAGTGGGCGCAAAATAACTGATTCTCGCCCGGGGTCGGGGAAGCGGGCGCAAAAGTTCTTTTACGCCTGCTGACGTCACACAAGCGAGCGTAAAAGTACTTTTACGCCCGCTTCATCTAGCCCGAGCGGGTGCAAAAGTACTTTTACGCTCGCTTCGCTCGTGCCCTCAATGCCATACTTTTCATGCAGTTACGACAAAAAATTATGTTCGCAACATGGGCGCGAAAATGTCCCCTCGGTCCCTTCATCTCGCTATCGTCGCAATCACCTATTTTGCGCCCTTGATACGATAATAACTAATTTGACATTTGGCAAGTACTCTGTCAAAAAACAAGACCGTTCACGTGAAATAAACCAAATTTTTTTTTTTTGAAATTTTATTTTTTTAACTTTATAACTGTTCTACAGCTTTTGTTAAATAAACACAGATCTTTTATTAACTAAATTACTTGTTTACGTATACTTTAACTTATCTACTACTTAAAACCTATCAGAAAATAGTTTTAGTAGGCTAAAAATAGAATTTAACATTTTGCCCCAGCATGGGGCGAAAAGTTAAAAAAAAAATTTTCAAAAAAGGACAAAACATGTATTGTATGCGAAAATATCAGAAACTTTTTTATTGAAAGTTGTAGAGGACAAGTTGACCTACAATATTGATATATAAATATTTGCATCTAAGCGGATTATATTGTCTGAAAAAAATCATTTATGCAAAATTTAACTTTTCGCCCCAGTCTCCCCTACTTAAAAATTTTTGAATGTTAAAAACTTTATTTTATAACAACATATCGATTTTTTTATACTTTGTTTCAAACAAATGAATATAAATACACAAAAATTAAAAAATCGGCATCGAGGTATCGATAGAGAATTTAGTATCTAACGAAGATTAAAAAAAAAATTTGTTTAATTTTAATGAAAATTGTGACTACTAGACTGATTTTGACACAAAAAGTACATTTGGCCCCACTGAGCCTCGTGTAGGCTCTCAAAGATTTGCATTTACGTAAGTTCAATATTTTCAAAAAAGTAACATTAATTTGTTGGTGTAAAAAATATTTGTTGTTTTGACTTAGCAATTCTTGCTAATCTATATTTTATTTTAAAGTTAAATACCTACTTATTAACATTATTTTTAATTATATTTATTACTAGCTGTCGTACCCGTCTTCGACGGGTTTCAGTTTCTACCAATACATTTAACAGTGTGTCTACCAATCTGGAAAATCAGGAAATAGCTCGGGAATTTAATTTGACCGGAAAAAAATAATAATTAGTTACCATTAGCTATTTCAGTAGGAAAATATTACTATTTGAATCAGTGATTGACTTTTTATTAGTAAATTAGTTATTTTAACCAATTCAAATGCAGAGAACAATATTTGTCCATTTTTGTGACTTTAATTAATGTATTAAAAATTGATCAAATTTTTCACCCAGTTTTTGGGGTTATAATAGAGTCTAATTTGAACTAATTGTATTGCAAGTAGACCCTACGTTACGACTGCTAAAACCTAACATAAGACCTATATTTAAGGCTGAAAGTAGGGCTTAAATTTTGACTTAATTAAAGTAAAAAGCAATTTTTTAAAAGCGAATTAATATAATGAAACTTTTTCTTAATTTGATAGGAAAATTCTCGGTTCGGCATATTCCCAGTTTTTCCCGTTTGGTAGATACCCTGTTAAACGTATTAGTAGAAACAGAAAACTGTCGAAGACGGGTACGACAGCTAGTAATATAATCTATATTTATATGAACTTAAGAAAGAGTATTTTCATAAAATAAGTAAATTTTTCTAGCCATTTGTAAATTTATTTATAGATAAAATTTGTAGATAAAATCCTGCAATATCATTTTAATCATAAATAATTTCCATTTTCAATATTTCTGAAGTTCTTGCAAATATTAGATTAATTTGATAAATAATTCTGAATTACATTATTTTGACGTTAAAATATTAATCAGAGACTCCAAAGGTACTACTGAATTAAACTTCATAGTAATTAGTATCGATTTTTTGATATTGAAAATATTTTTATATTTACTTATAAGATAGTATTTTTTGCAAAATTATGCTAAAATGTGATCAAATAACATGTAATACTCAAATATAGACAGTTTAAAAGCAATCCATAAAAAAATGTAAAATTTTGGAATTTTCGATTTTTTGAAAACATTTTTATACTTAGGGTGATGTGGGGTGATGTGAAACATGGGGGGATGTGCAACACCGCCGATTTCTAATCTACAGTTCGATATTGAACAGAGCCAAGTATTGCCATTTGTTCGTGTCCTCAGTAGCTTGTTTTTGATATAAAACTCACGAGACAGCTCGCAGCTAGGTTTGCTGTACGTAAGTTTACTTCAATTTCTCGAGAAGGAAATATTTCTCGCGCTTTATATTTCTAGTCGTTTCGTGAAGGGTTTTAATTTATTTTATAGATAAGAATGTGTTTATTGCTGGTTTTTTAAGTGTTTTTAAATATCAGTTTATATTTTGTGTTTCCATTGCATTGTATTGCGTACAAATCATTTTTCGCAAAATATCATATTTGGGGTGATGTGCAACACTTTTTTTGGGGTGGACGTAACTACTTTTTACATGCCATAACTGCGATTCACATGATGAATAAAAAATGCTTAGTTATTTTCCTTTAATTATATTCCTCATTCAGTTATGAATAAATAAAAAATTAAACAAAAAAAATTTTTTTTTCTTTGGTGAAATCTCCACTTTTTAAAGGTCAACTATATCTTAGTAAACTTTTTTTTGGCAGATTTCGATTAGTTTGCATTGAAAAAGCCTAAAATTAATAATTAAAGAGATTTTTATCGATATTTATGCATTACATACCTAAATTTTACTGGTGTTGCACATCACCCCAACTTTTTTGGAAAATGCAAAAACAGACGTTTTTGAAAAAGCAAAAAATTTGTAGGAAAAATTTAAAATTCTGAAAATCTAATAATGCAGAAATATTCTATTATAATGCCTCTAAGTCATTCAAATTTGAAATATTTAAAAATTTAATTATTTGACATGTTTTTCGTCCAACGAAAAAAAACGTTGCACATCACCCCACAACACCCTACATATTAGATATAGGACTTTATTTTTTGTAAAATTATGCTAAAATGTAACTAAATAACATGTAATACTCAAGTATAGAAGCTATAAAAGCAAGCCATGAAAAAATAAAAAATTTTGAAATTTTCGATGTTTTGAATTTTTCGAAAAAATTGAATCTCCCATTACATTCTAATTAATATTTTTTAAATCTGTAAATTTATAAACCTTCCTTGGGTCAATAACTAATAACCTACCAAATTGGACTTAAATCGATTCACATGTTTTTGTGTGATTGGGATACAAAGTTTTTGTGACAGACATACGTACATACATTAAATTTTTTAAGAATGTTTTTGCAATCCCTGATGTCCATAATAACTAATCATGTTAACATTTTGAAGTTTTAAGCAATGTACAGACGCAGATATCTGATTTTATTAATAAGGATTTAATATAATATTTTCACGAATATTTATACGTGTAAGAATGTAGTAGAAGCAATACAGGATTTGAGGTTCAATTAGTACATACTTAAAAGTATTAGTTGTCAGAGTGAAATAGTCTATTTACGCAGGAGGAAAAAGAAAGCTAATAACCAAGAGTTTCTTAGGTGTAGATTAGGTTTAAATTATACTTACCAGGAGGTAAGAAGGTCTAAAAGTTCGATTCGGGACATTTTCTTGAATTAAGAATACTAGCTTTGTATTAAGTAAAAAGAAAATTTCAAATTGAATTAATAAAATGATTTATTTAAGAAACTAGGTTCCCCTTTAACAGCTTTGCGGTCGATTGCGATACTTCCATTTCTCTATTCAAAATGTAATTACTTACTCTATAAAAATTGTAAGCTGTACTTTTATTTTCCATGTTCTTCCCTTCAAATTAATTTAATACTATAACATTTTAACTTTGTTTTCTGTTTTCAAACAGAATTAAATAATACTACTCATCAAAAAATTTTGTTTTCAATTTTTTTTTATTTGATTATTCGATGCATGGTTAAATGATGCATAAACTATCCAAGAATGATATGTAACTGAGGCATTTCATATGAAAAAACGGGATCATATCTCCGTTTTTTCTCAAAATTTGGAAAAATGTTGTCCCTTAGGTAAACAATAAGTCTACCAAATTTGAATGAAAAATTTTACATATTTTCGCAAATATTTGCATTTATAGATTTTAACAATATTTTTTTTCTTTTGCTCACAACTTTTTTTCTAATAAAAATAAAAAAAATTGTATAACTTTTTTTTACACAAAATAACGTAATTTTTTAGGAAGAAACATTCAAAGAAAAAAAAGTTTTTTTCAAGCTTGAAAAATAGGGAGAACATGGTTAAAATTTAAAAATAAATTTTATTTTTTAAATAAATTAATTAAAAATTAACTTTTTTTTCTTTGAATGTTTTTTTCCTAAAACATTACGTTATTTTGTGTAAAAACATTTTTTATAAAATTTTTTTATTTTTATTAGAAAAAAGTTGTGAGAAAAATAAAATAAAATTGTTAAAATCTTTAAATGCAAATATTTGCGAAAATATGCAAAATTTTTCATTCTGGTAGACTTATTGTTCACCTGAGGAACAACATTTTTCCAAATTTTGAGAAAAAACGGAGATATGATCCCGTCTTTTCATATGAAATGCCTCAACTACTATTTTACCGGGGAAAATTCAATAAACTACCTACTTTTAACATGATAATTTAAAATGTTAAACGTATTATAGTTTGTTGATAATTTTTAAGGGTACACTGAAAAAAATATATTTATGGTACTGCCATAAATATAGCCAATTCTCACATATTATATTGGTGGATATGGAACTGCCATACAGTATTGCTGTTTCAGCTATACATCCTAATAATACTTGTATGTCAAAATTGACATTATCATTTTTTTTCAGTGTACAAATCAGTTTAATTATAATATAAAATATAAATTATAAATATAAAGCAGTGGTTATATTGTACAGGAAAAGCAAAGAAAAAGTGAAAAATTTGTTAAGTCACTATTTTAAATATGTCATAGTAAATGCGTCCTGAAATTTTAAATGCGATTTTCTCAAAACTACATTTTTCAAAACTGCGCACAATATAACTCGCTCAATTTTTGACGGATTCATTTGGAATTTTAACTGTAACTTCTCTGATACATTATCTAGGGAAATACATACGCTTTTTAAGATTCATAAATAATTAAGATTGTTATAAACCATTTAAAGTCGATTTTTTGTTAAAAATTTTTTAAAAAATTTTTAAACTGAAACCAATTTGAATTTTTCATTAAATAAATAATTGTGGATACTTCTCCAGCAAAATTAATGTAGATTAACGACAAATTTTGGTTTTTTCTCTACACTGAAAAAACCTAGGTTCAAATTGAGTAGCGTACGCAGATTCGCTTCTCGAAAAAAACTCATTTTCTGTTTATTATTAGTTAAAGCCCTATTTTGTATCAAAAGTTATAAATAAAAATTTTTTTCTGTACCCCAAAACCTGTATAATAGAGCCTCAAAATTTTATTTTGATCCATAGAATAGTTTCCAAGAAAAAAATTCCCAAAAAACGTTCATTTTTTAGTGCGCCTGGGTAGTATAACCCCTTAAATGACGTTTAGTCGAATTTTTTAAATAATATAATATTTTTCCAATATCAGTGAATTTTATTTACTATATATCAAAGTCTAAACTATCAAATTAAAATTATTATATGAATTTAATAATTCTCATTTTATAATGACATTTGTTAGATTAATTTATTAAATAATTTCTTGTATTCCATTCAATTTAGTTTAAAATCAATAGCTATATTCAGTTTTACCTGAGAACCGCAATTTTCTTTTGCTCAAACATTTTATATTGGGATGAAAATAAATTATCTAAATTCTACTAACATTTTGACGTAAAAAGAGTTACTGTAAAAAATAAAGTGTATACAATTTCAATTAATGTACAATATATTATAAAATTATTTAATGAATTAAAAAAAATTAACCATGTAGCTTAAAAATTGACCGAGACATGGTTTCGGAAAAAATAATATTTTTTCATGATTTTAATTGAAATCTGATATTTTTTAAGTCAATAAAATTGTTAAAAAATTTAATATGAGCAGTTTTCCTGTAACAGGGCTTTAACAACAGTTTAATATTTTATTTGGGAAATGAAATATAGTTGAGAAATACAGAGGATGACATTCATTAGACATTCATAATTAAATAAAAACTTTGTTTTATGTCAACTCTATTTCCACTTTTGTATATCAACATACTCACCATATGTGACATCTGTTCAGTGTCACATGGTATTTTATTTACGAGCTTTAATTGTTTTTAACAATATTTATAAATTAAACGTTTTACTTTATGTATTTTTCACTAATAATAATCAATTTTCTCTAGCAAACAGAACATTATTTTGTATTATTTATTTATACACCTGTCTTCAGCCTACATAACTTGGCTATACAAGTGTCTCTACAAATTTTCTCTCTTACAATATTTTCTATACTAAATACTAAATTTTTGCGCCTAGGGGCCGTACACATAATATGTCACGCAATCTTGGACCATTTTAGACCCCCCCCCCTCCCCCCATGTCACACACTGTCCCATACATTAGCGCCATTTTTTCTATAGGTTGTCACAAATGTCTTGACCTCCCCTCCCCCTGTTCGCTTGACGTATTATGTGTACGGCCCCCTAAAGAACGACTTGAAAATTAGGAGTACTCGCATTTGCCTGGACCATCAGTCTAATGGGTTTTCTCGCCAGTGGAGAGGAAAACTGTAGAAAACCTCTCCTGAGTACAACCGGTTTATCGACAGTCGAGTTCTAATGGTGTGTACCGGACAATAATCGACAGTGCACATCATTTATACCTCGACGTCAAACATCCCGCTCAGATTATCTCAGGTGCCGGAAAAATACCAAGCCAAATAGGCGCAAACCAAGGGTACTTACCCTTGGTCCTAAAACGTCCGCCAAGCGAGGCATCTATCTGACTGAGCTAATCTGTCGTATTATTTTCAATTTAAAATAAAACAACCATCACTTTATTATTTTAGGTAAATTTTTGGCTATCTCTTAATTTTCATGCAAAATAATGGGCCTCCAAAAAACTGTCACAAGTGTTTTTCATGTTGCCAATTTTTTTTTAAAGAAAAACAAATTAACAGTACCGTCGGTAATTGTGCAACCCCTACTTTTTAATGACTATTAAATAACTTAAAACTGTGACTTTTAACTTAAGATTGTTAGTTTTGTAACCTAATGCTGAATTATTTTTGAGTTAAAAAAAATTTAATACATTTTAAAATTAAATGAATAAATAAATAAATTAACCTGACTTGGACTGATTGATATATTCCATCAATTGTGTATATATATTTGACCAAGTGATAAATTCTACATATATTATAAATAAATACACTGTTTTTCGATAGTAAAACATTTCATTAACCCATTAAGTCCCATGAAGAAACCAGCCATTGTATTAAAAAAATAACAATTTGATTCATAGGCAAATGGAAAAAAAGATATACCTGTTTTTTTGTTTTTAATTTTCAATTGTTTAAACAAATTAATGAAAATTTAAAACTTTTTAAAAACTGTTAACGCCAATCGATTCTACGTGGAAAAAAGAATGTTTTGTATATGTCATTTATTTCTCCAAGTCGTATTTTGTTTATAAAATTGTTATAAACAAATTATGCTGGATAAAGAGTGTTTCATCCCAAACATAGACAAATGGATTTTAAGTAACACTAACAATTGGATTCATAGGCAAATGGGAAAAAAATATATACCTGTCCTTTTGTTTTTAATTTCCAATTGTTCAACAACAATTGTTTAAACAAATTAATAAAAATTTAAAACTTTTTAAAAACTGTTAACGCCAATCGATTCTACGTGGAAAAAAATAATGTTTTGTATATGTCATTTATTTTTCCAAGTCGTATTTTGTTTATAAAATTGTTATAAACAAATTATGCTAGATAAAGAGTGTCTCATCCCAAGCATAAACAAATGAATTTTAAGTAAAACTAACAATTGCATTCATAGGCAAATGAAAAAAAGATAAACCTGTTTTTTTGTTTCCAATTTTTTAACAACAATTGTTTAAACAAATTAATAATAATTTAAGATTTTTTAAAAACTGTTAACGCCAATCGATTCCACTTGAAAAAATAAGAATGTTTGGTATAGGTCATTTTTTTCTCCAAGTCGTATTTTGTTTATAAAATTGTTATAAACAAATTATGCTGAATAAAGAGTGTTTCATCCCAAGCATAAATAAATGGATTTTAAGTAAAACTAACAATTGGATTCATAGGCAAATGGAAAAAGATAAACCTGTTTTTTGTTTCCAATTTCCAATTGTTTAACAACAATTGTTTAAACAAATTAATAATAATTTAAGATTTTTTAAAAACTGTTAACGCTAATCGATTCTACGTGGAAAAAAAAGAATGTTTTGTATAGGTCATTTTTTTCTTCAAGTCGTATTTTGTTAATAAACTTGTTATAAACAAATTATGCTGGTAAAAGGGTGTTTCATCCCAAGCATCAACTATACGCATGCTTATTCCCGAAATCTTTTTTAACCAAATAGTTATTTGATATAAAACTACTTAACTTAAAATTCACATAATATGCACATTATTTGACATAAATTTCATTGCACACAAAAACCATTTAACATAAATATCATTTGTCATAGAATTCATTAAACAGAAATAATATGTTACATAAAACTCAGATAACTTAATTCCCATTTAACATAAAAATTATGTAACATAAAATTCTATTGGCATAAAAATCATTTAACATAAATTTCTTTTGACATAAAACTCATTTAACGTAAATTTTTGTGTTATAAAATTCATTTGACATCAATTTCATTTGACATAAATGTCATTTAACGTAATTCTCATTTGACATAAATATCATTAGACATAAAATTAGCTTGACATAAATTTCATGTGACGTGAATATCATTTAACATAATTATTATTTAACGTAAAATTAAATTTATATAAATTTCATTTAGCATAAATTCCATTTAACATAATTCTCATTTGACATAAAATTTACTTGACATAAATTTCATTTGGTATAAATCCCATTTAACATAATTTCCATTTGATATAAAGTTCATTTGACATAAAAGACATTTAACACAATTCTCATTTGTCATAAAAGTCATTCAACAAAATTCTCATTTGACATAAAAATCATTTTACACAAATTACATTTTACATAAAAATATCAGCGCCAATTTTAAAAACAACCAATTAGATATTATCAACAACATTGTGATTCGCCAATTTTGAAATTCGCGCCTATATTTCTATGTCAAATGATCTTTATGTAAAATGAAATCTATGACATCTGAATTTTATGTCAAATGAGAATTATGTGTAATGACTTATCCGTCAAATGAAATTGATATCAAGTGAACTTTATGTCAAATGAAAATTATGTTATCTGAGTTTTATGTAACATATTATTTCTGTTTAATGAATTCTATGACAAATGATATTTATGTTAAATGGTTTTTGTGTGCAATGAAATTTATGTCAAGTAATGTGCATATTATGTGAATTTTAAGTTAAGTAGTTTTATATCAAATAACTATTTGGTTAAAAAAGATTTCGGGAATAAGCATGCGTCTCGCATCAACAAATGGATTTCAAGTAAAACTAAAAATTGGATTCATAGGCAAATTAAAAAAAAGAGATGCATATTAAATGTATTTTATTTCCAATTGTTTAACAACAATTGTTTAAACAAATTAAGGGTATGTCCAACTTGTGAAATGTAAACAAACTAAAAGGTAAACAAACCAAACACAAAAATCGCACTTTTGTAACAGCCATTTCTCTTACAAAAATTAACATTTTTACACTTTCTCTACAAAAATGGAAAATTAGAGTTTCAAAGTGTCCAAAAAAATCATTTTTTTATATGAGCAATAAAAAGCAATTTATGAAATAACTAATTAAAATGACCAGTAAAATAGCATTTTTGACGCGTCGCGAAAAATAAACTGTTTGAGTATATCAACCGCACGGATGATGGAGAAGTTCCATGTCAGCGATTGGACCTTCAACATGTGGAAGGGTTAATTTTTCCCTTTCTTCCTTGAAATTACAAGAGTTCTTATTTATAAAATTAAGTATGGTTATCCAGAACACGTTTAGTTTTAATTTGTTTATAATAAATAATTATTTTTTATAACAAATTAAGAGCTTCGATGGAGTAAACATTATTTTTATAAAGTTTGTAATTTCATAGTTAATTTGCAAAAAGAATCATCAAGTTTCGTCAATTTTTGTCAAAGTTATGCATTTTTTAAAAATGTTATGGATAAAATTTCAATTGTTTATAAAAAATAAACAATTGAATATTTTTAAATAAAATTTACAGGTTATTCGTAACTCTAATAGAACTATCTTTTTGCACATTTACACTGATAAATTTCAACTTTTGAAAATTTAACGTCCACTTGAGAAAATCTAACCCGGCTGTTACAAAAGTGCGATTTTTGTGTTTGGTTTGTTTACCTTTTGGTTTGTTTACATTTCACACCTTGGACTTACCCTTAATAAAATTCAAAACTTTTGAAAACTGTTGCTTAGGATGAAACACTCTTTATCCAGCATAATTTGTTTATAACAATTTTATAAACAAAATACGACTTAGATTAAAAAACGACCCATACAAATCATTCTTATTTCTCCACGTAGAATCGATTAGCGTTAACAATTTTCAAATATTTTTAAATTTTTATTAATTTGTTTAAACAATTGTTGTTAAACAATTGGAAATTAAAAACAAAAAGACAGGTATATATTTTTTTCCATTTGCCTATGAATCCAATTGTTAGTTTTACTTAAAATCCATTTGCCTATGTTTGGGATGAAACACCCTTTACACAGCTTAATTTGTTAATAACAATTATATAAACAAAATACGACTTGGAGTAAAAAATGACCCATACGAATGATTCCATAGGCCGACAAAATTTTATTAATTGCATGTTGACTAAAATGTTACAGCGGATTGTTATAGGATTTTGTCCGTAGAATCCGAATTTGACCTTGAAAATATTGGATTGGCTCTAGTTTTCAATCAACTTACGTTTCAATACGCCAAATACGCATTTTTTGCATTTTTTGAATGGATGTAAAACCATACACCGAAACAGTCAATTTTTTCGCGTAAGACAAAATTAAAGCTTTAATACTGCTCTTTAATATCCAAAAACAAAAAATTTCATTTATATACAAATTTAACCTTTAATGTCCAAAATTATTTAATTAATTTAATTATTTAAATTTTAATTTAATTAATTTATTTGTCCGGTACACACCATTAGAACTCGATTGTCGATAAACCGGTTGTACTCAGGAGAGGTTTTCTACAGTTTTCCTCTCCACTGGCTAGAAATACGACATACGCTGTTCCATAAACGTAATAAAAATAACATTAGGGGAAGTGCGCCGGTTGTGGGCACCCTCCGGTTGTGGGCACCCCTACGTAAACTTCGACGGCAAGCAGACTTTACTGAACTAAGTATTGCAAGTCGTGTTCGTTGACAATACGGACTTTTCGTATTGATAACGAAACAAATATATGCATTTGTGTAATAGCTGTGAGCATAATAAAGAAAATTTGCATTAAATAAATAAAAAAGTAATTTTGTATTGTTTTCGAAGAGCAACATATGGGTGTAGATTCGTTCAGAAAAAAAGGGTTTAATTTTTTTTTTGCAGTATTGTCATTATATTTTGTGATTTACCTTCGTGTTTAACCAAAATCCTGCATCACAAAATGTGTTGGTCTTTTTAAAAAATGACTGTCATTCCCGGTTTTGGGCACCTTTATGTTAAGGAGGCTCTACCATCTGACAATGATGAGGACTACTGTCTCATCTATCTAAACTTTCTGCCAATGAAAGTGACAGCCGCAAACTCCATTAAATGCGATGAATATAGTCGTTCAGTGCATTAGAAGTGCGTTATGGTATGCGTACTAGCTACTTCACATGCAAGCATTATGCTTTTGTTAGCGATGAGCATAGTGTGAAAACGTGTCATCATTTTTGTTCTTTATCCCGGCAAATTCTCTTAAAATAAAGAAACTTTCATTTCTTCTTTATTTGTGTTGGTTTCCTTTAATATTTTTCCATTTTTAGCGGATTTTTCAAGGGTGCCCACAACCGGGTACAAAATTTTTTTTGTCAAAAAATTCCCATTTCACTAAATTTCTAATAAAACTTTTTTATTTAAAGGAATCAATTTAATTCCTTCACTGACAGTCACCTTAGACCTCTAGCTTTAAATTCGTACACATATATTTGAATAATATGCACATGGACAAATGTTATGAGGCAAAAACAAAAGGGTGCCCACAACCGGAACACTTCCCTTACTTTCGACCAGGTAAGTCAATTTAAGTAAAAATTAGTCTCCCTAGGGCTTCTTGTCGTCGCTGTTTATAAATCTGCTATGGAATATATAAATTAAAAATGGCCCGAGTCGAAATTTAAAGTTGCTTTAGAATCTATTAGAGTACAATAAGTTCTGAATAGAGTTCTATCACATCTAAACCGACAAGTTCTGCTTAGAGTTTAACAAAGTCTGAGATAGAATTCAGAATCTGTTTGGATTTGGTATAGTATATTTAAGGACTTTTAAGTTCTATCATATTTATGTCGACAAGTTCTGCTCCGCATCTAACAAAGTCTGAGATAAAATTTAGTTTTGCTTAGAGCCTTACAAGATTTTTAATTGTATATTATTTTTCTAGTTTAAACTTGCGCCTGCGCTTTAAGTGTAAATTTATACTTAAAACTTTTTGAATGTTGTAAGTGACTAACATAAAGCTTTTCTTTTATATATATATATATATATATATATATATTTAAATCGAATAAATAATTTAAATAAAATATTTTATTTAAATAAATTTTTTGTTTTTATAGGACAAAATATTTTGTTAAAGAAACCAAAAAATTTAGTTAAGTGCAATAAAGTGTTTGGTTCATTCAAATTAAAAAATTTGTTTGAAAAATAAACATTTGGTTGACTGTATAGCAATGCATTTATTTGGTTGATTCAACTAAAACTTGGTTGCTTCGAACAAATTTTTTTCTGAGTGTAGGGGTCATTTTTTGAAATAAGGGTAGTTTTAGGAGGTAGAAAGTGTTAATCATTTTTTTATTTTAGATCCTTAATTAATTAAAACCAATAATAGTTCTGTTTATTGAACTGCGAGTAAAAAATTTTTTTTTATTGTTTTAAAAATTATAGGGGAGAGTCTCCAATTGAGAGACACCTCCAGTTGTGAGACAGTCAATTTTTTTTAACATGCAATATTAAAAAGCCGATTGGTTTATATAAAAACATTTCTTTTTATATGAGCCAACTTTTTCGAGTACGCCGAAGCGGATATATAAACTGTTTTTGTTAAATACCAACACTGTGTGTGATAATCGACTAAAAAGCGTTTTTTCAATAAATGCAAAGTACTTTTTTTCCAAGTTAATTAATTGGAAAAGGTAAATGTAATGCATTTTCTTTTAGTGTTTTCCTTATTTTTTGTGATGCAATATTGCATTGTTCCAATCTGCGGTTGGAAATAATTTAATTTTCCTTTTTCAAAATAGCGCCAATTTCTGGGTGTGAGACACAGCATATCACCAGTTGTGAGACGGTGTCAACACCCATCTGGGCAGCATAAAAAATACGACTTTGCAGGCATACTATTTAAATGTTGTTTTGATTTTTTTTCTAGTATTTTTGGGCATGTCAAGTGGAAAAAAGTCAATTGATTCAGAAGAAATCAATTTTAATGCTCTTGTTGAAGCTATTAAATTGTGTTTATTTGGTAGTCATATTTTGGCGAATAAATATTATTATTTAGTATATGTGACGCTCCACGAGAAAAGGGACCTTATGACTTACAGACGAGTTTTGCAGGAAAGGCATTTAAAGTGGAACCACTCTCATTGGTCAAGACGTTCCATTGAAAGTCAGCCCCACTACTCACTACACATTGATAGTTATCCATGGCTGTTTTCGGCACTCGCCCCGAGTTAACTCCGGGTTAATGGTGATTGGTTAGACCAACAGAATGTTTTTGATGATTGGATAATATTTAACTCGGGGTTAACCCTGGGTGAGTGCCGAAAACAGCCCATGTTACACGAAGCGCACGAGTTGTTCGTACATAACCTGTGTAGTTGTGTTAGAAAGTAGAGGGGCTGATTTTCTAAACATCCGGGTGTAAACACTCAAAAGGTTCATTTTTAAACATTGATAACAAAAAAACCTGTAAGTAAAAATTATTTTTGCCTTTTGTATATGAAAGAGCAACTCAAAAAGTACAGAATGATATAAATAACTCAAAATTAATTTTTTTGCAGCTAAGGTCCCTTTTCTCGTGGAGCGTCACATATAATAATATATATTATTAATATATTTAATTATTTCTACTAAACATAACGTTTTATGTCAAACTTATTAAATTTTAGCAATTTTTAATGAGTGTCTCACAACTGGAGACATTTTTTTTTTTTGAAAAAAGCGATGTGCTCGGAAAATGTGTCGTAAAATTTTTTGAGTTCATCGAAACACTATACTTTCTTTTAATAAAAGTTGCGTATTTCTGCTACCTTTCGAACGGTGTATTTTATTTACAATTTCGTTTGCCCGTTTATAATTTACGGGTCAAAAATAAAACCCGTCTCACAACTGGAGACTCTCCCCTAAATGAATTTAAACAAATTGAAAAAAAATATTTTAAATGTGTTTCTTCACGTATTCTACCTAATGTCCTAATTCCAATAGTTGGTTTGCGTCAATGTTTATTAGTATGCTCATGGGCATTAATGGGTTAATAGGTTGTCAAAAAATATTTTGAAAGAGATCTACTTTCTCAGATAGTACATATATGTTTAAATATTAATTTGCAAGAAATTCAATTTGACAGAAATATTGCGACACGAATTTAAAAATTGACCAATCACAATTTTCTTGCTAATTTCTGATTGGTCAATTTTAAAATTCGCGCCGAAATATTTCGGTCAAATTGTATTTTTATCATATTAAGTTATTGTAAATTTTTTTAGTAGCACCATAATTTTTAGGACCGTAATTTTTTACTACTTTAGTGCGTTAATTTTCTTGATACTCGTGCGATTTATTGACGAAGTTTTTAAGGAACTTCAATTCTAAATTTTTACAATCGCTTATAGAAGGTGAAAATCAATCATCTTACAACTTACTTTCATTTGTTTCAGAATAAAAATTAAGTTTTGGGGACTTCAAGTTTGGAATCAAGAAAATTTAAAAACAAAATGCAATAGCATACTTGATATTCATTTATTTCATAACGTGTTGTCAAAAGTGAAAATGAAATTTTAATTAAAATTTTTTTAGCAATCTGTCAATATTAAGATTATATTAAATTACGATTCTGTAAAATTATAATTCTACGAAAAACTTTCTGCATAAGAGCAATTCCACGGGAAGTGATCTGAAGAATTTTCGATGATTTTAGCAATATTAATAATACTTACTAAATTTGTTCCCTCATATACATGGAATAAAAATGTATAAAAGTTTTTTCAAAATTTTCAAAATTTTTTGAGTTACCGCTTACTCAAAATTTTGGTCGGTTTTTCAAAAAAGGCACATAACTTTTTTCTTTGTTAACCGATTACGATAATTTTTTTTGGAAAATACTCATAATAAGAAGCACTTTAAAGAAAAAAATAAAAAAAAAAAAAAAATTTTTTTTGCCCGAAAAAAATTAAAAAAAATTTTTTGAATCAAAATTTTGAAAAAAATACCTCTTCGATTTGAAAATTTTTTTTTTGTAGTTATTGTCTATAAAGTCAAGAATACTTCCTATAAATTTAATTATGGGACAACAATAACTTTACGAGAAAAAAAATAAAATGTCCGGCGCGGCATGCCGGGACTCGTGCATTTTTTTGTAACTAAAACATTCAAGAATAAAAGAAAAACTAAAAATAAATTATTTAAACAATTTATTTTTTGTAAAGTTTTCAATTTACTGAACTTAAAACTAGAAACTTATTATTTAATTTATAGTTTTTTATTTTTTAATGAATTGTACTTTGAAAGAACTAGAAACTTTAGCCCTAAGTGCAATTTATGAAAAAATGGCAACAATTCATTGGCTAAACAGTTTTATAATAAATAATTTTTTATTTCTTATCATCAGTAGATGTTTTACTCATGAAAAATTGTAACAATTGAGAAAAAACTAGAATTTTCAAACCTTAAGTATATTTTATGAAAAAGAAACAACAATTAATTGTTCAAACAATTTAATAAATAAATAATTTGGTTTTTTTCAAATGTAGATGTTTTACTCCTGAAAAATTGAACAATTGAGAAAAAACTAGAAATTTCTAACCTTAAGGACAGTTTAGGAAAGAAATAACAATTAATTGTTTAAACAATTTAATAAATTGGTATACTTTTGTTATACATCAGAAACATTCAAACATTATTTTAATAGGTTTTTTGATTAATTTTCTGAATGATTGAAGCTGAAAAAAATATATTTTACGATTTTATGATTTTTTTTTAAATTTATTGTTTTTAAAAAAATGTTTAAAAACAAAATTTTATAATCGGGCTCGAGAGATCGATAGAAAACTTAATTACGAAGATTTAGAAAAAAAGAAAAATCGTTTTGGCAAAAAATTGTGACTTGCAGAGTGATTTGGAACGAAACTTGCGCCGCCATAAGCGAATACATGCACGAGTCCCGGCATGCCGCGCTGGACATTTTATTTTTTTTCTCGTAAAGTTACTGTTGTCCCATAATTAAATTTATAGGAAGTATTCTTGACTTTATAGACAATAACTACAAAAAAAATTTTCAAATCGAAGAGGTATTTTTTCAAAATTTTGATTCAAAAAATTTTTTTAAATTTTTTTCGGGCAAAAAAAATTTTTTTTTTCTTTTTATTTTTTTCTTTAAAGTGCTTCTTATTATGAGTATTTTCCAAAAAAAATTATCGTAATCGGTTAACAAAGAAAAAAATTATGTGCCTTTTTTGAAAAACCGACCAAAATTTTGAGTAAGCGGTAACTCAAAAAATTTTGAAAATTTTGAAAAAACTTTTATACATTTTTATTCCATGTATATGAGGGAACAAATTCGGTAAGTATTATTAATATTGCTAAAATCATCGAAAATTCTTCAGATCACTTCCCGTGGAATTGCTCATAAGGGTCAAATTTTCTCAAAAAAATCAAAGTTGGTCATGGGTCTTTCAATTTTTGTGAAACTTGGTATATAGGTAGTGTTTTATGACAGAAGATTTTAAGAAAAAAAGATTTTTTAAAATTTTCAAAATTGTGGATTTTACCGGGCATTAAATACACTGCAAAAACAAGTGTCTCATTTTGAGACGTTTTGTCCCATATTTGAAACACATAAGATGTCTTAGTTCACATATTTGAAACAGATATGTGTCTCATTTTAAGACGTTTCACAGTGTCTTACACATTTAGCAATGCATTTTGAGACACGAAATGTGTTTCGAGTATCCGTCTCACACTAAGAAGACGTTTTACGTGTCTTATACGCATTGAGTTACCTTTAATGTCTTAAAATGAGACACGAGATGAAATTAAATGTCTCAATATAAAACAGATTTTGTATCTCAATGGTTTAAACACTTAAAGCAACTCATTTTAAGACACGAGTGAGATACCAGTTTTTGCAGTGTATTAAAGCACATTTTTTTGAAAAACGAATAACTTTTATCCATTTAGTTAGATTTTGTTTATATTTTAGGTAATAATAGTTGATTATATAACAATTTAAAGTGCAATATTAAAGAAAAAAAATCCAAAATTTGCCCGGAAACAAAGTCAAAGAAAATTTTGATTTCATTTTTTCGAGCATAAGCACCCCTTCGATTTTTTTGTAGCTATAATATTTGGATTCGTTATCTTCTCCAGAATTTTTTGCAAAAATAAATTCCTGGAGACTTTAAAACTAACCGAAATATCGAATTTTTTGTCTCGAGGTGCACAGATATCGATCTCGCGTAAACACGCCTGAGATGTGCACCAAACGTTTTTAAGCGTGAATTTTCGCATTCTAATATGTTTTTGTTAATTTTTAGTAAACAAAGAAGGTTTAAAAATCAAGTTTTGCAATTATAAATTTGTTTTTAAACAATTTTGAATCTCAAAATGTGTATGTAATATATAAGGGGCAAATTTTCTCAAGTGTACCAATGTCAAAATTGCAAGTTGTTAGATCAGGCTAATATTTTCACAGTATTTAGAACTATGAATGAGTACTTAAAACCACCAAGTAATTATGAAATTTTTTTAAAAATTGTAGGGGGTAGGGGGTTGAAGAGTTTGGATAAGTATAAACAGTGAGTTTTATAAAAAATCGTAGCTTTTATATAATAAAGAAAAAATAATTGTGACCTATATGTTTTTGGTAGGTTTTTTTCTGCTCTTTCAAATGGTGAGAATTTTGTTTCAAAAATTCAAAATTTGACCCTTCTTTTGAAAAATAAATTTTTTTTTTATTTTTCTTCAAAAAAAGTCCCCTTTTTTTCTTGCACCAAAAGAAAGCTTATGATGTGTACTTTCAATATGTGAAACGAAAAAAATTACGTTTTTTTTGTTTTTGAATTATTAATTAATTAATTAATAAAAATTGAAATATTTTACAATATGAAGTATTTTGACTAAATTGACGTTTTACAAATAAATATTTATAAAAATAAAGATAAAGTGTTAGTTTTTTTTTACAAATGTTTATATAATTCTACTTTAAAAAAATATATTCCAGTTATTTGCAACGATTGTTTAAATAAAATATTCAACACCTTATGCGTGTGTCACGCTTGATATTGATATTAAAATAATAAAAAATTATTATGATAAAAAAATCATCTCTTTTTACATCAAAAATGTAAAAATTAAAGAAATGTACTTTAGAAAATGTCAAAAAATATTAAGCCTTGAATTTTAGTTAAAAAAGTTTAGAAGTTTAGTTTTTTAGAAAAAAAATTTTTAATTTTCAAAAGAAGGGTTAAATTTTGAATTTTTGAAAAAAAATTCTCACCATTTGAAACAGCAGAAAAAAACCTACCAAAAACATATAGGTCACAATTATTTTTTCTTTATTATATAAAAGCTACGATTTTTTATAAAACTCACTGTAGATAGGCAGGGAGCGTTCTAACTCCGACACTTTAGCCCAGACTCAAACCACTTAGCCAAGACTCAAACAATTAGGGGGGGGATATTCAGACTGTTATGCTGAGCTGGATATGACGTCATACTTCCAAGAATTTGGGGAGGGGATATTGAGATCGTGATTCTTGGAATTTATCAAATTTCTTGGAATTATAACTTCATATTATAAAACAATCCTTGAATTTTCCATAGGGGTTGATGACTCAGAATTTTGGAATTTTTTATTGGTATTTCCTATTTTTTGGGTGCATTCTTTAACGATGACACATAATTTCTTTGTTTTTCGCAAAATGGGGTTGATGACTCATTATTATTGCTATTTCCTGTTTTTGTTTTTTACATGGTGCATTCTTTAACGATGACGCATAATTTCTTTGTTTTTTGCAAAATAGAGGTTGATGACTCATAGTTTTGGATTTTTTTATTGATGACTCATAATGATTGGTATTTCCTGTTTTTGTTTTTTACAGGGTGCATTTTTTAACGATGACACATAATTTCTTTGTTTTTCGCAAAATAGGGGTTGATGACTCAGTTTTGGAATTTTTTATTGATGACTCATTATCAGTATTATTTCCTGTTTTTGTTTTTTACTTATTTTATTCTTGGAATTATTATTTTCGTCTAAATATTGCAAATCACTGTTTATTAGATTCTTATCTAAGGAATTTTTACAAACATTTTCGTTACTTTTCATAAGAATGCTTTTGATCTTACCGCAATTCCAAGAAAACTATAATTAACTTGAAGGTCAAATAGGTCATATCTCGTGTATATAAAGAGGGCAATGTTTATAAACGAAATCATTCCTGCAGTTTAAGTTGGTTGATGAACATATTAGCAGAACAAAGTCGTGAAATTCAAGTGCGCTTAATGTTACGAACCAGAAATAAATTTATAAATTAGGCTTTTGAGATGGCCTTTTATCTCGATTTGGGAAGGCACCAAGCTGCCAGAATGTTTTATTATTCTATTTAATTTTGTGGGGACGTTATCCTACTTTTAAAAGTTACCTTCTGATTCGTTAAATGCACTATTTTTAGAATGATTTAAATTTTAGGTTTAGTTAGGTAAGTAAAGAAATTGATTTTATGAATACATGATTTATTTTAGAATAGCAAAATACCTTTTGAATACAGAATGGTTATAGTGTGTGTTACAAATAGAAAGTGTGTGTTAGAATATGTAATTGAAACGATACTTATTTTACTTACAACTACCGGCGGAGCTATTACTCTTTCGAATCACAAAGCATCCATCGGGCGAAAATTCTTTTGTTCTTGTTTTCACCGAAAATCGCGACGTAAGATTCGCGCTATTTTCTTTTGTTTGCGAGATTGCACTTGTGGTGAGTGGACGCGGGCAATATCTATGCAACCGGCCGTCTCACACAACTGTGTAAAACTCACTGCGGATCTACCTTTTACCGAATTAGTCCGGGCAATATCTGTGCAACCGATAATTCGATAATTGGTTTTGATCGCGCTCGTGGGCCACCGATATTTGAGACGGACGCGGGCAATATCTATGCAACCGGCCGGTTATAAATAACAAGATTTTAGAACTGTTTAATAGATTAACAATTCCGAAATCTCACCAAAATCAGCCCGCACTGGACTCCACCGGCTCAGAGAATTTGAAAATTTTAATGTCTGCCCTAATTCATGCAAATCGGGTTCCGGGTCGCGGACGGGATTTTGTCGCGAAATTTCTCTGTCCCAAAACACTTTCTAGGTTAGACCCAGGAGAGGTGTCTTCGAGAAGAAGCGAGAATTCGTACTGCAATGATTAAAATTTTGCGACAAGCCTCTAACCCTTGCCTTCTTTGTCAAGGTGGGGAAAACAAAAATTTAGGAGTAGGGAAAACTCATGGGCCCATTGGACGTTGCATTTTTGCTGACGTTTTAGATCTCACGGTACCTCCGTGAGAACGGAAATAGTTTGTTAATATGATATTTTTCGACACCTTATTTTAAAATAACTAAGAAATAAATAATAATTATATTATTTTAATTAATAAAATTATTATTCGTCTTAGTTATACTGGTAAATATAATTTATTTTGTTGTAATTATATTAGTCCTACATGATATAAGTTACTTGTATATGTGTTTTGCATTTCGCATATTTATACATATACACATATACATGTAATTTAATGTCCTCCGGCATTTTGTTGTTAACCAAAGTTACAACAAAATGTTTATCTATTGTCGAATTACTATTTCATTGATTTGGAATTGTGCATAAATCAAAATAAAATATGTACGCATCATAAAGCGTTTTATCAGCTGACAATGCATGTGAATTAGTTATACTATTCTAGTCCGTAAGATTGTGGGCCCAAAGGGGAAAAGGGAGGGTTTCCATAGGATAGATAAGGCAACGAGAAGAGGCATGTATAGCGAGCTTGTATATGTGACCGTAACACAAGGAATCTATGGTTGTATTAGTTCTCGTAGTCAGCGGAGTCAGTGGATGCCATACATTTAATTATTTCTCAAATGGAATTATATTTTGCTTTTTAAATTATAAAATATGTGTACTGTATAAATTTTAAAACAGAAATAGAGCATTAATATTGGTTATAAATTTGTGAGCAATTTATTTACAATATAATGTAATATGAAAAGAATACGCATTCGACAAATTTCTGTCTAAACTTCTGTAGCGATAATAAGATATTAATAAAGAAATAGCTGTTAGGTACTTTGTACGTAACACTTAAACAAATTGAATCAAGAAATACGTAAAGTTAAAAGTTTAATTGAAGCAAGGTCAGAGTTAAATATTTTAGTAAAAAAATTGAAGTGAAAAAAATGAATTTCGATAAATTAAACAAAGCCAGCAAAGTCTTTGTCACCAAGAAAACAAAGGAATTAACCATCGATGCATTCTATAAAGTAACAGACATTCGAAAAATTGATACGAAATTTGGTCCGAAAATTGTTGCTGAAATAAATAATGAATTTAACATTTTCCTACCACCAAGAATGCTAAAAATATTTGAAGAGGATGCAAATCTTTTCAACAGTCTGAAAGCAGAAGCTGTAAGAGGTGGTGTATATTTAAGAAATCGTGGAGGACCTTACAATCAAATAGAGTTTGTTCCTGAGGGAGTTGACCAGTAGAAGACAAAAAATGTCATATTTACCATGTGGAGAAATGTTATTATCTAAAATTTACAACTTAAATCCATCATTTACAAAGCAAGTTGTCGTTGGAGCAGAACTTAACATAAATGGAAATATAATACCAAAAATTCAACTAAGAAGCAGCCATCCACGAGTATCATTGTCTTTGGAGCTTCAAGAATGGCGCCTTTTGTGTGATGCAGTAAAACATATCATGCAATTTTTCAACGGAGATTGTGATGCAACATTGCTGGATTGTGAAACCTTTACAATACGTTTTAGTGCTACATATCGTTTAATATCAATTGAGCGTTCAGATCAATCTTTTACATTTAGTGAAACATCATTTGCAATTTTTAATGAACTTATTCCTTGTGTCCAACAAAAATATGTAGAACTATCAAAATTCAATTTGCAGTATAGTAAAGATATAATTGTAAAGTTTATTGCAGAATTAATCTTTAAAAATAATGTAAAGTCTACAAAACATGCCACGGATTTTATTAAAAAACATTACAGTAGAATACTTCAAAAAGTGATGGGAAGAACTAATGTTTTAAACTTAGAGATATTATTGCTGGAACTTATCACATTTCACTGTAAACAAATATCAAATGAAGCTATTCAACAAATGTCAAATATTCATTGTATAAATGGTAAATTATTGTGAAGAGAGGATAAATAAATACAAAATACAAACAATTCAATTTATTTTTATTTTAACCTTCCTTAAATACATTATAATTCATATTCGTTTATCCAACTGTTAGATAAGTGTTTATACTGTAATATCATTGATTTTTTTTTATTTGGGAAAAACAATTGACTTTAAAAAAATAGCTCATTTTTAAGGAATGAAAAAAGTGTAACCTTGAGTGGACCACTCTTAAAAAATTGTAAAAGTTATTCTAAATTCTTTAATGTATTTAATATTTCTGATATATTGAAACAAAATTTATGCTTATGCAGCTTCAGACCATGTTTGTGTCGCAAAGTTTACAAGTGAAACCATTTTCAATAATTTTGGTACATATCACATCAAAATCACAAAAAAATTAATAAAGAACATAAAACAGTTTCAAACCAATTTATTGTCAATTTATTTCCATAAAAATGGTAAACTGACATTAAAAATATAAAAAACAGGCATTCCAGTCATAGTTATAAACAGTGGTCCACTCATGGTGACATGCAACTTTTTATGGCAGACACCAAAATTTTTTTTTGAGTCAAAATTATCACTTAATTAAACTAAGACAACCAATTTCAATGTCCAAAGTAGTAGTAAAAAAATAAGTTACCTTTTAAAACTTAAATTTTACACTACTTTTACACTTCCAAATCACTTTACTCATTGAAAGAGCGACTTCTTTTTTGGTTTTGTTCTTAAAAATGCGTTACATCAAACAATAACGTATATGATTATCGCGGAACATAATTTCTTACGGTTTCTAGGTGCGGTGCTGCTATTCGTTTTATTTATTTCACGTTTCCGCTGTCAGATAACTTAAAAACTCAGGTGGTCCACTCAAAGTGGCGGTCCACTCAATGTGACATTACCCTACTATTATTATACACATTTACTAAATCACTTAATATATCTATCCATTTGTAATTACCGTATAAACTAAATTGCATCCACATTTTATTCTTCAAAGTACGATTAAATCGTTCACAAATTGACGCTTTCAAATTACTATGAGTAGAATACAGATTTATGTTATAATTTTTAATAAGATTTTGAAAATGTGAATTATAAAATTCTTTTCCTTTATCTACTTGCAAATTTTTCGGTATGTGTTTTTTAATTAAAATAGATTTCATTGCCGCAGTCACATCTTCACCTTTTTTCGACTTTACTGGAACAGCCCAGGCAAACTTTGAAAATGTATCAATGACGGTTAACAGGTACTTGTAACTTTTATTTTCTCTCGCATAAGGTTGCATTTCAACAAGATCAGCTTGCCAAGTCTCGTCAAAACCTCGAATGTCAACACTTCTTCGCTTATAATTTTTTCTCGCTGGTTTATGTAACTCTTTCACCAACTGTAGTTTTTGATCCTCCATTGCTAATTACCTTCAAGTGTGCGCAGTCTGCTGTCTAATTGTAAAATAATATCTTTGTTGGTAGACATCATTTCTATATTTCTTTCAATACTGATTCTTAGATTTTCAAAATATTTTTTTATCAAATCTTCAAAATCTAAAATCTTTACTACATTGTCATTTACTTCATTTCTCACGGAACCGATTACATCATAGATGGCGTTTGCTTTAGATTCAATAACTTTGTTTACAATATTCAAGTTTACTGCATCACCGTTGCTCTCAGCATCAGCTACGTTACAAAGTTTCTTATTTTCAATATTAAAATCTCCTTCAGCAGTTAACTTAAAACCAAGTCCTAGTGGACCTCGATTTGAAGTTTCTGTGCTTTTAAACTGACGTCCGAATATGTCGATACTCATAATGAAAATGATAAAAATTTCTACAACTGCTAATTAATAAACAATTACAGCTTCTCTCAACTCTTCAATAATTGATATAATCTCATTATTATGACTGGGATTTCCAGCTGCTTGAGATGCCAAGAGCAATCTTAAACGATCAACCAATTCATTAGGATCATCCCAATAAACATAATCAATTTTTGCATCTTCTTGTTGAGTCATATATTCTGGAATTAAACCTTTACCAGAATGTACTGCTATATAGTTTAGATATTTTAAACTCTTTTTATCTCTAACAGCGCCATCTGCTTTGTAATATTTTTTATGAGCATTAGTTGATATTACAATATTTTTATAATTTTCCCGATCAACTACACTTAAAACAGCTTCTTCTGGAACTTTTTTGAATAAAAGCTCAAGTAAACCTTTCGTTGCAGGATATGTTTTATTACCTACACTAATATTATTTTGTTCAAAATTTATTCCTGAATTACCAATCATTAATTGACCTTTAGATAATTTACGAACTCCATATGAAGGATCTAAATCTTTTCCTTTTTCATCCAACATTTGAAGATATAAAATAGCACCATCTTTCTCTGATTTATCTCCATCTCCATTATCATCTCCATCATCATCATCATCATAATCATCACCGTTATCGTCATCATCAGCAGCTGTTGCAAATGATAAGTCATCTCTTAAAAATGAATCATTCTCTCTCTTAACTTCTTGATCTTCTTCAAACTCTAAAGGAAGGTCTCCCTCTCTTTCAATTTTTACTGGTCGAATTTGTTTAACAATTTCAATGTCATCAACTAATTTCTGAATTGGTGTCAGTATAGGTTTAAAGGTATTATTTAAAGTCTGTTCAATTTCTTCCTTGCCCAATTTCATCAGTCTATGTTTTCGTCAAATAGCATCACTGGCTTTTGCAATTTGACCAAGAATATCTTTTTGTTTTCGCAAATGTTTCAAGTGTGTAGAAGACATGTTGATTGACCAATGTCTTGAATGAAACTGTTTATAAAGAATATCATTTCTCTAATTTTATAAAACAATCAAAACACTTTCTATATCTGCCTTCATTGATATCATGATCTTTATCAATCACTATAAAATCATGCTTATTTTTCCAACAGGAGTTGCAAAGTTTTTTAAATTCCATAAATGTCATATCAGTATTTACATGATCATCATAAATATGTCTAAGATTCATTTCATCTTGTTTGAATAAAACTAGTAAATTAACATTGTCACGTATTAAATGTTTTGGAATGCGCGCATATGTTTGACATAAATAAAAGCAATCCACAGCTTTGTGTCTTCCCATAGCAAAAAAGGCCTTAATATTATCTTGTTTTTCACATGCTACGTCATCAAATATAAATATTGAGTTTGGTAACGCATTGTTTGGTTCTACAACATCTACATGTTCATTAAATGGAAAGTAGCCAACACCCTCTACTGGTTGCAAAATGTTTTCTAAAAATTTGTATTTTGGTTGATATAACGATTTTGAGTACACATAAACATTTTCAAATCGTAATCCATTGGGATGTATTAAAAGAGCAAGTAAAGCATTTGTCTTTCCACAATTTGACGGTCCACAAAATATTGCTCGCACACTATTTGGAAATAAATTTCCATGACGATTTTCTGTTTTCTTATTACAATCTTGAACAAGAGTGTCAAAATTGTAGACTGACAATTTAATCGATTGTGGTTCAAACTCCGTTCTTACGATAACTGAGGTTAAAACTAGAAATACAAGGTTTTTAATAGTTTCAATGTCAGTTCACTGTAGACGCTTGTAACGTTTGCATGCAAGTCCAATAATGCTGCTAGGTCTAGTTTCTTAGGAGATGTTTGAGATTTTGTGTCGATAGTTAACTCTTTCATGCTTTGGGCAAGGTCTACGTTAGGCCCTACTGTTGGAGGCAACTGGGATAATTGACTATTACTGTGATAATTGACTATTACTGTCATAATTTTTTTGATAGATCATTAAAGGTCGACTGTTTGTAGTCAAATAACACAAAACTATAAATACATTGGTTATATAGATTTCCACTTTAGTCTTGAAAAAGTTTTCTTACCGAAAAGAATATAAATAAAAAACAAATTAGTTTAAAGAAAACTTCAAAAAGAGTAAGACGAGGTAGAGGTGTCTTGAATAAAATTATCAATAAATTACCGTTTGAACTTCATATACCTGGATATCAATACTGTGGTCCAGGAACAAAATTGGCGAAAAGATTAGCACGAGGTGATCCAGGAATCAACCCGCTTGACGCTGCTTGTAAAGAGCACGATATTTCTTATTCAAAAAATAGGGAAAGTGTTGAAGCGAGAAACGCAGCTGATAGAGTACTTGCTGATAAAGCTTGGCATCGTGTGTTTGCTCCTGACGCAAAATATAGTAAAAGAGCTCCAGCTTACGCAATAATAAATGCAATGAAGGTCAAATCAAAATTGGGCATGGGAATCAAGTCAAAAGAAAATATGAAGAAAAAGAGAGAAAATAAAAAATCAACGTTGAGGAAAATTGTAACCGCAGCTAAAAAATCTATGAAATTAGATACAAATGCACAGTCTACTATTAAATCAGCACTTGAATGTGCACGTTTAGCAGTTAAAATTGCTGGTGGCAGGCGAAAAATTAATAAACCTCGAATTTTACCGATACCTTCTAAAGTGGGAGGAATTTTACCTTTTCTTATTCCTTTGTTTGCGGGTTTAAGTGCAACAGGGGCCCTAGCAGGGGGAGCAGCTGGCATAGCTAAAGCTGTAAATGATGCAAATTCTGCAAAACGTCAACTAGAGGAAAGCAAGCGACATAATCAAACAATGGAATCTATTGCCTTAGAAAAAGGTCTCTTTCTAAAACCATATAAAGCAGGACTAGGCCTTCATCTAAAACCCTACAAATTAGGACAAGGTTGCAAGTCAAAAAACTTGAAGTAAAGCTACCTCACCGTGCGCTAACAGATTTAGATTTACTAAAATTTGCAAAAAGTTTAAAAATTCCATATTTTCGAAGAGTTTTTATGCGAAATGAACTACCTATGCGTGGTCCTAAAGCAAATGAATTTGCAATTATTAATCTAGATGATAAATATGGTCCTGGTACACATTTGTGTGAATATAAAAAGAATAAAGATAAAATCGTATATTTTGATAGCTTCGGTAATCTTCGACCACCTTCGGATCTTGTTAAATATTTTGGTGTTGGTAGCATAAAATATAATCATAAACGATAGCAAAACTATAATACATATGTATGCGGACATTTATGTCTTAAATTTTTATGTAATCAATTGAATATTCCTGATTTGTATAGTCTGCATATAAATAAATGATATTCTTGGTTTAAATGTCAGTTATTAATTTGACCTCATCATGGACGATTCACTTATTTTAACGTTGTCTGGAAATTCTTCCATCTTAGAATCTCAATTTTTTCCACCAATAGAGTTGTCTAATTTTAAAAATTATGCTTTTGGTCATGTTGAATTTTTAACTTTTAATTCTATTCCTAATATAGATGTTGGGAAAAATAAATTTTACATAGGAAATGAAGAAATTATTATACCCACAGGAAGTTATGAAGTTAGTGATATTGATCAAGTTTTGCATTTAATTTTAAAAAATAAAGGAATTAATTTTAGAATCAAACCAAACAATAATACATTGAAATGTACAGCTTATTGTGATAAAGAAATTAATTTTAAACCCAATGATTCTATAGGTAGTTTGTTAGGATTTTCTCCTCGCAAATTAAAAGCTCAAGAATACCATGAGTCTGATCAACCAGTATCAATCATTAAAATAAATTAATTAAGAGTAGAATGTAATATAACAACCGGAGCATACATTAATGGTGAAAAAGTCCATACAATTCATGAATTTTTTCCTATTGTTCCACCAGGATATAAAATAGGGGAAGTACCAAATCACGTCATTTACTTGCCAGTCGCTGTCAAGACAATAGACTATATTCAATTGCGAATTGTAGACCAAGACGGAAATTTAGTTAATTTTCGAGGGGAAACTTTACCAATAAGGCTTCATATTAAATCCTTAAAATAATGGGTATTGTTTTTAATAATAGAAAAAGAATTGGTTTTGGTTATAAAATTAAAACACCATGCCAGAATCAAATCAGTCGTCGGCAAATCTTGAAGAGATTAACACCTCAGAACCTGCAACTACTGAAAAATCTCGGTCTAAAGATTGTAAAAAAGGAAGAGAGTAAAAAAGAGATTTAAACTTAGTTTTACTTGTATTTGTGCCTTTGTATTTCAACGTATTATTATTTGCTATGGAAGGGGAAATTTTAAATATTGATTCATCAGTAATTTTTGATGAATCTATTGCTCATTATGAAGTTCATGCGCAACAACTATACACCTCATCAACATACAACAATAGTGACGAAATCCGCATCACGGTACAAAATCAGGATCATTGCTTATTTCCAAGCAAAAGCTCGATTTACATAACTGGAAAACTCGTGAAACCTGATGGAACAGCTCTAGAGCGTACAAATTTAATTTCTAATGGCATATGTCATTTATTTGAAGAAGCAAAGTATGAACTTAATGGTGTAGAAATTGATAAAAATAAAAATGTAGGTCTTACAAGTTTAATGAAAAATTATATTTCTCTCGATTCTAGTCAAAATAAATTTCTTGAAAATGTTGGCTGGTTAGAATTCACTAATGAACCAACCTTAACAAATGTGCAAGGTTATTTTGATGTTTGTATTCCTCTGAGTATGATTTTTGGTTTTGCTGAAGATTACCAAAAAGTCATTATTAACGCTAAACATGAGCTTATTTTAATCAGATCAAGAACTGATGCTAACGCAGTGTTGCAAGTAGCATCTTTAGAAAAGTTTAAAATTGTTATTGAAAAAATTGAATGGTTATTACCATACATAAAATTATGAGATGCTCGAAAGTTTAAATTATTAAAATATATTGAAAAAGATCCATCTATTCCAATAAGTTTTAGAACTTGGGAATTGTATGAATATCCTTTATTACCAATTACTCCTAAGCATATTTGGAGTGTAAAAACTTCAAGTCAATTAGAGAAACCTAGATTTATTGTATTAGGGTTTCAGAGAAACAGAAAAAATAATACAGTTCAAAACTCTAGTTACTTTGATCATTGTGATTTATCTGATGTAAAATTATTTTTAAATTCACAATGTTATCCTTATGGCAACATGAATCTGAATATTGGTAGAAACCAGTACTCTACTTTATATGAAATGTTTACAAATTTTCAAGCTTCTTATTATAGTAAAGAGTCTCAACCAATTTTATCAAAAAAAGAATTTTTACAATATGCTCCTTTAGTTGTAGTAGATTGTTCAAAACAAAATGAGTCTTTAAAAAGTGGACCAGTTGATATCCGCCTAGAATTTGAATCAAAAGAAAATTTTCCCGCCAATACTTCAGCTTATTGCTTAGTTTTGCATGACCGCATCGTTGAATATAAACCAATCAGTGGAATTGTTAAAAAAATTGTTTAACTTTAAGCTTATATATATTTAACTCTTTACGCGTAATGAGATTAGTTGATTTAAAAATGCAGTACTTGATAGATGTGCAAGGATTCAAATTGCCAATTAATGAGTTTGTTTTAAAAGAATTAGCTATAGTTCCTGTAAATAATGATTCAATACCAATAAATATGGTTTTCCAACCTCCTTGTCCATGGAATTGCGTCACAAACAAATATAAATGTATCAATCGTTGGTTAGAAAATAATTTCCATGGTATTCGTTGGAATGCTGGTGATGTACCGAACGTTTATTTAAAAGAAATTTTAGAAAATGTTTAAAAAAAAAAAAATGTTTAAAATGTTTAAAAATGTTTAAAGAAGCAAAGACAATTGATGTTAAAGGTTTAGAGAAGAAAAAATGGTTAAAAAGCTTAATCGATGAAAAATATTGTATTGAAATTATCGACATGAATGATTTAAATTGTCCTTCATTAAAAAAGTTAAACATTGAAACATGTATTAAAACTTGTTCAAAACATTTAATCAACAAGAAAACTTTTACTTGTGCTCTTCAGAATGTTATAAACTTAAAAACTTGGTTCTGCAAAAACTGTAATATTTGAGTATTTAAGTTGAAAATGTATTCTATTTTTTTCCTCAATAAAATTATAAAATATCAATTGCACTGTAATTATTATTTCTAACCTAACCTTATTGTTTTCATGAATAAGAAACGACATTTATTTTAAATACATTTATTTATTATAATAAATTACAATTTTTTAAGTATAATTTATTGTAAAAATTGTATAAAGCGAATAGTATAGAACTAATACAAACTACAATTTAAATAAATATTTACATTTTATACATCAATTTCATCTATTTCCATTGGATCATGCTGTTGGTAACCCCAAGGAAAGGTGTCAGTTTTCCCTGGTATCAAAATTCTTTTATCATCCTGCCAACTGAGAGCAATTTTATTTTGTTTGACAGTGAATACTTCATGTTTTTTGCTGCGTATAAAGTGCTGAGATCGGATCAGGTTTTCATTTTCATTGAGAGTATGCTTAAAATCATCGAATTCTATTTTTTTAAAGTTGAATATTTTACCCCTTTTGCTTTCTTTTTAGCTTCCTCATCACCCCATAACTTAAATGCATATAGTTTTGATCTTAAACCTATAAATTCATCTACAATTTTACCGTTATTTTCGTCTTTCATAAGACCCAAGATTTTTTTATTTGCAAGTGGTATATTATAAATGTTGTTTTCAGGATAATCAGATGTATCGAATTTATGTAAATCTCTTTTAATATAATTATAAAAATTTGGTACTGTAATATGATAAACAAGACTGTCAGTATCTGTGTAGAGTAATTTTGCAGAATCACTGAAAGTCTCTTTAATGTAATTGTAATGAAAGTCATATGTTATTATTTTTGATATGTCTAAAATAGTGAATCCTATGTAAATTGGTTTGTTAAAGTATACCTTTGTTTTATTCATCTCAATAATAACCATATCTTTATCAAATATGGTGCAACTATGAAAGTTTGGTTGAGCAATTAAATTTTTCGCGCAATACCTTCCCTCCCATTTTGTTATTAATCTAACATCTTTGTGTTTTCTAACATTTTCCATTGTCTTGCCAAATACGGAATTGTTCATTAGCTTGTAAAAATTCTTCTCAAATTCATTACTCGATTTTTTTCTAAGCTCGGTATTTAAATCAATGTAGGGTTTTAACCATTGCTTTTGCTTAAATTTTAAAGCTCTATGTATTTTAGTTAATTTAATTCCCAAAGATAAATATAGCTTTAAATTTCTATAGTGAATTGTATAGTTCTTCTTTGGTAATAAATTTGGAATTAATTTAGGAATTGTACATTTTGGGAGAGGAGGTATGAAATGTTCAGGACATAAGGGCAAGTCTTTATGTGAATCATGAAGTTGAGTTGGATAATCTAAATCTACTTCAAGAATATATCCTTCAGGAGAATCATCTGGAATATTTAGGAAAAAGTCATTACTATAATTTTCAAACCATTCAAAATCTGTATATGGCAAACTTTCGCTCATAGAAGCACCATACTGATTATTTATATCAAAATACATTATATAAGATTCTGGTATTAAGGGATTAAAATCTTTTTCCATAAATCTATTATTAGCTTTCGCGTATCTGTTGGAGCATTGTGAAACACCACCTCTTATTCCCTTTTCAATAAAAAGCAACATTTCTACATCTGTCAACAAATCAAGTTTTATGTCTGTGTACTTGAGCATAGCGTCAAATGCCAGTCCTGGGGCAGTATAGTAATGTAACGCGTCCAAGTTATAAGTTGTAAAGCATGTTTTTCTAGAATTTTCAAAAATGTCGGCAAGTAGTAAAACGTCAGTCTGTAAGTACAAGTCAGAGTATTCTCCTATTGTTTTTAAATTAAACGTTTTCCATACATTACAAGCATGTTCATAGTCTTCGTCTGAAATATGAGCGTCATTTAATTTAAAGTAGAAAGAGTCTTTTACTGGCAATTGACCTTCTTCTAATTTTTCCCAGCTACTAACATATTCGTAAGGAAATATTCCTTTTCTTGTCAATAAATTAAACTCGTCCATATTTTTACAATACTTTTTAGTAATTTTTTTCTCATCATTTTCAAGATAGGAGGATAATTTGTCTAAACTGCTGGGCATAAATCTAAATGAATCAAGAAATCTTAATACTACTTTGGTACCCTTCACATATTTTGAAAATGAAATGTACTTTTCCTTGTTTATTGGTAACAGTTTCATTTCACCCTCAAAAGACGTTGCTAAAACTTTAACAATGAAATGTGCATCATATCCTGACAAATTGTGAAAAATTATGGGAACAACATGCGAATCTTTATAATTTACATTGCAACTCTGATGTGCCGGACCACGATATTTTCCCGTGAAATGACAATGATCGCGGTTTTAATGTCATCATTTTCAAAAGGTTTTTCACAAATATGACAAACTGTTGCTGTATCAAATTCAATTTGTTGTAAAATAGTTAAATTTTCCATTGGAATAATATTTGTAAAATAAGAGTTTGCATTTTCAGCCAATTGTTTTAATTCTGTCATGAACCAATCAACACAATCTGGACCTCGATATGATTTAAATTCTGAAAGAGATTCATCAAAATTGCAATGTACATAGAAAGCAAAACTTGTCGGGATATGTTTTTGGTATGTTGATGTGTTTGTGTTTGTACTTGCTATAGGTTCTAAGAGACTTTCAGTGTCAGCATACACGACAAAGGGGACATTTTCTTTATTTCTGTAATTTTTAAATTTTTAAATTTTATGCTCTTTATTAGGCAAAATTACTCGACACATGTTTATTTAATCACAATCAATTTTATGATTATTAAATGATTTTTCATATTTAAAATTACATAAACATCTATCACAAAGTAACGTTCGATTATGATCTTTTGTTATTTGTGAACTTATTAAACGAGATAAATTATTAATTAATGCAAAATGATAAACTTTGTTATTTTGAAAATTATTATCATCATCATCTAAATCAAGTTCTGTATTTTCAATCATTAATAAGTGATAAGTAGGTTCGTCTGATTTGTTTTTACTTAAATAAAATGGAACAATTTCATTCTTCTTATTACTTCTTTTAAATTCCATAAACATTAATACTCAAATTGTTTAATTTTTCAAATTTTGGAATATCGCTGAGAGAAATAGGGAATTCAAAATCATCAAACTTTAAATCAGTATCCTCAAAGTGAGGATATGAACTTGTACGTTCCTTATTCTTTTCAGCTGGATAACGTTGTGCAATGATGGACCATAAAAAACAGTGTTTGTCATTATTTATAACATTAATAACAGCTCTTTTATCAATTATAAATTTTGACATTCTTATAAAAGTTGAGTATCCAGCCGCAAGAGGGACATATTTATTTATATTAACACTTAAATTTATAATTTCATTTAAAGACCAACCTGACTTTTTTTGTTAAAAATCATCAATCTTAACAAAAAGTTTTTTACGAATTTTATGATCAAACCATTCATCAAAATTTGTTGATTCTAAAATTTTTGAATTTCTAGTATTGAAATATTTAATATCTTCAATTTCCTCACCTTCTTCTAAAACAGTATAATTTGCCGCAAGAACAACATTAACTTTCATGTTTCCCACCTTTTTAAATGCATTTTTTAATCGAGAAATAATTATTTTCTTTGCATCACTTAGAAAACTGTCTATATTTTTATGTTTTAAATTAATAACTACACCTGTTGTAATTCTATTCTCGAAAGCATTCTCTAATTCTTCCCACCTGATCCATCTCTCATCCTTTTTAAATAAACCAGTTCCTGTTCTTCTTAGTTTCTTAAACTTTCTGCTATTTGCTTTCAATAGTCCAATAATTGACAAAATCTTTTTTTTCTCTCCACATGACACAGATCCATTTTTTAACAATTTATTCAGTAATTAAATGTTTTTTACACTACTATTTATCCAAAAATTTAATTCCTCTGTTGTAGTTTTTTTACTTAATGTTTTAAAAGCATTGTTCATAATTTTCACAAAATCTTTACAATAGATAGAGCTTTTATCAGTTTCCATAACTTTAATTGCTGCATTTAATTTATCCAAATTCTTTTTTATCACTTGTATTGAAACTGTCAATTTTTTTCACTACAATGATTAACTCCGATCAGACTAAAATTGAACTTTTAACAATAGCGATTTTTTTTAAAACGAGATTTTTTAAGCGCACTTGAATTTCACGACTTTGTTCTGCTAATATTTTCATCAACCAACTTAAACTGCAGGAATGATTTCGTTTATAAAAATTGCCCTCTTTATATACACGAGATATGACCTATTTGACCTTCAAGTTAATCAGGAAGGAAGAGTAAGGAGACCGAACTCTGCTTCTACAAATGTCTGAGAAATATGCACGAAAAGTGCCAGACTCACTGTGTTCTAGTTGATCATCAATTAAGTCGATTATGCGCATTGAACTAAAGTTCAGTGTTGACATAGATGAAAAGTGTGGTTATGTCAAGGTAAATATTATACATAGTTTAAACAGTGTTAATTTTAAAAGCAAATTTATTTATTTACAATTGTGATATTATTTAGATTTTTAAAATAATTTAATAATATATTTATGAAAAGGGAAAAATTTTGCAAAAATGGTTAAGAAGAATTGTGTTTATAACTACAGTATATTTACATACCGTAGAAGGATAGAAGAGACTAATGTTTTTAGACTCTTTTTCTTTCTTTACATCCTGGCACACAACACGACATTTTTTAAATAAAATAAATAAATAATTATTAAAACGAAATGTATTGTATAATTATGTATGTATCTCACTAAGACCGGCTAAATGTAAACATTAGATCTTACATCTCACTCGCACAATTTTTACGAGAAACAGAGATACAACACAGCTTATGCGCATGATCAACTTAATTGGAGGTCGACTAGAACGCAGTGAGCCTGGCACTTTTCGTGCATATTTCTCTGAGATTTTTAAAGCGCTTTCTACACAGAGTTCGGTCTCCTTACTCTTCCTTCCTGAAGTTAATTATAGTTTTCTTGGAATTGCGGTAAGATCAAAAGCATTCTTATGAAAAGTAACGAAAATGTTTGTAAAAATTCCTTAGATAAGAATCTAATAAACAGTGATTTGCAATATTTAGACGAAAATAATAATTCCAAGAATAAAATAAGTAAAAAACAAAAACAGGAAATACTAATGATAATGAGTCATCAATAAAAAATTCCAAAACTGAGTCATCAACCCCTATTTTGCGAAAAACAAAGAAATTATGTGTCATCGTTAAAAAATGCACCCTGTAAAAACAAAAACAGGAAATACCAATCATTATGAGTCATCAATAAAAAAAATCCAAAACTATGAGTCATCAACCTCTATTTTGCAAAAAACAAAGAAATTATGCGTCATCGTTAAAGAATGCACCATGTAAAAAACAAAAACAGGAAATAGCAATGATAATGAGTCATCAACCCCATTTTGCGAAAAACAAAGAAATTATGTGTCATCGTTAAAGAATGCACCCAAAAAATAGGAAATACCAATAAAAAATTCCAAAATTCTGAGTCATCAACCCCTATGGAAAATTCAAGGATTGTTTTATAATATGAAGTTATAATTCCAAGAAATTTGATAAATTCCAAGAATCACGATCTCAATATCCCCCCCCCAATTCTTGGAAGTATGACGTCATATCCAGCTCAGCATAACAGTCTGAATATCCCCCCCTAATGGTTTGAGTCTTGGCTAAGTGGTTTGAGTCTGGGCTAAAGTGTCGGTAACATGTCGGTGCAGGGATCTTGAGTTAGAACGCTCCCTGCCTATCTACTTATCCAAACTCTTCAACCCCCTACCCCCTACAATTTTTAAAAAAAATTCATAATTACTTGGTGGTTTTAAGTACTCATTCATAGTTCTAAATACTGTGAAAATATTAGCCCGATCTAACAACTTGCAATTTTGACATTGGTGCACTTGAGAAAATTTGCCCCTTATATATTACATACACATTTTGAGATTCAAAATTGTTTAAAAACAAATTTATAATTGCAAAACTTGATTTTTAAACCTTCCTTGTTTACTAAAAATTAACAAAAACATATTAGTATGCGAAAATTCACGCTTAAAAACGTTTGGTGCACATCTCAGGCGTGTTTACGCGAGATCGATATCTGTGCACCTCGAGACAAAAATTCGATATTTCGGTTAGTTTTAAAGTCTCCAGGGATTTTTTTTGCAAAAAATTCTGGAGAAGATAACGAATCCAAATATTATAGCTACAAAAAATCGAAGGGGTGCTTATGCCCGAAAAAATGAAATCAAAATTTTTTTTGACTTTTTTCCGGGCAAATTTTTGGATTTTTTTTCTTTAATATTGCACTTTAAATTGTTATATAATTAACTATTATTACCTAAAATATGAACAAAATCGAACTAAATGAATATAAGTTATTCGTTTTTCAAAAAAAATGTGCTTTAATATTTAATGCCCGGTAAAATCCACAATTTTGAAAATTTTTAAAAATCTTTTTTTCCTAAAATTTTCTGTCATAAAACACTACCTTTATACCAAGTTTTACAAAAATTGAAAGACCCATGACCAACTTTGATTTTTTTGAGAAAATTTGACTCATAAATTAATATTCGGACAAATTTAAATTCGATCAAATTGACTTTCTGCAAAATTATAATTCAGATAAATAAATATTCTACTAAATTAGAATTCTTTCTAGTTTTCTTGCTCCGAAATTAATATTGGTTAAAATTTTTATTCCGTTTAATTTAAATTCTGACAAACAACTTTTTGTAACAATTAAAATTCAATCATATTTCATTTCTGTGCCATTACTATTCTTACGAATGAAAATTCTACAATATTCATAATCGATTTAATGGAAATTCTGCTAAGCTAATATTTAAACAATTATTTATTCTGCGAAATTGCTATTCTAGAGTATAATATTCTGTGAAATAAAAATTCTAACAAATTCACTTTAGGGCCTTTTCTTCCCATTTCATGATAAGCTCCATTTACTAATTAATAAAATAGTTTTATATATTCTGATGAGGACAGTCATACCGCAGTTAAGAAAAGAGGTAGTGTTCGTTTGTTTATAGACTTTGACTTGGAAGATTGATATAAAAGTTTCTTCTGGAATTAAAATTAATTATAGCAGAGAAATAGGAATGTAAATCAAAATTTCAAATTAATTGTCATTATAATGAGAAAGCATACAATTTATATTAAATAAAACAATTTCCTAGTTTCAAAACCATTAATATAAACCATTAAATTTAAATTTTAAAAGAAAATAGATATGGGCTAATAACAAGAGACATTGAAGGATATAATATTAATAATAAGATAGATAAAGTTGATTTAGTGTATGAAACACTTGTACAAATTGTAATTTAAATTAAAAATATTTGATTGCACAACGAAAGTTTGATTGTAATGATTTGAATTTGTCAATAACAGTATACGTTGTATTTAACTAAAATGTTAATAGATTTTAACTGTAAATATTTTGAAAAATTACTTTTCGTAGTTTATTGGTATTAAAGTGACATTTACTTCAAAATATTTTATATCCTTTGTATAGACGGTTTTAAAAAGCATTGAATGATCTGTTTTTTAACTTTATTCGAATTAGAATTTAAATGATTTTATTTTTAATTTTAAATTTAGAAATTAAAAAAATGCCTTTTTGTGCTTCTTTGATATTGAGTTGCAATAATGGTACATGTCAATAATGTAATTTATATTTATAAAATAAAAATTTTCATGAAGAAGCGAAGTGTTCATGAGAAAATAAAATAGTTGAGTTTTAAATTTGCGGTGGTTTTTAAAATTCTATTTTTAAAAATAATCATTTTTTTATATTAAATGTGACATTATTTTAAAAATGTTGTATGGGCTCTTTAACATCAGAATAATGTCATTTAAAAGTAATAGGATAGAAAAAAGTCATCCAACAAATAGAAACATTGTTGTTCATCTACATTGAAGTCCAAATTATTGGAAACATTTGTGTTAATCCTAATGCCCGTTTAAGTAGAATAAAATATTTTTTTTACTATTTACTGTTGGATTTTCGATTATTTTTACGCTTTTCGTTCGGCTTGCGATAAATGCTACTCGTCATTAGCGAAATTGTACACTTGCGTGATAGGCAAGGTCTCTTCAATAACAGAATGGAAAAGCAGGTGTGGAAAGATTAAAAAATAAACAAATACCATTCACCTTCTCTCTTTCATTCAAGGATTTACGTGCGATTACAATTTACTTATCGACTGCTTTCAAAAGTTAATTTTCTAATGTTCGTCATTATTTATTTTGTTAACTATCATATATTTTTACATTAATGTATTTGTCTTATAAATATTATTTTTTTTAGGTTTTTTGTACAAGTTTTACAATAAATTTTTCTGTTTTGTTAATAAATAATAATATACTAATCGATTTTGATTACATTTTTTGGTTAAATAAGAACAATATTTATTAAAGACATTTTATTTTTTCTTATCAAGATGTAACAATTCTTCCTCTAATTATACAAAATTTTTTTAGTTCAAGGCATATTTAAAGACAGAGAATGCGAAAGACGTTCAATATTTATGACAATAACGATAAAACAGAATTCAAGAACCTCGGAAAATTATTTTGACTTTAAATGCTATTGCTTCTACAAGAAAAAGATTCATTGCTGTTCAAAATGTCTTTTAAAGTAGTAAATAAAAATTCTTGTGTATAAAAATAGACAATCTTTGCCGGCATGGCTATTTGAAACTACCCTTACTTTTGATTTGATTGACACGATATATTTAGAATTTTAAATTTACAGTTCAAAAATGTTAACAGCTCACAAATTTTGACGAAAGGTTCTTGTTTTAAAATTGTCAGGGCTATAAATTCATAAGAGCTTTAAGAAAGTATTTTTTTGAATATTTGTTTTTAATTATTTTATTAGAAGAATATTTTATTCCGTTTTCCTACATATTTCTAAACTTTCTAGCAAATATAATATATTCTATAAAATTTCTACATATATTTACTACAAGAATATGCAAATTTTAGAAAATTTATTTTTTAAGGAAAATAATTTTTTTAATGATTTTCTATACTAGTACAATTAATTTCTAACAATTATTTACAAAAATTTTTTGTATTGGAATTTTTTTAACTTGGAATTCATAAGTGTAAATTGAGTTTCGCAAAAAAAGGTCCTAATAGCAGATCCTTTGAATGTTGTGCTATTTAAGGTTAGTTTAAAAGATTTACATCCAAAAACGAATTTGTTCTTTAA
The DNA here is from genome assembly GCF_015476425.1 of Leptopilina heterotoma. Classification (NCBI taxonomy): domain Eukaryota; kingdom Metazoa; phylum Arthropoda; class Insecta; order Hymenoptera; family Figitidae; genus Leptopilina; species Leptopilina heterotoma. Next base: position 544,304 of record NW_025110939.1, on the reverse strand, counting down.
AATGCAAGTAGTTTTATAATACTGAAGTTGGCTGTCTTATCAGTTTGTTGCATGAAACTACCTGAATTTTAACCTTTAAAGAGATTAAAGTCACCGAAAATTCTGAAAGACTCAACAGACTCAACAGTAGTAGTATCTTTCATTTTACATTATAATATTCAAAAACCAGCACATAGTATAAAAGTATATTGAGAGTACTCATTGTTAAGTAGTAATAAATTTTCAAATATGTACAAACTTTTTTGAAAAATAAAATTATTAAAATGTGATTGCTTAAGACATTTCATAAGCAAGTAATATATATATATATATATATATATATATATATATATATATATATATATATATATATATCTATTTGTACTATTTATATTTATATTACACTATCTAAATTATTTCCATAATTTTTAATTAAGCCTTTTTCCGATCTACTTGCAACTTTAAAAATTAAAATTCCAAGTTAAATACAAAAAATGTTTGTGACCCTTGATATAGCTCGGGCGGCGAAATACAGTGACTTGCGTTTAGTGCAATTAGTAGTCAGGTGGATGACTGTTGTAGGACGCTACAGCCGAGCCCCTGATGTTTTTTTTACTGCGATCGAGATATATCAACCGGGAGGTTTGACGTTGAGGCAAACATGAGTACTCCTAACTCAAATCAGCTTGTGACCGCTAAAGTTAAAGAGTGCAAAGTGTCATAAGTTGGTAAAGTTGAATTAAGACGTATGAAGAATGTAAAAATCTAAATGCATACAATAAAATCTTACATTAACTTTAACTTAACAAATAATATTTCAAACTAATTGTTAAAAAGGAATTGTAAGGATATTGAAAATCATTAACATAAAATATTAGATTTCTTCAATAATATTAATATTATAAAATAGCGTAAAACCAATGTTGTCCTATATATTCTCCGAAATTTGTGTCTTCTTTTTTAAGTAGAATAGACAATTCTTTTAATACATTCAAAATTTTAATTTTTTGAAAATGAAAAACATTTTCAATTTTTTCTTATAATGTAATAAATAAGAATAAATTTTATTATATATTTTTTTATTCAATATACAATTATTTACAAATAAAAAATAGTAGAAACAAGTATTTCAATTTTGGTCTTATTTAATGTTTTTAATTATTAGAAAAGTACTTTGTCTAACATAAATAAGGACTCTATCAAGAGTCTAATAGAAAAAATGTAATTCTTTTCATTAAAACAAATAATTATTATATAAAGTAAAGTAATATATTTTGTAGTCTTTTTATCAGTAGCGCACGTAAGCAAAACCTTTAACACATGAAACATCTAACCTTCATTTTTACTACATGGAATCTACTAAGGATAATTCAGTGTTTCGTCATAAACCTTCTTTTTTCTATTCATTATAATATCCCACAAACTCTTAATTGTTTAACTTTTTTTCATTAAAAGGTGAGAAAGTTGTGATTATTTTAAAACAGTTCACAGAGATAGATAACAAAATCCACTGTCATATCAGAAATAAAGAGGGGATTGTCAACGAAGAGGAATAAATACAAGCTTCAAATTAACTGGCATTCAGTCGCATGTCTAGTATTGTAAACGTTTGTACATATAAACACCGTAATTCTGAGACTTCAATCATAGTAATAATATCTTAAAAACTACAACACAAACGTCATGACAGAAAAAACATTGCCCTTTTTAATTACATGGATTTTTATTAAACTTCAGCCATCAAGTACTTGTCATAGGTTTGCATTAAAGTATTAAATGCAATTCAGAAGATACCAATAAGCTTGTCCTTTTATTAATTATCTTTCAAAATATTTCCTTTTTATTTAGTATTAGGCAAAGTATAACGGAGAGCAGTGTTCAAAGTAATTTCGATGTTTATTGGAATGTGCCAACGTTTATGTGTCATAAGTATGGTATATTTTTCGAAGAAGTGTCAAAAGACTTTAACATCAAACAAAATAATAAAGATCAATTTCGAGGTGATAAATTTTTTATTCTCTACGATCCTGGATATTTTCCGGCTTTACTAAAGGATGAAAATGGTATAGAAAAACAAAAATTTTAGAAAAACAATAAATTCAATTTTACTTGTGTTGATTTTTAAGAATTATATTTGATAATGAATGAAAATTAGGTTTACATGGTTTTTCTCTCAAAGGTGAAATCTGGAGAAGGAATGGAGGAGTTCCCCAAGAGGGTAATATAACCCTTCATCTTGAATTATTTAAAAATCATGTGGAAGATCAAGTGCCTAATAAATCATTTCAAGGTATAGCTGTGATTGATTTTGAAAGCTGGAGACCAATTTTTCGACAAAACTGGGCATCACTAAATCAATATCGTGAAATTTCAATTAATATTGAACGCATAAGGCATCCATTCTGGAGTAACAAATCCATTAAGAAGGAAGCAATAAAGAACTTTGAATTTCACGGGAAAGAATTTATGCTACAAACTTTAAAACTTGCTAAAACTTTACGGCCCCTTGCCAAATGGGGCTACTATGCTTACCCTTATTGTTTTAATAATAATGATCCCAATTTAAATTGTGATCCATTGGTTCATGCTGAAAATGATAGGTAATACATAACATTTTACATTAATTATTTACCTAATAGTTTTAATATTAATCTATCAATTTTAATTGTAATTCATTGCTTCTTGCTGAGAATAACAGGGAATATTCATAATACATAATATTCAAAAACTTCTAGAAACATAATTATGTAAGAAATGGTAGATTTGTAAAAGATTTTATTACTAGAATTTTTACCAGGAAAATTTAGTATTACATCTCTAATATAAATCGAAATTTCGATTAAAAGTATGTACAAGTTGAGGAAATGGAAGAACTGAAAATTCAAAAAAACCGTGCAACATTTTAAGACATTGTATACGGATAAGAAATTAAAATTCTCATCTTACTTTGTAAAAATGTTAAATTTCTTATATTAATGTACTTATAAATGAAAGTACAAAAACATTGCAATATTGACGTGAGTAATTAAAAAGGCTTTTCGGGCGTATTTCTCATTGAAAATTTATTTTAAAAAATAAACATAGTAAATAGTTTTTAAAAAACTTAGAAATAGTCTCGGCAAGCCCCTTGCAAAAATGCCTGTTTTTCATACTTCAAATTTTAAGACATTTTTATGCCAAATGGTCACTTATGATGACCTAATAATCTCTGCAAAAATTCAAAGTGCGTATATGCCCCGTTTAAGAAATATAGGAGGTCATAGTTGACCATGTTAAATATAAAATATAGCGATTTTACAGTCATACTCAAATAATAATAATAATAATGTTTAAAAAAATTCGAAATGGTTCCTTTAAGACTTTTGCTGCTGATTAAGAATCTAAAGTCAAACTATAGAAATTAAATATGGTGTATCCTGTATGTAGGATATAATATGATATTTGAGTTTAAAAAAATCCATCGGATTCACTTAAAATTTGTTACTGGGGGGTTTTTTGGAGTCGCTAATTACAAATTTGATGTCAGATTTTAAAAATTCAAAATGTCAGACCCAATATGGCGGACGAGTTTTGTAAAAATTCATCAGATGCACTTGATACTCGTTACTCATCAGATTCTGGGGTCGCTAATTAGAAATTTGATGTCAGATTTTAGAAATTCAAAATAGCGGACCCAATATGGAGGAATATTTTTCAAAATCATACCATTCTTTTGTTACAATTTGCTGTGATGTTTTTAAAGACGTTAGATACAAATATGAAACCTTGCCTTTATAGGTTTAAATATTACATTTTGCCTTTATTGGTTGAATCATTACAGCTTGCCTTCATTGATTAGATCATTACATCTCGTCTTTAATGCATGGATTAAACATTTTACCTTTGTTGGCTGGATTATTGTATCTTGCCTTCATTGTTGCATTACTGGGTTACAAAAAAATGGTCATATCGTGTTTATTCAAAGTTTCCTGTATTTATTTAAAGTTTAGGTGTCACTGAATAAGAATATACCAGAAAAACATTTTTTCATTCGGTCATTCCCTTAAAAAACGAGTTTAAAGTGTCAAAAAACCGTATTTTTAGCACTTTTTGAGGCAGCGTAACAAGAAAACGCAACATGATAAAAATCTCTACAAGAGCTTAAATAAAATCTTAAACCTTTAACTTTAAGGCTCAGAACTGAAAAGTACTTAAATAATCAATGAAAACCTCCTTAATCAAGCAGTCGCTACATAAAATTGTCAAAAAAAGCTAGAACAGGAAGCAATTGGTAAAAATCGATTTCCCTAACCGGATTCGGTTGCAACTTGTTACTTGAGGTTTTTTGAGGTTTCTAATGACGAATTGGAACTTAGATTTAAAAATTTCAAAATGGCAGACTGAAAATAATGAGTTCACTTAATTTTTCAAAATTTGCGTTGATAATTTTAAAAAATTGAGTCTGCCATTTTGAAATTTTTAAATCTAAGTTCCAATTCGTCATTAAAAACCTCAAGTAACAATTTGCAACCGAATCCGGTTAGATGAATCGATTTTTACCAAGTGCTACCTAACCCAGCTTTTTTGATAATTTCAAATAGCGACTGCAGGTTTTCAGTGCTTATTTAAGTACTTTTCAGTTCTGAGCCTTAAAGTTGAAGGTTTAAGCTTTTATTTAAGCTTTTGTAGAGATTTTTATCATGTTGCGTTTTCTTGTTACGCTGCCTCAAAAAGTGCTAAAAATACGGTTTTTTGAGACTTTAAACTCGTTTTTTAAGGGAATGACCGAATGAAAAAAAGTTTTTCTGGTATATTCTTATTCAGTGACACCTAAACTTTCAATAAACACAGTAAATTTTAAATAAACACGACATGACCATTTTTTGTAACCCAGTGTTATTACATCTTGCCTTTATTTCATGGCTTAAACATCTTATCTTTGTTGGTTGGATTATTGCATCTTGCCTTCATTGGTTGCATTATTACATCTTGTCTTTATTGGTTGGATTAAACATCTTACCTTCGTTGCTTGGATTATTATATCTTGTACTCATTGGTTGCATTATTACATATTGTCTTTACAAGTTTAATATGTTATTACATTTACCAATTAATTATTTTGTATTTCAAAAATCTAACATCAAATTCGTAACAAGCGACCCCAAAAACTCCAGAGTAACAAACTTCAAGTAAATCGGATGAGTTTTTACAAAAGTCGTCCGCCATATTGCGTCCGCCATTTTGAATTTTTAAAAAACATCGGATTCGTAATCAGCCACCTCGAAAACCCCCGGCTAATAAAATCCTTAAATATAAACTTTTTAAAAAAATAATTGTGCTTAATATTTTTGGTAAACCAGTAAAAGTATGTATATAATAAACATTACAGAAATATTGTCATAATATTTCTATCAAATATTGATTTAATGTTCCCAGGTAATAATGCATCAAAGTAGACATAATCAATAATGCTGCAATATTATCTTGATATTGAAAAGTAATGTTCGCAATATTACGACATAATACTGATGTAATGTTATTGTTATAATTGTGTACTAAATTTTTTATAAGGTACTAGATTTTTGGATTCCCCATTTGAAAAAGTGATTCCTTAGCCATAAAAAATATATATTGCTAAATTTTTTAATGAAATTGCGTTTTAACGTTTAAAAAAATTGTCAAACGCCAAGTATTGTGCATTTGATCCTCAAAGATTGAAGCGTTTTTCTGAAACTTGTTTTTGAAGTCCGTGTAATTCATAACTCCAAATCTACTGTACCAATCAGTCTAAAATTTAGTATAGCACTTCTTTACATAATTCCTCACGTATCCCTGGGAGCTTTTTTAAAAAAGAAAAAATTAGTAATTTTGCAATAAAAAATGTACTGCGTACACAACAGTAACTTTTTTGGAGGTGACAGAGTGATTCTCCGCGTAGCGCACAATTTAATGTCTCTCATGTGTTTTGAGAAATCAGTTTTATATATTATAATAAATTCAACGTGGATAACTTATTTCCATGATAACAAATAAAAGTCTATAGTCGTTTTCATTTAAAAGTTTATAATTTTACTTAAAAATCTGTTTTAAGGTGCCTAAACGTCGTGGTCTAATCAGTCCCCACTACCATTTCATATATAAAATGTTATTTCTTAGTAAAATATAATAATAAATATAATGAATATTGACATTTTCTTATTGTCTAAGTTAGTAGAATTGAGAAAAACAAAACACTTGTGGAAAAAAAATTATTTTTTAATATTTTTGTAGATATTTCTTGTCCCCTGTTTTCGCGTCATGGTATAATCACTTTGTAAAATTGCATAATTTACATAAAGAATCAAATCGAAAAATTACTTAACATTAATAAAAAGCATTAATAAACTCTCCTAAGTAAATTACTAAAAAAGAAATTAATCGTCATGGTCTAATCATCACATATTTGCAATAAAATGAATAATTATTTATATTTTACCTCAAAACAAGTTTAGTAGTATAAAGTAAGTGAAAACAAAATACGTGGAAAAAAAGAATTTTTGAAATTGATAATAATTTGCTTAAAAAATTAGTTTTTCGTATACGTCATGGTATAATCACAGCGTCATGGTCTAATCACTTTTTCATAATAAGGCTTTTCTGTATTAAACTGTGTCACTGAAGCACTCATAAGTATAACGAAGATTTTAAGTTCAGGTAAATAATGAGTAATAAAATTAATTTCTATAAATTACAGCATAAATTTCTATAAAATACCGCATAAATTTCTATAAATTACCGCATAAATTTCCATATATTTCCAAAATGTTTTTTCTTAATTACTAATTTTGCAACAATTTACTGTTCATTGCCGCACAATTTTCTATAAATTTCCATAAATTACCAAATTCCAAATTTTTAATAATAATTTAAACTTTACATATTTTATGAATTATCGCGATAATTTTTATAAATTTCCATAAATTACCGAAATAATAATTTTTAAATGAGATTCACGCTATACTATTGTTTAAATTACCGCAAAAATTTTTTTTTTAATTTCATAAATCAAATCGTGCGCTACGCGGAGAATCACCCATAAAAGTTATACATTCATTTGCTCAATTCTCAATATTTTTTTATGAAAATTATTTCGATTTAATAAGGTTAGCTTTGATTCTCCATTATTCATTTAAAAAATAAGTATTTTTTTCATTTTTCTAAATAGCTTCTATATTTTAAACGTACACTGTCAAGTTAAGGAAGGTTCTGTTTATAGAGATATTACGTGCTATAATATTGTGATGTTTTATAAGCAATTTTGCTTGGTTTGTTTACACGAAAAAAAAGATAATTTCGTTTATCCTGAGGAGTGTAAAACTTAAAAAACCTGACACTCTTCTGTTTAGAACTTAACTTGAGAAATATCAAGTTTACATTCCTCAGGGTAAGTTTAATTTTCCTTTTTTCTCCGTGTATATTTCTACAACTTGGACCTACCCTTGAATTTTTGTAAGATTAATTCTATTAATTTGTAAGTTTTTAAAAATTGTCAATAATAGTATGTAACTTTAAAATCTTCTCTTATCTGTCATTCAGTAAATTTTTTAAAAATCTGATTAGTTTTAATTAATTTCATCTAGATGCAGAAAAGTCTGAATTGTAAACCTGTATAAAACTAATTTCAGATTGAACTCGATTTTTTCGGAACAACATGTTTTATTTCCATCTGTATATTTGAGAAAAAGTTTTGAAGAAAACAAAAGAATTGGTATAATAAGGGCAAGAATAAGAGAAGCAATTCGAATTTCAAAAAAAATGACTCATTATAAAAATATTTTTCCATACTTCTGGTACAAGTACCAAGATGATTCCAATATATTTATAAACAAAGTTAGTTATTGATTTCTGAAATATAATAATTATAATATAACTAGATTTCGACAAAAATTTCATTAGTATAAATATCTTTTTATTTACGACAAAATCAATATTTACTATGAGGTTATTTTCATGTTACGTGATATATATAATGCATGTAACGTAGACACCCAGCAAACACGTTCTATAAGTATTCCATGACAATGAGATCACAGTGTTATAGAACTACTGTTTCAAACTAGTTATAGATTTGTTACGTAATCTCATGGTGACAGAGTTCTAGAACATATTTACAATTTAGTGCTTATGTCACAGTTATATAACTCTAATGTTACAAATGTTCTTTAACTGTTGTGCCAACCTAGTTCTAGAGCTGTGTTACAACATTGTTATGCAGCTGCTCTAAAATTCTGTTGCAGTTCAGATGTGAAAGATATTTCTAATTATAATTAACAATATTTTTGTAACAATATTACGTAGCGTTTCTATAAAACTAAAGTCACAAATGATTTATAACTTTCGTTCCAACCTAGTTCTAGAAATGTACCTTAATAATATTATATCTATAGCTCTTCTAATATTCTATATTTTGATATAATTAATGATTTCGTAGTTAATATTTCTATTCAAAACATGAAAATAAATTTCAAGAAATACTTATAAAATAATTATTTACAAACTGCATGAAGCTGTAACTAGCACTTAGTCATCAGTAACCACTTAATTTTGATAATTAAATTTAAAAGTTTAGTATATTAAGCAACAAGAGGAGAAAGGCAGCCATTTCTTTACGGTGATTTTTGTGACACGAGTGGAGGTCGAGGGCGCCGTAGGCGCCCCGAGACCGGAACGAGTGTCACAAAAATCATTGTAAAGAAATTGGCTGCCTTTATTCTCGTGTTACTTACGATATTTTTTATTCCTAATGCACAAAAGCGGCGATTTCAGATAGCAGACGACAGGGAGTAAAAGTCATTCACTTGTTCGATTTGTATGAAAATGGCGGCCGATTTCTCCCTTGGGCAAGAAAAATGCATGTGAACAGCTAATTTTCTTGCCCTTGGGAGAACACGGCCGCCATTTTCATACGGTCGAAGAAATGAATGACTTTCCTCCCTGTCGGCTGCTATCAGAAAGCGCCGTTTTTGTGCATGTGGGATAAAAAAATATTTTTTAAGAAGCTGTAACTAGCACCCAGTTATCAGCACATACTTAATTTTTCAAAATTTGACGTTAGTATTCAACAAAAAAAATATTTAACTTTAAAAATAAAGTTCCTGTTGATAACTGGGTGTCGGTTTTAGATTTATACAAACTGCATTCTTTATTACTTATGTATACTTATTTATAATGAGTATAACTTTTTAAATCCAGTTGTATTACTTATATAATTAATTCATAAAAAAAATTTTAAAGTACAATCCTTACAACACATTCAAACTTTTGGAACATTTTACTCTACTTCACATTCAAGGAACTGTAATACATATTCATTCAAAAACAATTTTTTGGCACAAATACAGATTTTTTATCTTTTACTGTAATACATTTACGTATCAGAAATACACCCTGATGTTTTAATGCTGCACTGTAAAAAACTTCTGAATTTTATCTGATAATATAAACGGGAATTTTCCGAAATTAGGGGGAAATCAGTTTTTCTGAATATTTAAAATGAAATATTTCCGAAAGTAGGTGAAAAAATACTAATCGCATAAAAACCGGAAGTTATTCCTTTATTTTAGGCAAAGTATCCGAAGGTCGCGGATTTTTAACGAGTATTATTATGACAATTTCCAAAGTTAAATGAAAAAATAATTTTTCCGACAATAGTCGGAAATTATTCCATAATTTTTTGTGAAGTTTTCAAAGGTAGTGGATTTTTTACCAGTATTATTATAAAATATTTCTGAAGCGAAGTAAAAGAACAGTTTTTCCAATACCTACTTAATTGGAAGTATTTCAGAAGTTAAGAGGAAATACAGATTTTCCGAAAATTTAGAAGGAAATATTTCTTCTTTCCTAATCTGAATTAGATGTCTAAGAAGTTGGCAACGCCATTTCATTTTTACTCAAAAATAAAAATTGTGCCGCAAAGAAATTTTTAAAAAAAGATTTTTTTAAATTTTTCAAAATTAAACAGTAACAATAACAATTTTTCAAAAAGATAATAATTAGTCAACAAAATCACGTTTTTTGACTAATATTTTTTGGTCATTTTTCAAAAATTAAAATATTGAAAAACTAAAAGTTGTGCTTAATTGTGTTTGGGGAGCACAATCAAAAACTCTAATAACAATTTTTCAAAAACATAATAATTTGCCAAGAAAATCACGTTTTTTGACTCCAATATTTTTTTAGGCATTTTTCAAAAATTAAAATATTGAAAAATTAAAAGTTGTGCTGAATTGTGCTCGAGGAGCACAATCAAAATCTGTAAATACAATTTTTCAAAAAGATAATAATTTGTCAAGAAAATCTCGTTTTTTTACTCTAATATTTTTTCGGACATTTTTCAAAAATTAAAATATTGAAAAAGTAAAAATTGTGCTGAATTGTGCTCTAAGAGCACAATAAAAAACTCTGATAACAATTTTTCAAAAAGATAATAATTTGTCAAGAAAATCACGCTTTTTGACTGTAATATTTTTTAGGGCATTTTTAAAAATTAAAATATTGAAAAATTAAAAGTTGTTCTGAATTGTGCTCGAGGAGCACAATTAAAATCTGTAACTACAATTTTTCAAAAAGATAATAATTTGTCAAGAAAATCACGTTTTTTGACTCTAATATTTTTTCGGACATTTTTCAAAAATTAAAATATTGAAATAGTAAAAATTGTGCTGAATTGTGCTCTGAGAGCACAATAAAAAACTCTGATAACAATTTTTCAAAAAGATAATAATTTGTCAAGAAAATCACGCTTTTTGACTGTAATATTTTTAAGGGCATTTTTCAAAAATTAAAATATTGAAAAATTAAAAGTTGTGCTGAATTGTGCTCGAGGAGCACAATCAAAATCTGTAATTACAATTTTTCAAAAAGATAATAATTTGTCAAGAAAATCACGTTTTTTTACTCTAATATTTTTTGGGCATTTTTCAAAAATTAAAATATTATAAAATTAAAAGTTGTGAAAATTTGTGCTCTAGGAGTACAATCAAAAACTCTGATAACAATTTTTCAAAAAGATAATAATTTGTCAAGAAAATCACGTTTTTTGACTCTAATATTTTTTTGGGCATTTTTCAAAAATTAAAATATTGAAAAATTAAAAGTTGTGCTTAATTGTGCTTGGGGAGCCCAACCAAAAACTCTTATAACAATTTTTTAAAAATTTAATAATTAGACAAGGAAATCACATTTTTTGACTAAAAGTTTTTTGAACGTTTTTCATAAATCAAAATTTTGAAAATGTAATATGTGTGTCTAATAAAACTGTCTGATACTTTTTTTAGGAAATTAATACTTATAAAGGAATATTATATATGCTACACTTGTGTACCTAATTTTTATGCATTTTATATTATCTAAGTTTTGATAGTTATGTACAATTAAAAAGTAAAATTTGTATGTATGCTAAATTTTTATTATTTAACTTCAACGTTTTTTCTTCACATTTTACCAGGCTTAAGACTGGCAGCAATCTTTTAAATATATATTTGCTCTTGTGTTTAAAAAATTTGTCATTCTGAAATATAAGTACAGTGCGAACCTTGTTCTAAATGCAATTTTGAAACAAATTCCCGGTAATCGTAAGCATCGTGTTATAATTTTTAAAGTTTTTTCCTATTTACTGGTCCTTCTGTTTAACGCAGTTGAAGAAATGTTGATCCACTATGTCCGTTGCGTTTAATCGTTGAGGTATTTTTAAGGATGTCAAATCATCGAACTTCAGCCAATGTTGTCCTACGTAAACATACGCTACGTAATGTCCTGGTACTTCTGGATTATGGGTTCCTTGGTTTAACACAAATCCTCCAATAGTGTAATGCACCCCCTTAGTTGCAATTTTGTGGGGATATCACAGATTTTTACTTTGTTTTCTTGCCCAATTTCCACTAAGATTAGAAGATGTGCTCCGTAAGTTATTGTCAATTGAAGCGTTTCCAAAAAATAAAGTTTTTTCCTTTTAATGGGTGATTTAAGAGCATTTATTAAATTTGATACACCCAACGACTGGATGCTTTGCAAATTGATATGTGCTAAAACAAACGATTTAGTTGAACATTTTGCACATGACGAACATTTGTATTCGACGTTATAGCTTGGTGAAATGTCAAGAAGATAAATCCCAAGGTCCGTGACATTGCAAAGGGCGTTTATTTGTACTGATGTATGAAATCTGCTTCACGAAGAATGTTCGCCTATTCTTTGTAAATTCCTGCACATAAATTCTCGTCGATAAGAAGTTTTACAAATTAAAATAGTGCTCCTTCATTGTGATTTATTTCTTCTTTGTAAAAAGAGTTGTTTAAAATTGTCATGCCAAGAATTTGTACAAAACTGTCAAATGCACAAGTATTAGAGATCACAGTAACAGAATTTATTTCTCTAATATTCTTACATTTATTTGCATTTGGTAAAATCGGAAAACTTGTTAATTTTTCACAAGAAGGTTCAAATTGTGGGCAAACTTCACCATATTGAGCACCGTTTCTTTTTTTTCTTGCCTTTGATTTTTGAGAAATTTTAAAAGCAGTGACTTCTTTTAACGAATGATCAGAATCTTCGATCTCGATTATAATATCATTTACATCTTCCGAAGGTTGATTTGTGTCCTCAAATGATTTTTCAGTTACTGAAGAATTGGTTTCAAGTTTCGTGAAAGGATTTTTTGTGTTTTTATTTTGCCAATTGTGTTCGTAGTTTAGTTGATTCTCTTCTTCAGGAAAATCTTTAATAAAATCATCACTTAATTTTATCTTTTTAGTTTGATGCTTTTGAGATATTAAATTGCTTCGATCTGTCCATCTGCTGTCACGGTTAAAGATCCTGTTGCAGCTTCCTTCAATCTCTTGAAAATATCCAATATATGTATGTAGAGATACAAATTTGTCAGCTCGAAGGGGAAGGCCAACAATTTTAAAAGAGCGATGTTTTAAATCATTAAAATATCATTCCACAGCAGCTGGTGTTGGATTAACCGCACCAAAATCGCGTTTTCTTCGCAAAATTTTAGTAAAAATCGGGAAATAGAATAAAAGTATTTTAACCTTTAAAGCGAAAGCAGGAAGTTTATATCTATTGACTTCGTCGTCATGATTAACAATTTCAGATTTCGCCTGTTTTTTTACGTCATTGTACATATTTCGCACCCATTCCTGAAGCGATGATGATTCCATTTCTTCTTCGTCCTCAAAGTCCATATTTACTTCGTCAAGTGTTTCAAATGTATCGTCATTGGCTAAAATTTTTTTAGCATGTTCATCTTTAATTCCTTTTATTTTCAATCTTAAAAATGTCTTTTCCTATATTTTGAATTAAACGGAGTGCCTCATTTCTTCTATATTGGGATGGTAGAAGATTTTTTTTCTATAAGCAAATTCCCTACTGCAGAACGAAGTTGTCCTACTTCCTTTCCTTGAAGTTGTCTCTTCTTAACATGAACCACACTAGCGTCAAAGTTTTCTATTGTACATTCCATAAAAACGGACTGACCATCTTCGGGTTCATGAACAACCCTTCCAACAAATTCGCAAGAACATTCAGGGCAAGATGCAGTAACATTTGCAAAAATTACAGATTCAGATATTTTAGAAGTTTTGAAACTAAGGGCACACTTAATATTTGTAAAATGTTGTATTTCTTCGAAAAGAACATGCGACCAAAAGTTCTTCCTTAAGGTACTACTACACTTTAGAAGGCTCTTAAAAGACCAAATTTAAAAAAAAAAATTCTTAAGTCTTTTATTATAAATATTTAAAAAACTTTTTTGCCTATATTAGTTCATATTTGGAAATTTAAAGTAATGATTTGTTTTTAATTTATATTTAATATCATAATCTGCAGACAGCATTCAGATCGAAACTCCAAAAAGTTAGTTTTCCAATTGCGGACAGTTTATCTCAAGATTGACAAATCGGAAACAAAAAATCCAAATTGCTTTTTAAAAAGGAAGGTGTCTTGCAAAAAAATCCACCAATGTTAATGAAAAATGGACTAAAATAAAAAAATAGCAGATGTTTCAATAATTTTTGTCAAAATACACTATGTTTTGCAGTATTTTTCTAGTCTGCAAAAATGTTTTGCAAAAATCGTTGCTCGGGGGTTTTCTGGGTTATTGATTACGAATTTGACATCAATTTTTAAAAATTCAAAATGGCGGATCCAATATGGCGGCCAATTTTTCAAATTTAATCGATTTTTAATTTAAAAAATCTAATATCATATTCGTAATCAGCGACCCCAAAAACCCCCGAGTAACGATTTTTGAGCAAATCCGATGATTTTTAAAAAAAATTGTCCAAACTTAAATCAACTAAAACTTTAAGTGCGTTTATCTCAAAATGTCTTTTTTTGATCTGGTAAGAGCGATATCTCGAGTTCTTCTAAAGCAATTTTGAAAAATCAAACGGCATTTGATTAATCGTCATCATGTCTATAAGTGGAACCTCAAAAACTAGAAAATTTCCAACTTCCTTTTTATTTATAAAAGAAATTCTGAATAAAAACGTGTTTTTTCATGTTTTGGGGAAAAAGTACTCTAGAAATTCATGTAAGATAATTCCTTTTATTTATTCAGAAAAATTTCCACCGTTTGAGGTTCCGTGCTGTCCGTATTTTTTCGGAAAAAATTCCGAAATTTTTTTTAAGTGTGTCCTTCCGGTTACGTTCTGCACATCGTTTCTTTATTGACTTTTGTTGCTTAGAACTTAACTGGAAGGAAAGCATTAAAGCAACAAGGTGTATAACATTTTTATATTTCTATTATGTAATTTAGTTATGTATTACTAAACTTTGTTTCTTACTAGTTACATGCAATTATTATAAATAATATAAAACACCCTGTCGAAAATGTGACGGACAATATAATTAAAGTAATAATAATAATGATTCTATCACTCGGTTTTCAAATTAATTAAGTATTGAAGTCAACGATCTTGACTCGGAGTGATCATTGACTTTAATACTTAATTAACATAATTGAAGGTTTCATAAATATTTGAAAATAATTCTATTCTACATAAACGCAGTTCCCATTATTTTAAAACTCGCTTCTATGATTTTACACAATATGAGCACAATTTAAATACAGAATCTGTAGTTATAATAAATAGATATAATATAATTATAGTTATAATGAAAATAACAGTGTTCGAACAAAACTGTTAAAATCAGTTCCTCCTAATCGTAAAGAACACTCATGGAACACTTTTCTTACATTGATATCTCAAGATTCGTACCATGTTTCAAAAACACGATATTCACACACACCCCTCCTCAAGCGCCGTAGAGTTGTACAAAAATGGATCCAACTTTGGGCAACGAAAACTTGTAGGTTTTGGCTTATATTTTCCAAATTTTCAAACCTTGAAATTACCCCAGCTTCTATATTCAAATAAAACGAATTTCCGTAATTATCTTTTTAAGATAGTTTTTCTAGTTTATAAACCCAGATGAAAGTTTTACTTACCTGTCAGTTGTAAAAGCGAAAAATCAATTATGGAGAAGAAATATTTTTTGCCCTTTTATAAATTTCGAGTAAAAAAATAGTATTAGCGTGAAAATATAAATCAGGATAGAAAATTATGTCTACAAAGTACAAAATGAAAAATAAATTATTAAAAAAATTTTTTTTTTGAAAAATTGGATACAATCTTACAGATTCAACAAAACTCCATTTTTGTCACATAAATCCATCTTTACAGATTTTTTAATAGTTCAACGATATCTATAAATTTAGCGAGGACAATTCCACAACTGTCTTATGAAGTTGTATCGCGTATCTTGTATCTCCAATATCGTGAATTTTGTAACGGTACCAAATTTCCATGAAATGGTGATGAATCGCTTCTCCTGCCTGTTCAGACCAATAGCCTAAGCTATTGCCGTTTTCTATAGTTTCTAAACTCTCTTGTATATGTTCTTTAAGATCATGGATTTTCAAGGATTCAGAAACATCGCAAATGAATTTTAAGTCTTCTATAGTCATACGAAGTGATTTTAGAAGATTGCTTAGAGATGAGCCGACTTTTCCGGAGGTGAAACAGCAATCCACAACTTTATCCATTGCGCGGAAAGCTGAGATAAATGGTGTAATTTTAAAATGTCCATCTTTTCCGCATATTTCCTTATCTTCCAGTGAATGAGCATTTTTTATCATTTTTCTACACGCGTTACCTTCAAAAACACGACCATGATAATTTTTGGTGATCACATTGAGTTTCTTTGGCCAATTTAAGGCTGTACCTTCTCCCAGCAGAGGAACCAACCCATTCCAAAATAAATAGTTTACAAATCCTTGTAAGATGTGTAGTTCCGGAATTGGACATTTTTCTATGACTTTAATTTCATCTTCTTCTTCAAATAATGAAGGATTGATGGTATTTCGACACCCAGACGCATATTTCTTAATTTTGCCAATCGCACAATATTTCTGGTAGTCATTCTTAAGATCGCCATAAGTTTTTAATTTAGGCAATATTTATTCATCGTCGCTATATAAACCCTTCCTACGTGAAGGTCCACTTTCATTTTTCCGATCAGAAGTCTTTTGATGAGTACCACGAAGCTCCTGCAGAGTTACAAAACAATAGGGACAAGGATACGTTGCAGATGCAGTTTGTTGTCCATTCACAATTAGCAATACTTTGAAATCTGCTCTTTTACCGACGCTTTCACCTTTAGAATACAGAGATCTTTTTTCTTTTACGTCATAAGTATATGAATTATTATTCTCTTCAAAGTCCTCATTTTCTGGATCTATCTCTGGGATGTAATTTGAAAGGCAAAACTGCCATGGATAATTTAAAAAAACTTTGTCCTCCGTCGCTCATTATTTTAATCGTGAAGTCAACTTCTATTTTTCTTTCGACTAATACACGATCAAGTAATTCCGAAGCATTGGCATATACAATAGGGCGTTTTTTTCAAGCTAGTGTCATCACAATCAAATTGATCATAGCTTATTTTAAAAATATCTTCCAAGATCTTCGAACTTTGAAACATATGCTTCATAATATTTTTCGGCACGGATTTCTTGCCGACATTTGCCCTGACAAAATTCAATACTTTCTTCATTTTTTCAAGTGTCAAACCACAGTTATTTCGTAAATTATCAAATTTTCCGA
This sequence comes from Leptopilina heterotoma, assembly GCF_015476425.1. Taxonomy (NCBI): domain Eukaryota; kingdom Metazoa; phylum Arthropoda; class Insecta; order Hymenoptera; family Figitidae; genus Leptopilina; species Leptopilina heterotoma. The sequence continues at coordinate 527,196 of NW_025110939.1, read as the reverse complement.
AAGGAATTTCAATATTCGGCGTTTTTTCAGGATTAACTACGACTCTACATTGTCGCCCGCGGGTTGACAAAGATAATTCTACGTTTTCAACACGTTGGTGATCGTGATATCTAGATTCTATTTTATCTTTCAAAATTGTGGTCACGACTTGTTCTTGCTGTTTTTCCGGAAGCATTGAAACAATAGATGCCACTTTCTGTGCTGCATTTTTACAATCATGTTTAATACCTTTACCCGTTTCTTGATGGCATTCGCAACAAATGAGTATTGAACTCTTCGGTCGTCGCGGAATCCTTGGTTTTTTAGGCAAACGGTTAATATTTAAATTGCCGTGTAATCCTTTTGAAGCATCAATGAGAATATTCGAATCTCTTTTACGCCCTCTTCCTCTCAATACTTTTTCTTGTCGTACATGCCTGCCCGCCAGACATATATAACAATTACATATACTTTGTTTTCCACGTGTATCTTTTGGTAAAATAATATTTTCGTAATTTCGCGGCATCACAGGCATCGGTCTTTTAAATACGCCATTTCTTGCATCGTTCAAAGTCAGATAACAAGTTCTGCATATAGCAGTTGGGAAATGATCGTCGTTGAAATCGAAGTTGGGATTGAGAAATTCTCTTATTAATTCTTGAGTGTTCTCGTTAATTAAAAATTTTGAAGATTTATGAACGCCGAACGTAATTTTTCTGTCACATGGAGCGCATACTTTTTTTCTATTCTCTTCATGAGAACATTTTTGAGTTGGGTGGACTTTCATTTCTGTACAAAAATTAGTTTTCTTTTTGACAAAAAACACATACTTACAGTCTTCTTCATACAATCTTCTTACATCTTCTTCTTCATTCATCTTGAATACGAACACGAGTTATTACTCCACCACTGAATTTATGTATTTCACTAGTAGAAAAACAAAAATTAACGAAACTTACTTTACTTTATTATACTCACTGTTTGTTATTTGCGTGACAACAGAAAATAGCAGAGGACGATTCTTAAGTTGACGTTGCGCAGTTTCGCACAGATGGCTCTGCTGTCTGCTTTCTTGTGGGGAATAAGCAATTAATTTCTTCTCAGAAGATTCCCAACTTTTCGTGTTCAGTTGAAATAAAGAATATCGTGGTATTTTAAAGTAATACAATTTATTTAAATATATCTCTACAACTTTATAACAGTGTCGACTCATTAAGGTCCCTGACTAAACTGTCTAATCGCTTATATTAGTAATTGTCGCCGGTATGACCATCAACCGCGCGTCTGCGCATTAGTGCGCTTTCCCCTGTAACTTACGACTAGGACAAGGTGCGGTGAGGTAGGAAGGGGGCGATTTCCCACATAGCTCCCACCTAAGTGCTAACGATCGCTCAAAAGAAAAAAGAATTTTTTTGTTCAGAAAAAAAATTAATTTTGCACATAAAAAAATTACTTAGTTAAATAAATTTTGTCAAATTTTAATAATTTTAAATTTAAATTTCTAAATATTTCGTTGTACATACTTATTCTGCAAAAAAGATTAAATCATTTTTAATACATTGCGTCTCTGAAAAGCAAAAAAATATATATATATTATTTTTGAAATTTAGTTGTGTTGGCACTTAATCTCACGTATACAATAGTATGGCTACCTATTAAATTTATTGTCGACGTACAAAACATTTATCCAAATATTATTAAGGGCTGAATCGAGCCAGTATACAATATAAAATTTTTATTATTAATAGTTATATCAAAGGGCGTAGTCGAGCCAATATAAAACATAATTTTTTTAAATTAATAATCACAAAAATAAAACATTTGATCACGCTGAATTTTATCGTTTTATTAAATCAAAATTAATCGATTTTTAATTAGTTTTCTTTTGTTTTTTATTCAAACGTTACTCTCTTTTTTTATTCACATAGGTTCGCAAAATTGGTCTATTTGATTGCGAAGTTGAGTAGAATTAGACGGACAATTGCTCGGTTGCTCGATGATCGCGTCTCCCACAGAATCCTGATCTACTGCGAAATAAGACGGTTTAATGTTCTCCACAGAGACTCTTTTCGGTTCGCCATTTATTTCGATCTCATAAACTCTGTCAGACACGCGACTTAGAATTTTATGTGGCCCAGAATAGGGGCATTCTAGGCCCTTTTTAATAATCAATACTTTTCTGAGAAATACATAAGAACAATTTTCCAAGTTTTTATGAAAGAATATTTTCTTTTTGTGACAATGTTCCACTGGCACTGGCTTGACTTTTCTCATAGTTTCGCGGAACTCCTTGAGAAAAAAATGTCAGTCAGGTGAAAAATCGTCGGGTATAAGGCCCAATGACACGACCGGAATAGCGGAGGTCCACTCCTCGTCGGCATGGCATTTTATCGCGGCTTTAAACGTCCTATGCCAGCGCTCAATTAGCCCGTTCGCGGCCGGATGATAAGGGGTTGTACGGATTCGATGCGTTCCTGATAATTGCAAAAGAGCTTTAAATAATTGCGATTCGAATTGCAAACCTTGCTCTGTCGATACTGATTCCGGTGTTCCAAAACGGGAAATCCAAGTCGATACGAAAGCTCGACATATTGTAAGGGATTCAATATCTTTTAGTGGGACGGCTTCCGGCCAACGCGAGAAACGGTCAATCAACGTGAAACAATATCGATATCGAATCGATATTGTATAGCATAGCGGGCCACACGAATTTTTTTCTTATTATTCTGTACGTAACTTTTCCGCCCGGGTGCACGGGGTTATGAAAAGTGTGTATTATTTGTGCTCTAAGTGCTTTCGGAACAAAAGGGCGTAACGCATCGCCTGATATATCACAAAAAATAGGGGTTTGATCAGGACCCCAGGACAATATTCTCAGGTTCAATAATGTTTTTTCCTTTTGTAATAAACTTTTCAATTCCACGTCATTCGCTTGAGCGTTTGAAAATTCAACAAGATTAAATTCGGCAAGAAAAGCAATTGCTTCGATTCGCGATAACGCGTCCGCGACTGTGTTGTCTTCGCCAGTTATATACTCAATATTATTAGTAAATTGTGATAGGTAAGAAATTTGTCGCTGTTGCCTAGGAGAACTTTTCTCAATTGACTTCGAAAACATATAAATTAGCGGCTTATGGTCTGTGCAAATTTTGAAGTCCCGTCTCTCGAGAAAGTATCAAAAAAACTTAACGGCTTTGAATATCGCAGTAAGCTCGCGATCATACGTGCTATAATTATTTTGCTCTGCGTTAAACTTCCTCGAAAAGAAAGCGAGCGGTTTCCAGGCATTATCGAGGAACTGCTCGAGTGCTGCGCCCATCCCCAAATCCGAGGCATTTGCTACCAAACAGGGTGGAGGTTCATTGGCTGGATGAGCGAGCACTGTCGACGAGCAATTCCTGTTTAATGTCCCGAAAAGCGCCGTCTGCCTCGCGAGTCCATTCAATTGGTTGTCGATCGTTTTTTTTAATCGCGTAGGTAAATGTAGAGTGGCGACTGAATTTGCGCTGCATGCGGTGTATTCATTCTATAAAAGTTTACCAAACCTAAAAAGCGCCTAAGATCATTTACCGTTTGTGGTTTCGGGAATTCCTCAATCGCTTTGAGCTTTTCCGGTTGCGGTCTTATTCCGTTACAGTCTATCAGATAACCCAGAAATTCAATTTGGTCGGTGCCTAAAACACATTTATCCACGTTAGCACGAAGTGCGAATTTTTTTAATCTTTGCAAAACAAATTCTAAATGAGCTTTATGTTCCTCTAAATTATTAGATGCGATTAAAATATCGTAAAAGTTTATAAAAAAAATTCGCAATGGTCACCATTTGAAGAGCAGTAATTTCTCCATAATTTCTGACATTAAAAAAAAAATTTGGTCAAAAAGTGTTCGAGTTATGAATTTTTTTCGAACTTTTTTAAATTTTTCTTATTTTTGTTCCGGGCGAGTGAGAACGCTGGTTTTTAAATTTTTCTTTTTTAAAATTGCAATGGTCACATTTTGCAGAGCAATAATTCTTCTTTAATTTCTGTCAAAGAAAAAAAATTTGATCAAAAATTGTTCCAATTATGGTTTTTTTTTACTTTTTCACATTTTTCGGTTTTTTAATAACGGAGGTGGGAATACTGGCTATTAGAAATTTATTAAAAAAATTCACAACGGTCAAATTTTAAAATGCAATAATCCTTCTTTAATTTCTGATAAAGGAAAAAAAATGGTAGAAAGTTATTCGTATTATTTATTTATTTCTGTACATTTGTATACCCGCGGTCCTGTCGAACCGCGGGTTTTGATTTTTTTTTACTTTTTTCGAAACCAAATATGTCGAATCAAATATTTTTTCTTGCGCATAAATTAAATAGTGATTATTGCTCTTTAAATTGTGCCCATTACGAATTCTTTTTATTTAATGGTCAGTATTCCCACTTCCATTATGAGAAAACCGAAAATTTAAAAAAAGTAAAAAAAAATTCATAACTGGAACAATTTTTTACCAAATTTTTTTTTCTTTGTCAGGAATTAAAGAGAAAGTATTGCTCTCCAAAATGTGACCGGATTGCTCAATAACCAATTTTACAATTATATATTATTAAAAAATTTAATAACCAGCGTTCTCACCCGCCCGAATCAAAAACAAGAAAAATTTGAAAAAGTACGAAAAAAAATCATAACTCGAACAATTTTTGACCAAATTTTTTTTTCAATGTCAGAAATTAGGGAGAAATTACTGCTCTTCAAATGGTGACCATTGCGAATTTTTTTTATAAACTTTTAATAGCCAGTGTTTCCACCCGCTTTATCAAAAAACCGAAAAATTTGAAAAAGTCAAAAAAAAATTCATAACTCGAACAATTTTTGACCAAATTTTTTTTTCTTTATCAGAATTAAAAGAGGGATTATTGCTTTTCAAATTATGATAATTGCGAATTTTGTGTAATAAACTTTTAATAGACAGCGTTCCCACCCGCTCGTATTAGAAAAACCGAAAAATTACAAAAAAAAATTTATAACTTGAACAATTTTCGACCAAATTTTGTTTCAATGTCAGAAATTAAAGAGGAATTATTGCTCTTCAAATGGTGACCACTGCAAATTTTTTTTTATTTTTTTTAATAGCCAGTTTTCTCATTCGCCCGTTTCAGAAAACCGAAAAATGTATAAAAGTCCAAAAAAATTCGTAACTGGAACAATTTTTGACCAAATTTTATTTTCTTTCTCTGTAATTAAAGAGGGATTATTGCTTTTCAAATTGTGACCATTGCAAATTTTTTTAATAAACTTTTAATAGCCAGTGTTCCTATCCGCCCGTATCAGAAAACTGAAAAATGTGAAAATTCAAAAAAATTCAAATGTCGATAAAATTTAAATCCGAGCTAATCTAGCAAAACTAAAATAGGCTTTTGCTAGTTTCGATAAGTACTTTCAGAAACTGAAGTCAAAACTTAGTGCACATTTTATGTGTTGCACTGTGTAATTTTGAATTTGAGTTTTATAATTTAAAAAAAAACAAATTAGTTTTTAACAAAAAATAAAAAAATCGATTCATACGCTTTTACAACGAAGAGGTCCGTCGATGTCCGTGGTCCGGATGGCGGCTCTCCTTGGCGCTGGCGATGGCGAAATGATAAACGTTGTCCTCTGTTTTTTTTCAAACTGCATGAATTAGAACAGCTGTCTAATATCGGGAGGTTCTTCGTGCAAAACTCCCGGGAACTTAGCTGGATAATAATTTCCTTGCAGGCGTGGTTGAGTCGTTGCTTGGGTCGTAGTCAGGAACATTATCACTTGCGCTAGAAACAGTGTGTGACATTAGCAAGGTAAAAAAATTAAAAAAAAGCCGCTGGATATGTTTTGACTGGATCCAGGATAATTTTTGGTTGGGATTTTCGAGTATATTGGTTGGCCTCCTGGTTTTCAAGTTTTTCTTTAGGTGGTGAAAGTTTCACCCCAAAAACCGGAAAGGTTATGGACTGCTTTCCGGCTGTGGTACGGCTTGGCACAGGATACGTCTTCTTCTCGGAGGTCGATTAATTGTAGCGTCACTTCTCCCTCGTAGAGAACTTCCTCGTGGTCTACTTCCCCGTTGCCGACGATCACGTCGGGGTCACCAATGTGGGAAATAAGCAATTAATTTCTTCTCAGAAGGTTCCCAACTTTTCGTGTTCAGTTGAAATAAAGAATATCGTGGTATTTTAAAGTAATACAATTTATTGAAATATATATCTCATTAAGGTCCCTGACTAAACTGTCTAATCGCTTACATTGGTAATTGTCGCCGGTATGACCATCAACCGCGCGTCTGCGCATTAGAGCGCTTTCCCCTGTAACTTACGACTAGGACAAGGTGCGGTGAGGTAGGAAGGGGGCGATTCCCCACATGCTTAGCTACAGGTGTGCCCTCTAGTGTAGCACTTATGTACCATAAGCCGCGAAAAATAAAAATTACGAATATTTGCTTACACTTTTGCGTCCAAACATAAAAAATTGGTTTTTTAAAAATTTCGATTTGAGATAATTACGGAAATTCATTTTATTTGAATATAGGAGCTGGGGCAATTTCACGGTTTGAAAATTTGGAAAATATAAGCCAAAACCTACAAGTTTTCGTTGCCCAAAGTTGGATCCATTTTTGTATAACTTTACGGCGCTTGAGGGGTGTGCACAGGTTGTATAGACCATTCCACAAAAAACATGCATAAAATTATCTTTTAACAAACATCTTTGTGCACTAATATTGTTTCGAAATGAAAAAACTTAAAAAGGTTTTTTTTCATTAATTTTAAAGTCGAATTTAGAAAAAACATGTGATTTTTCATAAAAATAAGAGTGATTACATTTTTAATAAATATTTTACAATTCAAACGAATCTGCTGAATTTTGGAAAAAATATCCGTTCTTATCATGACTTGTAACAATTGCACAACAGGTACATTTTTTACAATAAATCACTTTATTAAAAAAGTATACACTAAATATGGACAACCAAGGCTGTTTTTTGAAGCTTAATCCTCATAGAATTGATATTGATGTTTCTGAGATATTCCATTTGTAACAACTGCACAGCGTAACAACTACACCTTGTCTCCCCTATCTATTTGGCATTATAATTGTTAATCATAGTGGAAATTTTTTCATAGTTTATGTAAAATCAATTTTACAAAATGGATTTTGCAAATTTTTTTGATAAACTAATTTGTCAAAGAATTTTGTGAAATTCTTTTCTTTCAATAAAAGTTAAAATGTAAATTTTTTATAAAAATTTAGGACTTTTATTAATTAAATTTAAATTTATTGCTCTAATTTTTCATATATTAAAATTACTTTTTAAGCTTTTCCTTATACTTTTAACTTTGAAAATTAACATTCTTCAATAACTTAATACTATTAAATATACTTCAGGTAATTACCTACTATTGTAGAACACTATATGAAACACTATTCAAAACATGATTTATAAACAATATTATTTGTTTAATTCTTTAAAGCATGGAAGAGTATTGCAAAGTGTGTGGAACGGCTAAAATTAATTTCTCTTGTAGAATGGATGTTTGATCAAAGTCGAAGGATAGACAAGACACTAGATAGAATTGTTATTTGATAGAATGGACAATTGATTGAAAAGTCAACTATTACAGAAGTCATTAGATAGAATTGTTCTTCAATAGAATGGACATTTTCACAACATTTCAGCTGTCAGCATGTTAATGATGTTAATGATGTTAATTATGTTGATAATGTTGCTGCAAGCTTAAATTAAATTAAAATGTCCTTTCTATCCACTGTTTTTCCAATCAAATCTTCATTCTATTCAATTACTATTAAATAATCTAATGACTTTTCGATTAAATGTCCATTCTATTAAAAGACTTTTAAATCTAGTGACATTTCTATCTGTTAACTTTTCAATCAACTGACCATTTCGAGAAAATGTCCATTATTATCCATATTATAGTAATCAAGTAAAGTGATTTTGTATTGTGTCGGCTGGCGTTATATAACGTGATATGTTATCTATATATCTCCCATCGTTACATTAATCACGCAATTTGTGAATAATTCGTATTAAATATTATAATATTTAATATTAAATTTACTATTCACAGTAGATTTGAAATTAAATACCGTTTGACTTAAAATGTTTTTATGTAACTATTTCATATGAAGAAGATTTATATTCGCAGAAAGACACTGAGAACGGAATAAAGGAATTTGTTAATCAAGGAGCAGACGGTCTCGTAATTTGGGGTAGTTCAAACGATCTTACGAATAAAAGCAAGTGTCAAATGCTGAGAGAATATTTGAAAGATGTATTGGGACCAATAGTGTCTAATATTAAAATAAGTAAAAGGAAAGAGGATTATATCACATACAACAGCAGTTGTTTAAATTAATTTATATTATTTAAATTATTTATGACCATTTTTACCAACGTCAATTAAAAATTAATCAGTGATAAAAGCAAGTTTAACCACCCAGGATCACCTTCAGTTAAGAATTTAATAATTGATTAACTTTTAATCAGTGTTCGTGAGAGATGCCCTAAATTTTAAGTTATTTTTTTATTCGTAATTTATATTTATAGATGTTTCTATGTTAGACAAGGAATCTTCTAGAATTTTTTTTACTTAACAATAATAAATCTGACAAATATATTTAACACATTAATGCCCAAATGTGCTCTTTTAAAATATGAATTTTTAAATTTATTTTGATAAGACACAAGTTTCAAGTTAAAAAATAAGTTTACAGACAGAAACTGCATAAAAAAGTAATACAAATAAGTTTTTGAAAGAATATTGGATGACATATTTCGAAAGAGACATATTTCCAATACGTATAAAATGACACTTCAGAAAAAACCTTTCTTCTCATTTGCATCTTAACAGAGCTTGAATCTGTGCATTTGGGCGTTAATGGCTTAAGAGTAGAAAATTATAGAATACAGTATTTGTTTATATAAATAAAATTAACACAATGAGAAAAATTAACTATGATAAGTATTACTCATTTTAAGACCGAGTTATAATATAATAGACATTGTTGCAAGGAATAAAATAGTTTTAAAAACGAAACAGAATTTTTTGTAATTATATTATTTCTGTAATTATAGAAAAATTATAGTTTTTAAACAATATGAATGGAATCTTTAAAAATGCAAATTAAAAAAAAATGTTGATAATTTGTTCTTAACCCACGGAGAACACATGGGTTCATTCTGACCCCACGTTTTTTTAAGAAAAGCTTTTTATCTATTGTTTAATATTTTTTACAAAGGTTTTAAGGTATACAGACTTTTTTTATAGAGTTTAAACTATATTTTTTAAAAATCCTTAGGTTTATCAGATGGAACAGTTCAAAATTGATTGAAAATTGAAAAATGATCTAAAAAAAGTGTGTTCTCCGAAGGTTAAATTAACTATAAATAATATTTTTAGTTAAACATTTTTTTAATATTTAATAAACAGCTGTCATTTTTGTTTATTACAGTTTCATTATGAAGATTGTATTAATTTTTATGTAACATGCTATTTTCCTGTTTTTAAATATACATTTTTTATTTGTATTTCTACTCAATTTTCGTTCATGCGTTTTTACTAGTAGTTACCCTCACAGCATAAGATATTCCTGGATATCCAAATTATATCCAGTGAATATCCCATGGATGTCCCACAGATATCAGAGGAATAATTTCAAAATATCCAAAAGACCGGAAGTTTGGGTATCTTTTAGATATCAAAGGATATACATATGACGTTCATTGGATATCCAAAAAGATATCTCTGGGACATCATGTGGATAACTATAAGATGTCTTATGTATATCTCTGGGACATACTGTAGATATTTTTGATACACTCTCTAGATATCTTTGAGATATCCTGTGGCCAACTTATGAATATTAGTTAAGTAAAGGTAAAGAATTGAGGGTATTAAATTTATACAAAACAAATATTCAATCTACAATATAATATTAGGAAAATTAATTAAAATTTGTAGTATTTGTAGAACATAAATAACTGATTTACATGTAAGACATGTCACACATGTATGACTTTTTCTTGTTTCTGAGTTTTGCATGTGTATTTATTGCTTTTGTATGTAATTATAATATTATTTCAGGGACTATTGACGCGTCGCGTTTTCTTCCTTCACGCTTTTTCTTTAAATTAATTAGGATTTTTATTAGGTTTTTTTGAGATTGTGCTTAGTGAGTAGCAACTAAATTAGGAGCAAGAGTACAAGAGAGCAATAAGAGAAATAAGAGATTGGTAAACTCTGATATATAATTATTTATTTGTTGATTCATTAAAAGTTATATTTTTTATAGGGGAGTGTAAGGTATGGTGGCGGACACTTTCTTTTTTGCGTCTCTCTCTCTCAAAAAACAATATTTTTCAAAATTTCAAAAGCAGGCAGTTGCTGACATCTATTAAGCATATTTTTGTCAGAAGCGGCTGTTAAAATTTAAATTCAGTGAAATTTTACAGCTCTTGGCGCAAAAAACTGATTTTTTTATTTTTGAAAGTTGTAAGGTATGGTGGCGCATTTGGTGTATTTAACTAAAATATTATGTAGATGTTAAAATTATTTTTTAAAATTACTAGAAATGATAAAAAATAACAAAAGTAGAGAAAACTGATGATTTTACATTATAGAAAAAAAAGTTTCACTTCAGTTATGGTTACAATTTTGGACATGTGAAGTAGCTGGTGGCTGTTTTAACGCAACTAGAATAAGAGAAGACCGCAAGTGTCACATATTCGAGAATTGTTGCGTTGGAGCACATGAGGCATTAGTACACAAAAAATGCAAAGACAATTGAAACTCGTGCAAAAAATGATCCGCCACTGAACGTTGCAAAAATTGCGCCATCATACCTTACAAGCTATTGATGAAAATATGATGGTGTTACTTTCATACAGCGCGAATTGAGAAAAATGTAAAATACAAAAAACTGTTGTCCAAGGTCTAAACAATACGTTCCATACATTTACCAGACTCAATTTTCAAAAAATCTTCACTCTGGCACTGTTAACACACATATCCAATAAAACTTTTTTTCTTTTTTTCACTACTTTTTTATTCAAAATCACTTAAAGTACAAAGCACGCGTTTGATCATTAATACTACTGCATATAAAATGTCATCACGATAAAAGACATCGACCATAGTGATAAGGCGCTTCAGATGTGACGTTACATGCCAGATTTGACAAGTGCGCCACCATACCTTACACGCCACCATACCTTACACTCCCCTAATATATTTTTTTTATTTAATTTATATAAATTTAATTCAGAAAACACCATAAGTTGAATTTTAATATTTAATTGTTAAAAAATATGATTAAGAAATATTTTATGCATAATATTTATTTCTCAATAACAATATTGTTCACAAACTCATTCTTTGCTTTTATGAATATTTCTGTTTCTTAATATTTTAGTAGAAAATATTTTTTAATTGCATTTAGTTTTAATAAAATTAAAGTTTTTTAAAAATAAAGGAAAAAAATGTTAATAAATTGTGTGTCAATTACAAATTTTAATTGAAAATAATATTAAAAATTTTTGAATTTTTAGTTTGCTCCGTGCAGTCTTCAACTTGGAGTTATGTATATCTTTATGTTTTATAATAATTAAAGATGACCGAAAAATAAAATCATCATTTATATTTTAAAAATATTGTTACTGTAACTTCTTCAATAGTATATTAAGCAACAAGGGAATACAGGCAGCCATTTCATTATGGTGATTTTTGTGACACGAGTGGAGGTCGAAATTTGATGTTTATAATCGTTCAGAGCCCTTATTTGTTAACCGATTTTACAAAAAAATTTTAAATTAAAAATTATAAAATTTAAAAGAGATTTCTCTAGGCTGAATTTCAAATTTTCTATTTGTTTATAATTTTTTTATTGCAAAATTTAAGAAAAGTGTCATTTTTTAAGAAAAACTTATCTCCAGTTGCAGCAATTAAATGTAATAGGCAAATAACTATTTTACGATACACCTAGAGTACTTCCTAAACTGTAAAAAATTAAAGTCGTAAAAATTTGCAGGTTATAAATAAATAATGTTAATAAATAAGTAAAGTTACAACAAATTATTTATTAATGTCGACACAGGCTTTAATAGATTTTGATGAAATTCTTTACTCAGAGGTTTTTAGGGGCTCTGATTACAAATCCGGCGTTACTTTTTCAAAATTTAATATGGCGGATCCAATATAATTATAAGCTGACTTTTTCCTGATTTTTTCTATTAAAAATACATTTTAAAATATAAATTCTTTCTTGTAAATATAAAATTTTAATTTCAAATGGAAATAATATTATTTAATTATAAAAGAAAACATACCATTGCATTGGTATTTCTTCCGATGATTCCACAGATTCTAGAGGCAATATTCTTTCAAGCTTGGTTTTTGTAAGTAACATTTCTATAAGTTTTCAATTTCTTATTACATATTATAGGATGCTTTTCCACTTCATTAATTAGCAGTCTATGCACATCCACATCGTCGTCCTCCATTATACATATACTATTGTAAAACAAAGATTAATAATTTGTAAATATTACATGTAAATATAACATGTGTAAATAGAGGTTATGCTTCACTTAGCAATGGAATTATACGTCCATGTTTTAAACGAAATAAATATATTAATGCATAAAATTCTACTTACCAATTTGTAAGAAACTTTTTTTGTAATAAATAGTTTAAACTTAATTATTAAATGATTAAACGAACTTACATGTATGTGAAGTTCTATCATAATTGTATGGAACGCCTCTTCCGAATAGATAGACTATATACCGATGTGTCACAACCTTTAAAGTCGAAAAAAATGAAACGGACCATTCCTATTCCGTTCTCTCGCTTGACTGTCATTCTTTTAAAGTAATTATATATCGTAACAGAACAGGGTATCATATGTTTTTATAACATAGGAATAGGGTTAAAATTGGGTGGGTTTGATCTATTTGGAAGAGGCGTTCCATACAATTATGATAGATCTTCACATACAGGTAAGTTCGTTCAATCATTTAATTGTATTTCACGCCTCTTCCTCAAGATCAATATGTAGATGTTTAAAGTAGTTACGATATATGCAAAAAGTAAACGAATTTTATTAGAAATTAGAACATAAATACATACATATATATGAAATAGAAACCAAATATTCAATGAAGTTTGAAAATATCAAACTACTTAGAGACGGAAAAAATAAACAGAACTAATTTTTCTTTTTCAATATGGCTAAGGCAAATGCCTTGCGATCAGTAACTAAAGAACGATTATAGAATTTTGCAAACGTTAGTGATGTAGCTGACCAATCTGCAGCTTTTTTAATCGCATCAATATTTACACCACATCTATTCGCAGCTGATGATGATGCGTGCCGCGTGCTATATGCGTCAAATAATTCCGTATTAACGCCACTATTTTTCAATGTTGATTTAATCCAGCGACTTAAAGTTTGACTGGATACTGATTTATAAAGTTTCCTGGTAAAAATAAATAATCTGTTTTCTGGACCTCGAATTTTTCTTGTTTTCTTTAGATAGAGTTTTAAAACTGAAGCAACACGTACCGATGTGTCTACCTCGAAAAACGGTATAACAAGAGTAGGCTGTATCTTACTTATTCTTGATGTCTTAATCCTTTCCGGAATCTTTATTTTGAAACCATACGCAGATCCGTTTTCATATTCCTTTGTAAAAAATTTTATGACTGAGAGTTTGTCTTCGTTAAAGGGATTCAAATTATTTGATAAACAATAATCCCACCACTTTTTCAAACTACTGTTGTACTGTTTCCAAGAAGATTCTGATATAGAATACAACATAACATTTACTGACTCTATAGGCAATTTTTTCTTTTCAAATGCTTGCTTTGATTTTTTTTCAAATTTCCTGCCATCAGGGTAAGTTTTTTCCACAAGGGGTGTGGTTTCCTGTCAAAAGAAAGTAACAAAGTTTTGTTAGGTTTTAGAAATATCGGATTACTACTGAGCATTGATGTAAACATTCGAAACCATGGCTGAGCATGCCAATACGGTACTACGACAATACCTATTCCTTCGTCCTCATTAATTTTTCGCAAAACTTTTAGATTAATTGAAAAAGGAGGGAAAGCATAAAAAAATAAATTTCTCCAATTAATTGTAAAAGCATCTACTGCTATCGAATTCGGATCTTTACCTCAAGATATATAATGCTTACATTTTGAGTTTATTCTTGAAGCGAAGATATCCACCTCAGGTTTCCCTAATAATTTTATTATTCTGTTAAAAGCAGTGTTGGATAATTCGTACTCTGTTTCAGGTTCTAATCGGCGAGACTCAAAGTCTGCTTTTGAATTATCTTTGGATGAAATGTATGACGCAAACAAAAATATATTTTTGTCTTCACACCACCTCCAAATTAATTTGGATAACTCGCTAAGTTTTTTATATTTAACACCGCCCATTTTATTTACGTACGCAATGGCAATAGTGTTATCAATTCTTAACAAAATATCACAATTGATTAGATTAGCTGCAAAGCATTTTAGGCCAAAGAAAGCTGCCATTAACACTAAATAATTTATACAATTTTCTCGTTCATCAATATTTCATAGTCTATGAGCTTTGCCGTCTTTGCAATATACCCCCAGCCAGAAGAAGAGGCGTCAGAAAAAATTTCTATCTTTGGTCTAAAAATGTGAATTGAATTTTTAGCTTTCCTAATATGTTTACTCCACCAAGCAAAATCATCTTGCAATTGAGATGGAATTTCCATTATAGCATCAAAGTTATTATTATTTTTCTGAAGAGCTAGAACCTTTTGTCTTTCAAATCCTTTCATGTACACCCTACTGTATTTTAAGGACAAACAACATGCTCCTAGAACTCCAACAAATTCAGAAAATTTTCGTATTGAAAATTTTTCGAGATTTTTCATGATTTATAAACTTAAATGTTTTTTCTTTTTTGTCTGATGGGAGTTCAATTTTTATTTTTTCAGTATCATATATAAATCCTAAAAATTTACACCTTGTCGACGGTATGAGGACACTTTTCTTTCGATTAATAATTCGACCTAGTGATTGGAATCCAGTGATAAGTATCTTTTAAATCCAAAGATGCCAAAAAGAAACCTTGTTGAAGAATTCCTATCACAGTTTTATGATCTTCCAACTTGAAATGTTCGGTATTGATAATTACATTTAATTTTTTTAAATTAAATATTACACGATATGACCCATTTGGCTTTGAAACCAAAAAATTTTTTGAGACGAATTGATTGGGTAATGGAAAACATTTTTGAATTACATTTTTTCTTTTCAATTCACAAATTTGTTCTCGAACGATAATTTTTTCTTTAGCAGACCAATTAGTCTCTCTAGGAGGAACTATTTGCTTAACAGGCAGAGAAAAAGGTATTTTGTACCCAGAAACCCAACTCAAAATTGTTTCGTCTAATGTCAATATTTGCCATGCGTTTTTAAAAAATGCTAAGCTTCCTGCTAAATTACTTACTTTTATTTGTTCGAAGTTTTCGGTTGACTTGTCAATTCCTGTTTTTGGTCAATATCTCGATGTTGATAAAACGATTTCTTGTTCGGATTGTAAGAGCGCCTTTGCCCGCCTCCCTTCGAAGTGCTGAATGGACGAGATTGATATTTCTGAGGCGGGCCCTTAAAGTTTTTTTGTCCCTTTTTCAGAATTGAAGTGTTGTCTGTTACTGGCCGATTGCTTTAAGTCTCCAGATGAGCGTTGTAAAGTTTTCACGGCCTTTAATCTATCTGCGAGATCCCGTCCGAAAAGCCATTCGTCTGGTTTTAAATCTTTGAGAGCATCCCTAAAAGATACTTTTATATTTTTGATAATTAGATTTCTTCGGATTAATGTTTCATCTCGCTGTAAATCGGCTAGCAATCTCGCTGAATTATTTATTAATTCAAATTGTATAAGTGCATGCTCTGATTTTGATTTTAAGGTAGTGGTTAAGCATTTGCCCAACGCAGCAAGTGATGCTCCAATTTTTCGTTGTTTCTCGACAATACGTTCATCTCGTTTCAAAACGGAACTATCTAGAGCGGGTTTAACCTGCAAATTTAATTTTGGTGGAACATGAACTAAACTTTTTGTTCGCGATTGGTATCAATGCTACGATGGCGTCACTATGTTTGCGAACCAACGCGTTCGTCTGCGATAGTGACGCAACGCAGAGTTTTAGAAACCTATTGGAGAAAGGCCTTTAAAAGAAAACTCCAGTTTCCATCCGATGACACAAACAAACACGCAACTGACAATTTTTTTTGAGTCAAAATAAACACTTAATTAAACAAAGACAATCAATTTTAATGTTTAAAGTAGTAGGAAAAAAATAAGTTAAGTAATGTCACCTTGAGTAGACCGCCTAAGCTTTTTTTCGAAAAAACTCTATATGAAACCAAATTAATCGGAGGTTTCTATTCCAAGCTTTAGTTTAGATCCCTGGATAAGTGTTTATACCATAATAGCTTTGATTTTTTTTATTTGGAAAAAAAATTGACTTTAGGAAAGCTAATTTTTAAGGAATAAAAAAATGTAACCTTGAGTGGACGACTCCTTAAAAATTGAAAAATTTATTCTAAACTCTTTAATGTATTTAATATTTCTGACATATTAATACAAAATTTATGCTCATGCAGCTTCAGACCATGTGTGTGTCGCAATGTTTGCAAGTGAAACCATTTTAATAATTTTGGCACAAATCACATCAATATCACAAAAAAATTAATAAAGTGTGACGAAGTGGTTTCGTCATGATATGTTTATTATTTACTTTCTTTTTATTATTATAATTTCAATTAATAATTATTTGATTTTGGGTTTAGCGCGTTAGTCCTTTTGACTTTAAGCCGTAGGGAGAAATGTAAATTCCCCTTTTTGACAAGTGTGTACCGGCGCTTCGCGAAAAATGTAGCAGACGACAAAAGCACATTTTTGGAGATAGTTCGACTTTTGTTGTAATAAATTTTACGAGGCCTTATACGGTTTAAACAATTTTATTCATTTTGACGACGTTTCGATACATTGAGTATCCTCTTCAGGTCAAATAATTGAAAATAAAAAACAAACAGTCGTTCAGTCATTTCATCGAAAAAACAAAAGAAAACAGAAACACCTACAATAAAAATAGAATTCGTAAACAGGAGGAAATGTCAAAAGAAAAAAGATATAACCTACTTCATTAAGAGGGTTTCCATTAATTTATTATTATTACATTTTAATTATTAAAAAAGAAAATGTTAAATTAAATGTTAAATCAATTCAAAAACAAAAAGGTTATGCAAAACATTTAAACATCAGTGTATGACATCCCATATGCGACACTCGATGTATGACATGCGATATGCGACATTCGATGTTGATAATCGATAATCGAAAATCAGCAATCGAAATCAAGCAATCTTAAATTTAGATTTTTGAAATTAAAAAAGAGTATGATTGAGACAAATTTGCTGTGTCCGTGTTAAAATTTACTGTTGATTCTAAATTTTTTTGTATATAAATCATTTCCATATATTTTCTTTTAAAGTCGTTAACTTCAAAATCCAAAATGGAAGTGTTTAAAAAATCAAAATTATGTTTATATTTAGTAGAATGTGAACACAGGCCAGTATTTATATTTCTTTCTCTAACAGATCTCTCATGTTCCCGAACTCTTTCACATAGATGACGCATAGATTGACCTATATACAACTTTTTACAAATGATACATGGAATTTGATAAACACAATGTGTTCTTTGTGACAAAGGAGTTTTATCCTTAAAATTATGAGGAAAAATATTTTTTTGCAAAGTTTTATCGATTAAAAAAATTAAGGTTGTATTAGTATGTTTAAAAGTTTGATATAAAATAGATAAATAAATAAATAAAAAAAAAAAAATAAAAAAAATAAATAGACATGGGATAAAGAGTTGGTAAATTGATGTATAAGAAGAGAGTTTATATATTGTGAATAAAAAAAAGTATTAAATCGACAGTGTGATATTTTTATTGTTGTTGATTTGGAGAAGATTGTTTTACCCAATTTACTTTATTGACAAAAGAACTAATTGATTGATAACAAAATTGGTAAGTAGAAATTTTGTTCAGTATCGTGTCTCGAAGAATCAAACTCTTCCCTTTTGATTTTAATATCTCTCAGCAGGATCTCCTTTGAGATAATTTCTTGATTGTTTATTGTTGATTATTTGACTATTTATTTTTGTTAGTTTTTGTATAATAAAATTAACTGGCGTCTAACTATCGCGTTGGTATTAAAGACAGATTTGTGACGAAAAGGGAAATAATAATTATTATATTTTGCATAATTTTGATTAATTATTAAAAGTACCGTCATAAAATTGGCGCCCAACGAGGGGTACATTTGTTGGGAAATTTTTGAGACACGACTTAAATCATTATTATTGTGATTTGACTTGTTGAGAAATTTTTGACTTGAAATTATTTTTGTGACATGTATTTTTGTGATTTGACTTGGGAGAAGAGGAGAATTTATATGTATTTCTATATTTGACTTGAGAGAGAAGAAGATTTACATGTAAATTATAATTTTGTTGTATTTGACTTTGGAGAGGAGGAGATAATTGTGTAAAATAAAACATTTTACACTTAAAAATGTTTGTTGACGGCTTGGCGAGAGACGCAATAACCTTGTGTTAGAGATTTTTCGAAGTTGAATATTTTGTGTTATTCTTGGACGATTTCAGTAATTTTAATTTTACTAAATTCAGTTAATTTTTCTTTATTTTTCGCGAGTGATAAAATATTTTTGACATTATTATTTAAATAATTAGCCAACACGTGCTTTGTGTTGAATTAAATTATAATAGTCATGCGCGTAGTGATAAATTTTCGAGTCATTTTTCAAATTCATTTTCGTTCATAGAAATTGGCGGTCAGTGAAAAATTTCAAATAGGGAAATTATTGCGCATGACAAAAATTAGTCACGTAGGCTCGAAAATATTACTCATGCAGAAATTGACAAGAGAATTTTGACTTGGGATAGGAGATGAAAATGTCTGCCGCGAGACAGTGAAAATTTTTAAAAGGACTAGGGCCGTATTAAATGGGAGACGTGTCCCCTTTTCGTTAATAATTAACAAATTTTTAAAATTTTTACCATTTTTTAAGTTTCATGAAGAATAAAATTAGTAAAATTTTTAATGAATAATTCAAGGACCGTATATAGTGTGTGTAGTACCCTAAAAATTAATTGTTGTTACGACAATAGAAAAAATTTAACGAATTTTTCCAAAATAAAATAAAATTACCCTAATTTATTTTGACAAAGCGTGACATAATTATTTTTTTGACTTGTTTAAAATTTGTTTAATAAAATGTCTTTTGCAATTGAGATAATGACTGACTACAAGGAAAGAATGGCAAGACTTATAGATAGTCCCGTTATTAGAGATATTTGGAATTCTATTGCCAAAGTGCCTGTAGGACAAATAGTAACATTGTTACTTCCTCAACAATTATCAATTTCGGGGACTTTACAAGTTCTTCGAGAAAGATTATTTCGTATTGAATCAAGGAAAATTTTTACAGACGAGATGGATTTTCCTTTTTATGAATTGTATGACTTAGGAAAAACAGACAAAATTTTTTTTCTTGAAGCCTTTATTGCGCCAAGAGAGGAGGAAATTCCCAATGTTTGCCAGACAAGGGGTGGAGGAGAGACAAGTGAGAGTGGTGAGAAGACTACCAATCCCAGGTTAAGAGACATGGGTATTTTGGGAGAAATTGATCAAAATCTAGAATTAATAGCAGGTAGGGGAGAGAGGAACTCTTCGTATAGTAGACAAAGTCCGACAAGCGAGTCCTTACCGTGCCCCTTAATGGTGATTCAAACCCCAGTTATGACGACAGCTAGTATCCCTACTACTTATATTTTGACTACAACTTCCCACACACTATCATTGCCCGTAACTACTACAGTTATGACTGCACCTCAACCTATTGTTTCGGCTACAATGGCACCAAACGTCATTAGTTTACGACAGTCAGTCTCTAGACTCAGTATCAGTCCCGAAATCAGACATTTAATCAAATTAAACAAACAAATGACTAATACTCTTTTCCCTATTGACGAGCATCACTGCCCTACTAGACAGGAAAATAATTTTGAGTGTCCTTTAAATGATGTGGGTCCTCATTTAAAAAGAGAAGAACTTCTGTCTCATTATCAAAATAAAAATTTTGAACAAATTGAGGAAGTACATTTTTCCCAGAACACTCATAATAAGAGTAAATTAGTTAGGAAAAGAAGTGACCAAAATATCCACCGACTAGTACAGGCTAATCAAAAGCATCTGTCCAAAGAGGGGATATATAAAGACAAGAGAGTTAGTGTAAGTGCAGATAACTCAGACGAACCCGAGAATATTTCGACTAGGGAGAAAAAAGTTTCTCGTAGTAAGGACCAACGCAAACGACGAACCAATAAAATATACAAAAAAAGAGCATAAGACGAACATTATTCACTGATTCATCTAGTGAATCTGACTTAGACGACTCAAGTGAATCTTCTATTAGATCAGACAGTAGTACGACAATCAGGAGGTCAAAAACAATTAAGATACTAATTAATTGGGATATTAAATTTTCGAATGAAGATAATGCTGATCCTGAAGATTTTCTTACCAGACTGGAAGATTGTAGAAATTGTATGGTGATAGATGAAGATGATCTAATAAACTCAATTCCAAGTGTATTCCAAGTGTATTAAAAGGTAATGCAAGTAGATGGTACAGGACCATAAGACGAGAAATTAACACATGGAAGGCGTTCAAGCGAGCTTTTCGACGAGAATTTTTAACTACAGTTGACGATGACGAGGTTATTGATGAATTAAGGGCTAAGACACAAGCAAAAGGAAAAAATATTTCTTCTTATTTGACAAGTTTAAGACTTATAATGGGACACTTAAAAAGACCTATACCAGTCAAACAACAAGTTAAAATAGCTTATAAAGGCCTTACGCCAATTTATCGTAGACAAATTGACTCATCTGGTTTGGAATCGTTGACCAAATTAGAAAAGAATTTACGACAATACGAAAAAGTGAAGGACTTGGACGACAGATATGTTCCCCCTCCATCGAAAGACAAGATGCGTTTTCCGGCTGCTGCATTTCATAATACCAAGAAGGATGACAAGACGCATGGGACAAATAAGCATGAAAACGAAATTGCAGCTATGGAGGACGAGGGTGCAACAAATTTGAGTAAAGGTAAGGAAGGAAATAAAATAAAAGGAGAGAAGAAGAAAGAGAAGACTAAGGGGGAAAAAAAGGCTGAGAAAACTACTGAAAAAGTCGACGCTCTCAACCAAACAACCCCCACAATAGTGACACCAACACCAGTGTCGAATCCAGCGATGATGTATGCGGCCATGGTAGCGGATAAATGGAAGAAGAAGCAACAACAGAATAACCCTGTTAATGCTGCTGTTGCTCCAGTAAATCAAGTTTGTGCAACTGGTAGTAACAGTGCATCAACTCCCTTCTATGGTGCATGTTTTTCTTGCCAAACAGTATGACATAGAATGTCAGAATGTCCTTTGAAAATCTGTTTTGCATGTCAGCAATAAGGGCATATTGCGACGCACTGCCCCAGTAGAGTAAAGCAGACTGAATTTTGTCCGATTTGTGTGAATACCAGGAATGCTTTGGTAAACGGCCCATAGGGGCGCAGAAGATGTCTGTACATCATTTTTTAACAAAAACGAAAATCTTCTGTGGAGCCGTTTTTAAGAAAAGTTGATTTAAAAATTCAAAACAACGAAAATTCAGCTTTTTTTCAAGAAATATATATTTGAGAAAGAATATCATCCGAAAAAACTTGTAGATATTAAAAAAAGCAATTTTTTATGGTTACTAATTCAGATTTCAAAAATGAAAAATGCTGGATCTAATATGTCAGACAAGTTTTTAAATTTTTTGGGATTTTTACTTTACTTGGTATCTAGGGGTTTTCGGAGTCGCTGATTACAAATCAGAAATCAGCATTTAAGAATTCAAAATGGTAAATTTAATATGACTAACAAGTTCTTGAAAAATTTCCCGAAACAAAAAAAAACAAAAAACAAAACAAACAAGTCATTAAGAACCCCAAAAAAACACACAGTAACAGGCTTCGTGTCAATTCGAAAGATTTTTTAAAAACTTGTTTGCAATATTGGATTCGCAATTTGGAATTCTGAAATCCTGACTTCAGAATCATTATATGAAATAACTAAAACCCCTGAGTAACAGGTTTTGTGTGAATTCGATAGATTTTTTAAGAACTTGCTTGTCATATTAGATCCTGCATTTTGAATTCTAAAATTCTGATTTGTAATCAGGGACTTAAAAAACTCCTGAGCAACATTTTTTCAGTTTTTTCGGATGTACCGTAACTTTAAACTACTGTAGATAAAAACTGTACATTTTACCCATTTTAAATCATAATAAAACAATTTTCGAAAAAATGACCCCCATATTAGATTTTGAAATTCTGACTACTTTGAAATCAGCGACCCTGAAAACCCCTAGATTCCAAGTACAGTGATAATCCAAAAAAAATTAAAAAATTTGTCTGCCATATTAGATCCGCCATTTTGCATTTTTAAAATCTGACACCAGATGCGTAATCAGCGACCTTAAAAAACTCCGACAAACAAGTTTGAAACGAATCTAATCAATTTTAAAAAATTTGTATGTTACCAAAATTATTACATAAAATCTGACATGTTTTTTGATGTTAGAAAAAAATCCTGACATGAAGGAGCAAATCTGACTTCGGATTCGTGTTCAGCCCACCAAAATACATGGGGTTATGGTACTATGAACTTTTGCGCAGGATACTTTTTTTGGGGTTGTGTTATATTCTATATTATGTTATATTTATACATGTTTACATAATTATAAATTACATAATATGTTACATAATATATAACTATATTGTAACATTTTCCTAGATTATAAAATGTTATATTTCATTATTATTAAAAACTGTGCGAAAATAAAATTCTTAAAGCAAGTTGTTTCATACTAACTAGTTTTTAATAAAG
This sequence comes from Leptopilina heterotoma, assembly GCF_015476425.1. NCBI lineage: Eukaryota > Metazoa > Arthropoda > Insecta > Hymenoptera > Figitidae > Leptopilina > Leptopilina heterotoma. The sequence continues at coordinate 504,121 of NW_025110939.1, read as the reverse complement.
AAAAACTAAAAACACATGCAAAAGGTTAGTTTTCTTCGTCTCTGACGTAAACTATTATAATTTTATAGGTATAGGACATTGGTAATCATATAAAAATTGCTTTTTAATATATACAAGTTTTTTCTGATGATATTCTTTCTTAAATGTGTATCTGAATTTTCGTTATTTTGAATTTTTAAATCAATTTTTTTAAAAAACGGCTCCACAGAAGATTTTCGTTTTTGTTGGAAAATGATGTACTTGTGATCTAGAATCGAAATCAAGAAGAAAATTTCAGGTGCCAGAACCTTTCAGTTAAATCGGTTTAAAAAGCACCGTGATCGGTGATCAGCAACAGAGTAACAGAGCCGTATAGGAGCCGACTACAACCATGCAATACCTCAATAAGGATCGCTAGTGGTGGTACGAGAGAGACTACAGGGTTGTTTAAATTGAACGTTACTGCAGACGGACATACTCAACAACTCAACATCAAAGTTCTTCATTCAGTTACACTAGACATCATTCTGGGTAGTGACTTTTCCAAAACCTGGAATATAAATTTTAACTTAGACCTGGTATATCGCCAATATGGATTAATTGATCACAGAAGCATTTCACCTCAGGAATGGATTGACAGGATTAAACGACTTGACGCACTGCGAGACTTGGTGACAAAATTCATTGACAAGAAGAAAAATAGACAGACTTCATTCTATGACAAAAACCAACATGAAATTAATCTTATAGTCGGTGACTTAGTTCTTAGGAAGTCTCATAAATTATCAAATAATTATCTCCTTTAGTTTTTGTACTACGAACCAAAGACAACCGTAGAAATCCCAAAATTCATGTCACAGACTTAGAGAAATATTAACCTGGTTAAATCAAGTGTAATTTTTACTAACTATTTATTTATTTTTAAGTTATGGCTCGACCTGGGTGAATGATGACAGATAACCTGGAGAGAAGCAGTGACTAATTCAGTCCATAAGTTGAGCGTGGGAATTAAACAAAGATTCGGATGCAGTAAATAAGCCTAGAAGACGACGAAAGCACATTTTTGGAGATAGTTCGACTTGTGTTAACGTTGAATAGACATGGGATAAAGAGTTGGTAAATTAATGTATAAGAAGAGAGTTTATATTTTGTGAATAAAAATATTAAATCGACAGTGTGATATTTTTATTGTGGTTGATTTGGAGAAGATTGTTTTACTCAATTCACTTTATTGCTAAAGAACTAATTGATTAAAAACAAAATTGGTAAGTAGAAATTTTGTTCAGTGTCGTGTCTCGAAGAATCAAACTCTTCCCTTTTTATTTTAATATCTCTCAGCAGGATCTCCTTTGAGATAATTTCTTGATTGTTTATTGTTGATTATTTGACTAGTTATTTTTGTTAGTTTTTGTATAATAAAATTAACTGGCGTCTAACTATCGCGTTGGTATTAAAGACAGATTTGTGACGAAAAGGGAAATAATAATTATTATATTTTGCATAATTTTGATTAATTATTAAAAGTACCGTCATAAAAGAACATTCATAAAACAGTTTCAAACCAATTTATTGTCAACTTATATCCAAAAAATGGTAAATTGACATTAAAAATGGAAAAATAGGCAGTCCACTCATGGTTATAAACAGTGGTCTACTCATGATGTCATGCAACTTTTTATGGCAGCCACCAAAGTAGTAGGAAAATAATTTAGGGCAATGTCACCTTGACTGGACCGCCTTAGCTGTTTCTTGATAAAACTCTATATGAAAGCAAATAATTCGGAGGTTTCTATTCCAAGCTTTAGTTTAAATCCCTGGATAAGTGTTTATACCATAATAGCTGTGATTTTTTTTATTTGGAAGAAAAAATTGACTTTAAGGAAGCTAATTTTTAACCCTTTGAGTCATACATTTTTCATTTTATTGAAATCTATTGAAACTCGTTACTCGAGGGTTTTTGGGGTCGCTGAATACGAATCTGGCATCAGATTTTCAAAATTCAAAATGGCGGATCCAATATGGCGGACGCGAAAATAAAAAATGAACAGAATTTGCTTGGAACTCGTTACTCAGGGGTTTTTGGGGTCGCTGAATACGAATCTGGCATCAGATTTTCAAAATTCAAAATGGCGGATCCAATATGGCGGACATCAAACAAATGACAAACGACAGACTTACACGAACTATTCTCTCCACAGGTATGTACCGACTTTAATCAAACAAATGACAATCGACACAATTAACACAAACGATTTCCTCCACAGGTGAGTATCGGCTACAATCGGACAAATCACAATAAAATAAATAAAAATAAATAAATAAATAATAAACTTACACGAACGATTATCTCCACATGTAAGTACCGACTTCAAACAAACAAATGACACACGACAGACTAACACGAACGATTCCCTCCAAAGGTAAGTATCAACTTCATTCAAACAAACGACATTCGAGAAACTATTACTAACGATTCTCTCAACAGATTAATATAGCTTTTACGTTGAAAGAAGGTATTTTGTTGAGTAGAAGCAGTATTATTGTTTGTGTTTTTTTTACATCACATCCTGCATTAAGTTTGACATTTTTAGTTACTCATCGGTTAGCAAATCTTTACTAATATCTACAGTTTGTTCAATCGGATTGTCAAAAATGGTACATTATATTCAGTATCAAAAAATTCATTCTTTTTTTTATAGACAGAAATACTATAAAGAGGATTTTACGTTAAACGAGTTACCTGACTGTGGATTGTCAGGATTCATTCACTTTTATTTTACTCTTTAATTTTATCCGAACGTTTTGAATCTTCTAAGTTTATTAATAAATTTATTAATACTTATGCCAGATTCGTATTCAGCGACCCCAAAAACCCCCAAAAAACGAGTTCTAAGCAAATTCTGTTCATTTTTTATTTTCGCGTCCGCCATATCGGATCCGCCATTTTCAATTTTGAAACTCTGATGCGAGATTCGTATTCAGCGACCCCAAAAACCCCTGAGTAACCAGTTTCAAGCTAATTCAGTTTATTTTTAATTTTCGCGTCCGCCATATTGGATCCGCCATTTTGAATTTTGGAAATCTGATGCCTAATTCGTATTCAGCGACCCCAAAAACCCCCGAGTAACCAGTTCCAAGCAAATTCAGTTTATTTTTAATTTTCGCGTCCGCCATATTGGATCCGCCATTTTGAATTTCAAAAATCTGATGCCAGATTCGTATTCAGAGACCCCAAAAACCCCTGAGAAACCAGTTTCAAGCAAATTCAGTTTATTTTTAATTTTCGCGTCCGCCATATTGGATCCGCCATTTTGAATTTTGGAAATCTGATGCCTGATTCGTATTCAGCGACCCCAAAAACCCCTGAGTAACCAGTTTCAAGCAAATTCAGTTTATTTTTAATTTTCGCGTCCGCCATATTGGATCCGACATTTTGAATTTTAAAAATCTGATGCTAGATTCGTATTCAGCGACACAAAAAACCCCCGAGTAACGAGTTTTATGAAAATAGGTTTGAAATTTCATCTGAAATACTTTTATTTCATAAAATATTACAAAAAATTGTTATTTATTATTAAAAATTATAAAAAAAAATTCAAAAAAGTAATTGTAAATATAGTTTAGGATCTAATTTGTAAAGAAAAAAAATTATCATCTCAAAAATTAGTAAGGATAAGTAGAAAATGAATTTTTTCTGAAAAAGAAGCATTATTTTTTGTTATTTATTTGTTTATAATATTTTTATTATTAACAAATTGTGAATCAACAGTTTTCTTAGACTTGTTTAGGTATGAGGAACATGCCCGGAAAAAAAACCCTAAATTTATTAATAAATATGCCATAGAAATACTGAAAACTGAGAAGGAAAAGGTGGGTCGCTGAAAGACCCACTGTGACGCAAAGGGTTAAGGAAATAAAATGTAACCTTGAGTGGACCACTCCTTAAAAATTGAAAATTTTATTCTAATTTCCTTAATGTATTTAATATTTCTGAAATATTAATACAAAATTTATGCTCATGCAGCTTCAGACCATGTGTGTGTCGCAATGTTTGCAAGTGAAACCATTTTAATAATTTTGGCACATATCACATCAATATCACAAATAAATTAAAACTCTGAAGCCGTGTTTCGACCGATTGGTGCATTAAAATTTAACTGTGACGAATCGATTCTGGCTTCGCGTGGCAACTAATGAGAGTGAAAGCAGGGACGAATTCATGCGAGGGAAAGATGAACTTTTTCGAGTTTCTTTATATTACTTGTAAAACATCATTACTTATTATTCCCCAGCATAAATCCGTCCCTGTTTTCTCTCCCATTCGGAGCCACGCGAAGCTAGAATCAAGTCGTCACAGTTTAATTCCAATGCACCAATCGTCGAAAAACGGCTTCACATTTTTAATGATATATCAAAGACGGATTAGCTTTTTTTAATTTTCGAAGGTTAATTTTAAAAATAAAATTTTAACGAAGATTTCTGTCTTTTTGAAAAAATGTTATCTAAATTTTTCTCGATTTTTGAAAAAGTTGAAGTCAAGAGAAAAAATGAGAAAATTTGATAATTTTTTATATTTTTTTCTCACTCTACAACTCAAAAAATAGTTAACAAAATGACTTCAAAGATGGCTTATTTTACGCAAAATTTAATCAGCTTTCTAACCGTATTTAAGTTTTCTTTGTATCTCCTTTTATTTCTGAGATATGATTGAAAAAGTGATGGCATGTTTTTTCATAGAGTCGCGTGTAATCGTCCTGATACTCGTGGACAGTAGTGTATGATACACACTTTCTGGACGTAAAATTTGTCACTATAATGCTGGCAACAGTTTTAAGTAAGTTTTAAAGTTTTAATCTTTGTAAGAAAAAGTGTTTATAAAATTAAACTTTTCACAATTTTGCGAACGACAAATGCTTTATTTTATTCGTATGTAAGATTCCATCAATATTCCTAGAGCATTATACAAAATAGCCAATACGATGAATTTGTAATTTTGTCGTCTGCCATATTGGATCCGCCATTATGAATTTTTTAAATATGACTTTAGATTCGTAATGATTTCCTTGTTGTTTTCAGTTGAATTATTTTCATAAATAACAATATTCATCAATTATTCTACTTTAATCTAACTTTTTTTTTACTTTTTGATTTTTGTGTTGTATTTTTTTATAATTAAATTTTATGTGTACAACGGATTGAAATAGCCAAGTTGCTAAAAAACCATTTTCCTTTTTATTTACAAAACTGTGTTAAACCTACAATTTATCAGCCATTTCGATTATTAACTATAATAATCTTCGTATTCTTTCATTCAGTCTGTCCAGAGCGTATACATTCTGTCCGCAGTGAGAAAGAAAGGTTGATAGAGAGAAAGAGAGGTAAGTATCGTCTGTCCTTTTAGTTTAGAGTAGGAGCGAAAGAGAGGCGAATATTATTATTATATCTATATATATTAAGTTAGTCTTTCCTTACATATTCTGTTCACAGTGAGAGAGAAAGAGAGGGAGGGAAGTATTGTCTCTCCTTTTAGTTTAGAGTAGGAGCGAAAGAGAGACGAATAGTTAAGAAAGTAATTCCCACTTTTTGGGTTTAGAAGGGGGTACCATGTTTTCTCCATTTTCCGTGTCAGGTAGAAAGAGAGGAACAGAATTTGATAGGGGAAGGAAAAGTGGGGAATTTTACTTTCAAGCCAAAATACGAAATGGGCGTCTTATTTCCTTATTGGCTAATTATTTTTCTTTTTTCACTCACAGATAGATTAAGGAGTAAAAGAAAGGCAGATCGAGAACGAGGTATGAGTGAGAGGTATAAATTTTATCGTTGTTCCATAAACCAAATGGACAATTTTTCATCAATTTTTGACTCCCACCCCGCCTCCAGTTGTGAACAATCGCAAATATTTTAAAAAACTAATTCGTATAATTATTTAAGATTCAATTATCTTCGAACAATGGGTAAGGCTTTCTGAAGTGTACCGATGGTTTTTTAAGCCTGTTACGCGCTGTAAAAAAGACATGGAGCGTGCAGTTTCACGGGCGGTTGCACTGCCGCGTTACATGCGTTGAATTGGTTTCAATTTGTTAGTTAATGCTTTATTTATTAAGCATTTGACACATAATTTCGAAAATTTTAATTAAAATTAAATTCAAAATGGCGGATTTTTTATAGTGTCAAGAATACTCTCCTAAAATAATATTGCAAAATTCTAAGTAAAACAAAAATTATACATCCTTATTCTTCGCCATGTCAAAGATGTTTTTGTATGCGGATAAGCAATCGTATGATTTAAATGTTTTCTCATTTGCATTTTTTAAAAAAGACAAACAAGAATGTATTTGGTGTTGCTGATCAAAAATTAGATATCAAATTTTCAAAATTGAAAATGGGGGATCCAACATGGAGGAAAAGAAAATTTTTTTATTTTAATTTTTTTTTCGTTTAATTTTTTTTTCGTCCACCATATTGTATCCGCCATTTTTAATTTTTAAAAAATTATGTCATATTCGTAATCAGCGACCCCAAAACCCCCCGTAACGATTTTCAAGCAAATCCAATGATTTTAAAAAAAGAATGTCCGCCATATTGGATTCGCCATTTTGAATTGTAAAAATCTGATTCAATATTCGTAATTAGCGACCTCGAAAACCCCCGAGTAACGATTTTCAAGCAAATCCGATGATTTTTTAAAAAAATTTTAAAACTTATGAACAAAAACTTAAAATGCGTTTTTCTCAAAATGTCTTTTTTTGATCTGGAAAGAGTGATATCTCGAGTTCTTCTAAAGCGATTTTAAAAAATCAAAAGGTTTTTGATTCAGCGTCATCATGCCTATAAGTGGAACCTCAAAAACTGGAAAATTTACAACTCTCTTTATTTTATAAGGGAAATTCTGAATAAAAACACCTTTTTTTGCATATTTTAGAGAAAAAGTACTCTAAAAAAGGGGGGGGGGAAGAAAATTCTACTTTTTTGAGGTTCCACACCTTAAGAAATATCTAACGAAGAGAATGCCACTTCGTTTTTGGTTTTATCTGTTATAGAAAGTTTGGAATCGATCTTACCACCGAGAATGGGCATTTTCGAAAATAGCGTATATCGCCGCCATTTTGAAATAAAAATGAAAAATTTTTTTTTACAAATTCTTAAATAAATTATTTTTTACATGTAAAAGAAATTTTTTAAATAAATGTTATAGTTATTTTAATAACATATACTAAAAAGCCTTCTTTTTGCCTGTTTTGAACAGTCATTTATTTGTTCGACCGTATGAAAATAGCGATTTTTTCCCAAGGGCAAAAAAACAGTTGGTCCCATGCTTTTTTTGCCCAAGGTAAAAAAGGCCGCCATTTTCATACAAGTCGAACAAGTGAATGACTTTTACTCCCTGTCGTCTGCTATCTGAAATCGACACTTTTGTGCATTAGAAATAAAAAATATCGTATGTAATACGGGAATAAAGGCAGCCAATTTGTTCACGATGTTTGTTGTGACACGAGTGGAGGTCTCGGGGCGCCCTCGACCTCGACTCGTGTCACAAAAATCACCGTAAACAAATGGCTGCCTTTATACCCTTGTTGCTTAATATAATATTTTTACAAGATTAATGATTAGGTACAATTTTATTGTGGCATTTGAAGAAAAAGAATAGATATTAATCTTATTTAAAATTTTTTGACAGTCTTTATTGTGAAAAAATTGATGCAATATCCAAATTTTCATTTCGACAATTACACAATTACACCTCCATTTTAAAAATAAGGATTTTTTTTGCAAATGACCGACAAATTGGGCCCTTTTCATTTTTTTAAAGAACCAATGAAATCTATCAGATTAATTATCGATAAATTAATGAAAACCGCAAATTCCTGGTAATGAGAAAATTATGAAAAACATGTTTCCCGACATGAATTTTTAGGGAAATAAGAATTTAATATAAGTGAAAAAATTTTAATTTACTTAAAATAAAAAAACCTTTTCATTTTTACAACTCTTTTTAGTTCATTTTTTTATATTTTGACTGACTCGATTATAAGATTGCAAACTTTTTTTTTATATAAAGATACTAGTGCACCAATAGAACCTTTTGCGACAACGTCATCTAATTACGAAAAAAGTAGTCATGGTTCCTCGAAACGTCCAGAAAAGAAGAAAGAAAGTGCAAGAAAACTTGATATCTGCATTGCAAGTCTTAACTACCAAGACAGAAAATCTGGTATTTCAATAATTATAGAAAAAATTACTATTTGCATGAAGAGAATAATTTAAGAAGGGAACCAGTCAAATTTTAACTTATTGAAACTATTACTGTTTGCCCCATACGCTCATTTTGAGTATAAATGTTAGTTTAAAAATAAGGTATACTACACATGGTTGTTTTGAAATTCTAAACAACAGTTTTGACAATCTCGCCATTTCGGAGATATTGACATCTGGACGGTTTGTCCCACTCTCCCCAAATATTATAATATTATTTTAATGATTAACCCATTAACGCCTAAAATAAGAAAATTCTTTGCGCAAATTCAACCTATACTTTTATGAATAAAACAGATTATATTTTTTACCGCAAGTATGTTTCTTATAGGTATCGAGTGTGCTCTTTTCGATTCCGGGGTGAAAAAAAAGAATTTCGTTTAAAACAAAAATTAAATATAGCGGTTTTATCTTTAAAAACAGAAAAGAAATTTCATTTTTTCAAGTTTGGTTATTTTTTTTACCCATTTACCCATCAAAATATTTGGATTCAGTAACCTCAAAAACATAAAATATAATTATATCTGGCATTAAAAGAAATAAAAAAATTTAGCAAAGTTGTGCTATTGAATTACGAATTCAATTTTAGTTTCCCATAAATCAAAATGGCGGATCTAATATGGAGCAGAATGTTTACTTTATGCAATTAATCTTAATTTTGTCACTCGGTGGTTTTTAGGGTCGCTGATTACGAATGCGATGTTTGTTTTCAAAATTTCAAATGACTAATATAATATGGGAAAGAGAAATTAAAAAAAATTTTCTATACACGCTCGCTGGTCGTGAATCGACGCAAGTGCTAAAATAATTGTCAGTGAGCGCTCCTATGACATTTACAGCTAACTGACTGGTATTACAACTCTCGAGTAACAAAATTAAGGTCAATTGCATAAATCTAAAAGAAAATTCTGCCATATTGAATACACCATTTTAAATTTATGAAAACTTACATCAAATTTGTAATCAGCGTCCCTAAAAACCACCGAGTGACAAAATTAAGGTCCACTGCAAAAAGTAAAAATTTGTGTTCCATATTGGATGGGGGGAGGGTCAAAAATTAATAAAAAATTATCCTCGTGGTTTATGGACGGCTTATACCTCGACTTATATCATGACTATTAATAAATCTCGGTGTCAATGTTTTGACAAAGAAGGAAGAATACTTCAAGAAAATAATTCTTCTGATGTATAATTAATATATATAAAGTTTTTCTATCGCTTGACTGAACTAATCAAAACAAAAACCATTATTTTGTAATTTGACTTGCTTGGTACTTTGAAACGTCTGGCAACACAGCATTTCTTTAGTCGTGTTGCAAATGCTTGGTATGACTTGTTTACATTTAGTTTTGAGTAGAAAATTGTGTGCAATGTTTCCAGATGTTCAAACAGCTGTCCAATATACTGTATAAAACATGAAATTTTTTTACAAATTAATTTATTGCAACTCTCACAGGTACCTAATGACACTTTTTAAACAGATATTTAACCATTATATATCTGTCTCGTATTAAAAAATGTTTTATTAATTTTTTAATTTTAAGTACTTTGTGGTGAGTAAATATGTTTGAAAATGTACTCAATTCCCACAAAACTCAATGTTAAAAGTTAAAAACAAAGACGCTTATAACTTTTTTCACAAGTCCCCACAGGTCTAAAAAATTTAACTACATTTTTTAAAAACTTTTATCTAACAGTGGTACAAATTTCAACAAATTGGTAATGTTAATTCTATTTGCGAAAAAACCTTTCTATTATCTTGAAAAAATCTGTAATTACCTTAACGTTTTATAAACATTTTACAATATAGCTCAGTGTGTTAAATTTAATTTTTGGTTTTCGTGTTTTATGTTTTTTAATTCTTCAAAAAAAAATTGTAATCTTTTTCCAATATTTTAGAAAAAGAAAAAAACAGATCATAAGGTCTTACATTTTTATATACACACAATAAAATAAGGTCTTGAGTATCAAAAGACAGAAACAGAAATATCGCGCGCGCTTTAGCGCGCGTATCTCTGCTAGTAAATAATATTAGGTAATACGCAACTTTTTATTCCAGTTTGAATGTTCTACTTAAAGTAATATATTTTTTATTGTAATTTCAATTTTTGAGTTGCTCTGCGTATAATATTTTGATAAACTTTTTGAACATATTAAAAACCTGTTTAAGTTAATGGATAACAAAAGTAAATGTTTGTACATAAGGAGAAAAGTGTAATCAAAGTGTATACAATGTTAATGTTTGGAAATTGAAATAAAATTTAAAATTTATTAAAGCTTTTTGAAAAACTGGTCTTGAGGTTAAAAAAAACTGTGACAAAAATCCATTGAATATTAAGTGAAATTTATTTGTTTTCTGTTTGAATTAACCTTCTAATTTAAAAAATTTTTAGCGTGTTTACTTATAATAAAATTAATTAAAAAAGACAAAAAAATAGTTTAAAGTGCGATAAAAAAATAAATAATGGAGAAACGTTTAAAAAAAAATATGGCATCTGTGGTGAAATTGAAGAAAGACTTTAAAAAAAGATACAAAAATTCTGTATTGCAAATCTAAAACAGATAAACTTAACAAAATATTAAATTTTCCTTGCTAAAAGCTTTTTAAAGTTTATTAAAATTTTTATAACTTAGTCCTTTAAGGGGTTACATGGGTCAAAACGTCCAGACAATGTATGATTGTTTAATTATTTTTTTTGCATCAAATAAATAAATTTTTTATTTGAGTGATTTTATATCTTAAAGTACACTATTAAAAGAGTAACTTGTAAAAATTTCGTTAAAAAATATTTAAAATCAGGGCCGTACCTGCAGGATCTTTGAGAACCCTTCCAAAAAAGCGGTGGTCACGATATCTTCTGACCGGTTCATTGAAAATCAAAAAACCAAATATTTTCTGTTAGTGGATGAGTATAGCTCGTGATTGAACAAAGAAATATTTTTTTTGTTGATTAGAACCGATTTTACATGGTCTTATGGTTCTAAAAATTTTAACTTTTGATAAAAGACACTGTCAAACATCTAAATTTCAATTTCTTTGAAGACCCTTCGTTCAATCATGAGATATATTCACCCACTAACACAAAATTTTTTGTATTTTGATTTTAGATGAAGCAGTCAAAAGATATCTTGACCACCGCAAAAGCAATTTTTTTAAGGGGCCCGAAGAACTGTTGCTACGGGCCTGATTTTTAATATTTTCTATTAAAAATTTAATATCTTTCTCATTTAATAGTGTACTTTCAGATACCAAAGTGTTCAAATAAAAAAATTTATTTATTTTATCAAAAAAAAATTATTAAAAAAATATACGTTTTCAGGTCGTTTTGACCCATGTAACCCCTTAATGGGATAAAAAATATTAACAACAATATTCAAGTTTAATAAATAATCTTTAAATACCTGTTGGAAATTTGAGTAAAAAATTTTAAATTCAAATATCTTTATAAATAAGATCAGACTTTTGTCTGTACATTGCATAGAATTTGAAAATTCATGTTTAGTTTCTCTATTTGAGTAGTAAGAATTCCAAAAATGACAATAAAAAAAATTATGTATGTATGTCTGTACGCAATATTTTGTCCGGGATAAACACAAAGACTACTTGACCGATTAAAACGAAACTTTACAGGCTCTTAGGTATTAGTCTAACTTAAATTTATAGCCATATCCGATTGAAAAATATTAAACTGAACAAAAGTTATGACTTTTTCAAAAAATAAAAAAAAATAATATTTTTTAATTTTTGACGGATTGATGCGATACTATTTGTAGTTAATTTTTTTTAGATAAATACAATTCTTTTTTGCAATAAAATAAAGAAAATAATGAATGTAAATTTTTAATTAATTTTTTTAATTTTCGAAAAAAAATTTTAATTAATTTTTTTGATAAATAATATGTAATTGTTTAATTTAATTTTGAATTGAATTGTTATATGTAATTTTAAATTAAAAATTTTATTTCTATTTTCAATATTAAATAAAAAATAAATAACATATTAAATTAGAAGATAAAAAATAGAAACAATGCAATGTGCTGAAGTAGGAACAATAAAACAATAGAATGTTTGTTATTATACATTATTCCAAAAATTTTAACAATATTGATAACATTGTCACTAATAAAGAAAAAAATACAGGAGAAACTGAGAAAATATACAATAATAAAGAATAATAATAATATACAAATAGAACGTATATAAATAAAAACAAAAAAATATTTTAAAAAAATCAAAAAGGTATGTTTAATTATTTTCAATTATTTAATCTTTTCCTAAAAAATAATCTCAATATTTATTTATGTGATATTTTTAATTTGTGTATTCTTAAATTTCAATTTTTTTCTTTTCGATATTTATTCTTTTCCTAAACAAATAATTTCAAGATTTATTTATGTGATATTTTTTTTGTGTATTCTTAAATTTCAATGTTTTTTCGTGAATAAATTGTTAAAAAATATAATAATAATAATGATAACAAACAATAATAATAATAATAGTTTATTGCTACGAACATTAAAATCATTGTTATTTTCTAAAATTATCATTTTTTGCTTCTTCTTTATTTCTGTTCTCATTTTCTTTTCAAAAATTAACCAATAAATATTGTGGTTAACCAATATATATTGTGTGGACCTAATGCCACAATATCGACAAATATTATTTATTTGATTATCATCATCATATTTATTTTTTAATGCTTATTTTTCAGATTTATATTTCTGTCATTTCTTAAATTAAATCATTTTTCAATAATTTATTTTTTTGTAAATCTATTTTATTACAATTATTATTATTACTATGATTTGTGAATGTTCATCTTTCAGTTATATTTTTAATTTTATGACTTTTCGAATTTAATTATTTTCTTTTTCTTTATAAAAAAAGTAAAATAATAATAATAATTATTATTATAATAAAAATGACAAGAATAATAGTTAGGTAGGGGAGAGTCTCCAGTTGTGAAACGGGTTTTATTTTTGACCCGTAAATTGTAAACGGGTAAACGATATTGTAAATAAAATACACCGTTCGAAAGGTAACAGAAATACTCAACTTTTATTAAAAGAAAGTATAGTGTTTTGATGAACTCACAAAATTTTACGATACATTTTCCGAGCACATCGCTTTTTTCAAAAAAAAAAAAAATGTCTCCAGTTGTGAGACACTAATTAAAAATTGCTAAAATTTAATAAGTTTGACATAAAATGTTATGTTTAGTAGAAATAATTAAATATATTAATAATATATATTATTATATACTAAATAATAATATTTATTCGCCAAAATATGACTATGAAATAAACACAATTTAATAGCTTCAACAAGAGCATTAAAATTGATTTCTTCTGAATCAATTGACTTTTTTCCACTTGAAATGCCCAAAAATACTACACGGAGAGAAAAAGAAAGTTGTAACTGCTTTCTTTCAAGTCATCACGCTAATCTTATAAAGTCAAGAAGTTTTAACCGGAGAGCCAGGCCGTTTTGACTTGGCTCTATAATTGTGCCTATAGTTTTCTCAGGCAATACCGACCAAGCGATAGACCTATTAGTTTAACTTTAGCCGTACGGCGCTTCCATCTACCTGTTTTCACACATGTGACTTGCGTGCGATCATTTATTTTATTTGTGTTTCAAGATTCATTTTTATTTTGTATTATTATAAGTGCCTATGAATATACAAATAAATAGTGATTTGGTTTTTTCAATTTAAAACATGGACGAGCATGTTCAAAATATTCTAAAGGAATGGAAATTGGAAAGTTTCATAGATAGATTTTCAAGTAAGTATATGACAAACTTAATCCTAACCTATAAATTGAAAAAAACATTAATATTTTTTCAGAAATAAATATATAAACAATTGTCCTCGTATTTATATAGAATTTTGTTTTTTATGAAATTAATATTTATAAATACGTTTTTTGATAGAGGCAGGCATTGATGAAGAAATTTTTAGCAAAATCGATGACAGTTTAATAGATGAACTTTTCGAAAGATTAGAGTGCGGGTTTAAAAAAAAATTTAAAAATAAATTCGAAGAATGGAAAAATTCGGTAGTACTGGAAGAAGAGGAGAAAGACGTTTCACAGCCGCAAATCATTAATACTTTTTCATCTAACGACAATTCGCAAAATTCAAATTCGCTTCAAAATATACTTGAGGGATCATTTTCCTTCCAAGCGCAAGAGTTTATGCTCACCGACTCAAATACTCGTGAAGCTAATAATGCAAGAATAGATTGTTTCCGTAGGTTTTTAAAATCCACTTTAATTCTAATACTTGATTATGTATTTTTTATGTTTATGTCACATTTTTTGATATTTTATTACAATTCAATTGTTTAAATTATTTGTTTAAATTGTAATAGCCGAATCAAGGAAAAACGTTAGTGAATTATTACGGTCTACGACGCAAGGAAAACTTATAACGGAAATGTTTAGAAAGGACAATAATATTGATACTCGGTTAATTAGTAATTTATTAATAAATTACGAATTCGATTTTACTCGATCGTATGGGTAAATATTCAATTGTAGTGTAAAGGAAAATGTTTGTAAATATCTTTACATCTTAAACTGTCAAGACAACCTGAATTTTCTAATATTATTAATTAATTAATTGTTATTAATATTACATTTAATATGTTAAATTTTGTTTCGGAGATAAATATTGAAAAAATTTAGTTTTCAGTATTTTTAAATCTAAATTATTAAAAATATTTACAGGCCTCGGATTTTAATGACAAAAAATTGAATTTTTGTATTTAAATAATTGGAAAAAAAAATTAAATATTATTGATTTGGAAATGAAGTTTAGTTAAAAATTGTACAAATTAATTTTTTCGCCTTTTTTTAATCGACTAAAGCGACTCTTTTTTGCTGTTTAAAAGTCGATACGAGGACTATAATTAGAGACGTTAATATGTATTTTTTTTTAAATTGGAGATTTACAATTGTTATTAGTATAACGAAATAATTTCTTAAAATATTGAATTAACTACGAATTGAGACAAAATTCTACAAAATTTGTAAATGTTTTATTAAAATTTAAAGTTAATTTGGAATACTTCATTTTCATAAATAAAATTTTATATTAACAGAATCAACAAGGAAAGATTTACACAACTGGCTGACGAATTAGGTTCAATCTTTGCAAATGAACCAAACAGAGCTACAGAAATAGCCAAACTTTTCTATTACCCATTTCAAAAAAGCACTAAAAATCGAAAATCTATTAAAACTGGTGGAGCTTTGAATGAAAAGTATCTAAATTACAGGCAAAAGTTAATTGCTTATGACATTATAAAAAGAACCGACCAAGACCAAGAAAGTTTGTATATTTACATATTCGTAACTTTAGTTCACAAGTTTTTTATTTTCGGGTAAATACTTATTAGTAACGAAATTTAATTCATTACAATTCATTTATTAATAAAACTTTGTAAATATAAAGCTTATAACAAATTATTGATATATTTAATTGTTTATTTTTCTTAATTATGTTTCATTATATGATTAATTTATTTGTTATAAAAATTATTTTTATAGTATATTCGCCGGCATGTCTTCAAGAAATTATAATTAAATGGCTTTAAGAAAATGATAGCCCAGAAGAGGAAGTAGTTCAGAAATGGAAAAATTCATTTCCATATCGAGATAGATGTAAGAATTCTGCAAATTACTTGGCCGCATATAAATGTTTATGTTCTTACTTCGGACACATTCTATTAGAGTCCGATTTCAATTCAACCTATCCAACGTCTGCAGGTGTAGATTTAGAAAAGGAATGGGAAATTGTTGCTCCTTTGATAATATCCATTACCAAAAGAAAGAAGAATTTGATTGACATCGAGAAGAAATTAATTAATGCAGGTAATATTCGCTTTTACTGTGTATGTGTATTTGTATACATATTCATGTACACTGTATACTTAATTCTAACATCATAACATGTTCTTTCAGGTCGAAATGATATTGCTGCACTTCTCTGTCTTCCTCGACTTTTAGGATCTTTAATTCGGAAAAGAAAAAATTGCGAAACAAATTTCGGCAATTCTGTACAAGACGTAACAGACTCGTTCATTCTTATCGTCAAGGTCAGTTATTACACACATGTTTTCATTGAATCTAAACTATTTAACTTTTTTTATTTTAAACGTCTTTCTAAAAATAATTTTATAATTACACATTTATTAAAATTTTTAATATGTGAGGTTACTTTGAGTAATAATTATTAAAAAAATTTTGTAGTCAATGGAAGAATTTACCAATTTTAAAACAAAGCGAGAAGAATTTAATTCTACCACGGGAAGTAAAACTTTACCCTATGTAGCTTTTGTCGGAGAACTAGAGAAAGAAGGCGAGATCGAAATTGAAAATGAGAATCTAGATAATGATAGAACTGAAACATTCGTGGTTGTTAATGACATTACGTACAAGATAAAATCTAACAAAATTATTGAAGCTGTTTCTGCGTGTTTTAAATGCATGTTATCATTAAATATGGATTTTCCAAATGAATGCAAACACATTTGGACTTTTCTGCAAAGGCACATATACAAAGTTGAGTTAAATAATTTGAAGCCGTATGCTTGTGTCAATAAACTGATTGCAGAAATAAATACATTGAAAGACAAGGAAAATTTAGCAAATCTTGCGAATTAAGTAAATTTTTGCCATTTTAAACTATAAATGTTTATGTAATGTTTAAATTTTAAAACCTGTTATTATAATTTAATTTTATTTATAAAAGTCGGTTCCGAGATACAATCGGCAATACTAAATAGAAAGCATAAACATTTTTATTATTTTATGTACTACATGGAGTATATATTATAATGTAAGCAGTCCTAATAAATATTTGTTGTTTCAAAACTTTTAGATAGAGTGTTTTTATACCTCTTTCAAGTTGACAAAAATGGGTGCCTAAAGAAATTTGATTATAATAAAACTGTTACATTTGATTTTTTACTATTACTTTAACAATTGACAACAAGGGCACGGACAGGTGAAATCTCATCCCATCTAAATTTTTGTTGTATATCAATGGTCGATTTTTCAGCAATTTTTTAAAATCTAAAATTATAATCTGCTTCAGGAAATTAAACAAAATTAATTAATTGTTAGAATTTTTTGTAGTTTTAATAATATAATGAAAATTTACATCATAAATAGTAACATAAAAAAAATTACGCACCTAAAGAACGTAAATATGGAAGGGTTGAAATACTGACGTAGAAATACTTGATTTTACCATCTGGTTCATAATTTATAAAAATAATTTGAATTTTTACCACAAAAATATTAGAATTTATCAGTCTATATGAGCAGTTAAATGACCACTTGTATAATTTCTGTTTCAGGTTATATTGTCTTTAATAATTGTAAAGGTGTGACGTCATTATCTATATTGGATCAGCATTCTTTAACCTGCGTTATAATCGACTATTATTTATTACTGTTATCCTCAAATTAAAATGGCGTCAATTATTGATTTAGAATCTGAAATGTTATTGTTAACATTAAGTTTGTATAATAATCCTGCTTTACCTCGAAACATTCTGCAAATTTTCGTCGATAACATAATTAATTTTACAAACGTCACTTACAGAAATTATATAAATCAAAAATTGAATCTTACTTCGAGCAAAATTGATAAAAAAATCGTTAATCAGATTCAATATATTTTCGACGCCTCGAAAACAATTTTTGATAAATTTGCAACAGAGCATCAACGTTTTTCTTTATATCAAGAAAAAGGACTCATTATACAACCAATCGAATGCGAAATAGGATATCGATTCACACATAAAGTCGTCGATAACGTAGTGTCACGTGTAAGGGAAAAAGTATTTTTAGAATACATTCCATTAAAGTGGAGTTTAAAGTTGCTATTAGAATTGCCAGGGATGTTTGAATTATTAAAAAGTTACATGAATGATTTAGAAATGGAAACAGGTATCATCAGTAACTTTATACAAGGGAAACTTTGGAAGCAAATGCGTGAAAAATTCGAGAAAGGTAAATTCTACGTTCCGCTGATTATTTATTATGACGAATTTGAAACAGGAAACCCACTTGGTTCTCATGCGGGAATACAAAAATTAGGAGCAGTATATTGCCAAATACCATGTTTTCCACCCTATATTACAGCACTTTTGCGGAGCATTTTATTAGTGGCCTTGTTCCATGCAAGCGATCGAAAAATATATGGGAATGTCGTGTTTCGTAAACTTATCGCCGAATTAAATGAAATAAATCAAAATGGTATTGATATAGTTATCGGTAATCAAGTCTTCAAAGTGTATTTCCAATTGGTTCTTATTACGGGTGACAATTTAGGATTGAATGAAATATTAGGCTTTATTTGTTCTTTTAATTCTGGATGTCCTTGTCGTGTATGTCGTGCTACTATTGAACAAATTCGAAATTTAACAAAACAAGATAACAGCTTGTTAAGAACAATTGAATCTTATAATCAAGACTGCGAATTAAATAACCCAGCTGTTACTAGCATTGTCGAAAGTTGTGTGTTTAATCAAGTAAGTGGTTTCCATGTTGCCCTTTGTACAATTTTGGATATTATGCAGGACATTCTGGAAGGTACTGCTAATTACACAATGGTTAACATACTGAATGATTTAATTTATAAACAACAATTATTTTCTTTAGATTTCTTGAATAAAAGAATTAAATGTTTTTAGTATGGATCTCTCGAAAGTTCTAATAAAATCCCTATTATTAAAAAAGAACATGTGTCATCTTCGAGACCTATTAGTTGCTAATGGACCTGCAGTTTATTATTGGACAATGAGATTCGAGTCAAAAAACAGACAAAATAAATTAGCTGCAGTTAGCTCAAGCAATAAAATAAATATTTTAAAAACTGTCAGTATTAAAAGCCAATTGCAACTGGCATATTTGAAAGCAGCTAAAAAGTTTAAATTTGATGAACTAGTCTGCGAAAACTGTGAAAACATTGATGAACGAAGTAGGAGAATGTATTTTTCGAATATTAATCCAGATGAAATAATCAGTTCAACAGAACATGCTTATGTTAAAGGTGTAGATTATGAAATTGATATGGTTTTTGTGATGGAAATGGGAGATAATGATTTGCTTGAGTTTGGAAAAGTTACAGAAATATTTGTAAAAGGCGATGACATTTACTTACTTATGAAACCTTTAATTGCTATATCTTTCAATGAGCATTTTTATGCTTATGAGGTTGAATCGCGTAATGTATCAAGATTAAAGAAAGCTTCAGAATTGCCAGATATACATCCCTGTTTACTCATTGAAATGAATGAATGTGTATTTGTAGCTACAAGGTACATCTTATGAGAAGGACATTTTTATTTGTTAAACAATGTATTAATTTTAGTTTTCATTTAAATTTAATTGTTTAATAATTATTAATTAATCAATAAACTATTTAATTGAAAATTTTGCATTCTACTGTTGATTTAAAAACACCCTATCTAATATATTAAACAAAATTTATTTGCAAGCCTTATCTATTCTTTTCTTTATAATTTTTTTCAATGTTAATTGAATTTTTCATTTACTATTTATAATTTAAAATTCCCTGATAATAATGTAATTAATTCATTAATTATTAAATTTATAATTAATTCTTAAACATTAGTGTCATGCATTTGTAATTGTGTTTCATAAATTTTTTTACTATTTAATAATATCAAAATTTTTCTTCGCAGAAGTGCTTTTGTAAAGAAAAAATTTGATTCTAAGTAATAACAAATTTTCAATATAATTTATTATTTATATAAACAAACAAATTATCATGCATTTGTAATTGTGTTTCATAAATTTTTTTATTATTTAATAATATCAAAATTTTTCTTCGCAGAAGTGCTTTTGTAAAGAAAAAATTTGATTCTAAGCAAAAAACAAATTTTCAATACAATTTATTATTTATATAAACAAATAAATTATCATGCATTTGTAATTGTGTTTCATAAATTTTTTTACTATTTAATAATATTAAATTTTTTCTTTGCATAAATGCTTTTGTAAAGAAAAAATTTGATTCTGAGCAAAAAACAAATTTTAATATAATTTATTATTTATATAAACAGACCAATTATTCAGAATAATTAATTGCATTTATAGGTGCAACTGTTTCGCATTTATTGCTTTTCTGCAACCTGTAAATATTGCTTGTAACATAAGTAAACTGAATGTTTCTCCGCTCAATTGATACTACTTGAGAGAGCCAGGCCAAAACTGCCTGGCTGTCAAATTGTGCTGACTTGGGAATCAGAGGTTATGTTAACGCCTGTGTCGGTCAAGTAGTTTTAACCGAGGTCTCCGGTTGATATAACTTTCTTTTTCTCTCCGTGTAGAAAAAAAAATCAAAACAACATTTAAATAGTATATAAACTTTATAAGATTTTGTGGCCTTTGGTCCGTAAAAATAAGGTGTTGGTTTCAAGAATAAATTTAATTGAAAATAATTTTATTTCTATCTAATGCATTTTCGCTGTCAACACAGCTCATCAGGAACTACAATGAAAAAATATACATGTCAATTTAAGTGTACACATGTAGTTCAAAGTATAATATAGAGAAAAAACATATCTTACCGCATTTGGAAATTAATAAAAATTAAAATTTGAAATATAAATAAAAGTATAAATATTATATGAAAACATAACCTCAGTCGATAAAAACAATTAAAAAACAATAAATATGTGGAAAATCTTTGTTCCATAAGGCAGAGGTTCCATAATATTTTGCACAGATGACATATTTTTTACTTTTTGAATTTATGTAATCTTGCAAAAAACAATTAATTCAAAATAAAAGGACTAGATATATCAGTCATTTTTAGGTTGGAAAAAATACATGTGTTCTCACAAAACGAGACACACAATCTAAAAGATAAGGCTGACATATGATATGAAGGTCAGTACACAGGCAATATTAATATTAAAAGAGAAATATGTAAGGAAATTAAATATAAAGGTTAATACACAAGTGCATTAACTTTTTATTTTTATGAAAAACTATTAAAAGTGTGGATAATGTCAAAATACATTATAGACAAATTGTCTGTGTCTGTTCTAAAATTGATGAAACGTCTGTCTTTAACAATGTGAAACATTTCCAATAGATTCAGGTTATATGAAAAGAAAGCGGAGTCAAGAATTTTAACATTACTCTGGTCAAAATTAAAAGTATGTTTTAGTTTAGTTGCGTGTTTACACAAGGCAGTGTTTGTCTTTTTGTGAATTTCTGAATGTTTGTGTTCGTAAATTCTCTTTTTTAAAGGTCTTGTGGTCTTTCCTATGTAAACACACTTACAGATATCACATGAAATCCTGTAAATTACATTGTTCTTTTCAAACTTTGGTATTTTATCTTTTATTGATGGTATTAAGGTGTTTTGAATTTTATTTGTGGTGCTAAATATGGTCGAGATTTTGAGTTTCTTGCATAAAGTAACTATAGGCTGTAATAAGTCAGGGATGTTAGGTAGAACCAATGTTCTTAAAAAGTCAATAGAAACAACATTTGTTCTGGGTATGGTGTTAGAATTTAAAAAATTCATTCTCTTGTCTATGTTATTTTTGATAAAATCAAAAGGATAGTTATTGTGTAGTAATATATGCAAAACAATACCTATATTTTCATTATGAAAACGACCAGAAGCGAAAGGTTTTTGATACCAATTGGTTTCAAGAAAACCATTTTTAAAAATCAATGTTAAGTCTAAAAAGTTAATTATTTTTACGGACAAAAGGCCACAAAATCTTATAAAGTTTATATATAAAAATTAAGGTCCTACAAATAGAAAAATATTTAAATAGTATGCCTGCAAAGTCGTATTTTTTTTGCTGCCCAGATGGGTGTTGACACCGTCTCACAACTAGTGATATGCTGTGTCTCACACCCAGAAATTGGCGCTATTTTGAAAAAGGAAAATTAAATTATTTTTAACCGTAGATTGGAACAATGCAATATTGCATCACAAAATATAAGGAAAACACTAAAAGAAAATGGATTACATTTACCTTTTCCAATTAATTAACTTGGAAAAAAAGTACTTTGCATTTATTGAAAAAACGCTTTTTAGTCGATTATCACACACAGTGTTGGTATTTAACAAAAACAGTTTATATATCCGCTTCGGCGTACACGAAAAAGTTGGCTCATATAAAAAGAAATGTTTTTATATAAACCAATCGGCTTTTTAATATTGCATGTTAAAAAAAATTGACTGTCTCACAACTAGAGGTGTCTCACAACTGGAGACTCTCCCCTACTGTTATAATCTTTATTATTTTCGAATGTTTGTATTTTTTGAAAAATAAACGTACTGATTAAAACTGTAATAAATGTTATTGAATAATTCTCATAATTAAATTTATAAAAATTTGATTTTTAATAGGATTTGACGAAAGAAATTGAAATTATGGGTTCCATTACAATATACGGTATAAACATTAATCAGATTTTATAAATAATCTTTTAATTCGGTTTTTATCAATTTTATTTATGTAATTTTTTAATAGACGAAATAACTGAAGAACAATATATGGAAGCCTATGTTTTAAAAATGAATTTTGAGGATATACAAGTAGGAAAGCATAAAATTGAATGGGAATGCGATAATGCGGCAAAATTTAGGGTTATAATTAACAAAAATGAAAAATTAAGAAATGAAGAAAATAAGAATAAAGAAAAGCAAAACAATTAATTTCCTTTTATAATTATTTTTAATATTAGTAAATTATTAATAATAAAAATCATTTTACTGAAAATTTGTCATTTTGTTGAATTTTTATAAATATACTGTTTTACCTTTAATTTTTAAATCAGATTTTTTCACTATTTTGAATTTTAAAGAATTGAGAAATTATGTTTCTAAAAAATTTCATACATTATTTATCAAGTTTCATTTGAAAGAATTTTTTCAAAAAGCATTTTTTGTAAATATTTGTATAAAATGGTTATCAGTTCATTAGAAGTTTTTTAAAAATTGTATAGAGCTTTCAGAAATACATATTTTGGCATTTTATTTAACATTCTTTCAGTTATAATAAACAAACATTTTAAATAATTGAAAAAGATACTCTATATGAGGTTTTATATTAAATTGTTATTTGAGTTTAAACAATTCAAAAAAAATATTTTTTAATTTTATACAGCGCAGAAGAAAAAAGTTACTAATATTTTCAAAATTAGAAACTTTAAAAAAGATATCTTTTTTATTTCTTTATTATTGTGGTTCTTTGAGTATTGAATTGTAATAATGTATGATAAAAATGTTATTTCTATTCTAATAAACTAAAGGTTTGTATTTATTTTTATTAAAAAATCAGTTATAATAAAGAATTTGGTTTTAATCGGTATGTTTATCTATGTGGAAAATAAAAAATTTAAAAAGTTAACTAAGAGAAGTAATAGAGTAATGAGTTTTACAAAAATTGTTTTAATGATATGTAGGTACTTATGCCTTTAAAAAGGAAAATTAATATTGGTTTAACTTCAGGAGAAGCAAAAAGAAGACGGATTTCTAGATCAAATGTAAGATCATCTCAACAATCAACGGAAGATATCGATGCTGTTAACAGAGAGCGACTGATAAGGAACAGAGAGCGGCAGGCATTAAACAGGCAAAATGAAACGTCAGAGAAAAAAGAAGAAAGACTTGCTAAGGATAGAATGCGTCACCATATTTAAAGGAAAATGGAGAATACACACGTGACAAGATCAAGATTAGCAAATAATCGTATTCGAAATTCGCAAGCTAGAATGAGCGAGAATGTTGAACAAAGGAATGAGAGATTAACAAATAATTGAGAGCGAAGTGCAAATGTTAGAGCAAATGAGAGTATGGAGACGACGAATGTGAGATTACAGAGTAATCGTGAGCGAAATGCTGTTGTTAGAGAAAATGAGAGTATGGAGACGAGGAATGTGAGATTACAGAGTAATCGTGAGCGAAATGCTGACGTGAGAGCAAATAAGAGTATAGAGCGAAGGAATGTGAGATTAGAAAGTAATCGTGAGCTAAATGCTAACATTAGAGCAAATGAGAGTATAGAGCGAAGGAATGTGAGACTAGAGAGTGATCGTGAACGAAATGCTGAAGTTAGAGCAAATGAAAGTTCGGAGACGAGGAATGTGAGATTAAAGAATATTCGTAAGAGAAATGCTGTTGTTAGAGAAAATGAGAGTATGGAGACGAGGAATGTGAGATTACAGAGCAATCGTGAGCGAAATGCTGTTGTTAGAGAAAATGAGAGTATGGAGACGAGGAATGTGAGATTACAGAGTAATCGTGAGCGAAATGCTGACGTTAGAGCAAATGAGAGTATGGAGACGACGAATGTGAGATTACAGAGCAATCGTGAGCGAAATGCTGATGTTAGAGCAAATGAAAGTACAGAGACGAGGAATGTGAGACTAGAGAGTAATCGAGAGCGAAATGCTGTTGTTAGAGAAAATGAGAGTATGGAGACGAGGAATGTGAGACTAGAGAGTAATCGAGAACGAAATGCTAATGTTAGAGCTGAAGAAACTTTATATGAAAAAGAATCTAGGTTGGCCAGAAATAGAAATAGACATCAGATTTATAATAATTTGAATGTAAATCGATTATCGGAGCAGACTACACGAATTCGAGAAATAAGACAGAGAGAAAGTATTGAAGAGACTGCTGTCAGACAACGACTTGACAGAGAAAGACCACATGTTATTTACGATTTAGAGCCAGACATTGTCAGAGTACACAGACTTAACGAAGAACGACTAAGACATGCTAATAGAGTTTTGAGAAAATGGCAGGAAAAGGTTAATAGTGGATTTTCTTATAATCCACTAATTGAGTATTCACAAGCTGCTAATATAGGAAATATGGATAATGTCTGTAATCATTGTCGTGCCTTAAGATGGACAAATGAATCTAAGGGAATTTGTTGTTCCTCGAGAAAAATTTCACTACCTCCTATATTAGAAGCACCTGAACCACTCAGATCATTACTTGATGGTCATCATTATAAATCTAAATCTTTTCTAAGAAATATAAGATCATATAACAGTGCCTTTCAAATGACCTCATTTGGAGGTAATGAAATTTATGAACCTGGTTTTAGACCTACCTTTCGCATACAAGGTCAAGTATATCATCTGATCGGTTCTCTTTTGCCGCCTTCTAACCAGCCTTCCTCATATTTACAAATTTATTTTATTTCTGATGCTCAAGAGCAGGTTCAAAGAAGAATGTCTGTTTTTAGTGACCTTGACTTTGAGATACTAAATCAATTGCAAGATTTACTCCATGAAAATAATAATTTAATTCGCAGTTTTAAGAATGCTTTACAAATCTTACCCTCCGACGCAGAAAATTATCGATTAATGATTAAGACTGATCGACAACCTGCAGGGGAGCATCGTGGAAGATATCTCGCGCCATCTGTAAGTGAGGTTGCAGTAATCATGGTGGGAGAACCAAGTGACGCCAGAGATATTGTCTTACAGAAAAAGACCGGTGGCTTGCTCAGAATATGTGAGACTCATCGGTCTTACCATGCTCTCCAGTATCCATTGATGTTTTGTTGTGGTGAAGATGGATATAATTTTCTGAATCGACATATAGATCCTATGACAGGACAATTTACTAACAAAAAAATTTGCGCATTAGAGTTTTATGCATATCGTTTAATGGTCAGACAAAACGAACCTAATCAATTGCATCAATTTAGGCAACTGTTTAATCAGTTCCTGGTAGACATGTATGCCAAAATTAAAAGCGAAAGATTACTTTACATTAGATTGCATCAAAAACAACTAAGAGCAGAAAATTATATACATCTTCAAGATGCAATGAGAAGAGATGAAAATATTGAAGTTTTAGGTCAGGTAGTGATTTTGCCTTCAAGCTTTACCGGTGGTCCAAGATATATGCATTCGCGCACACAAGACGCATTTTCTTACGTTAGAAAATTTGGTCGTCCAGATCTTTTCATTACAATCACTACCAATCCAAAATGGAATGAAATTACTTCTCTTTTGACAAACGATCAGTCTGCACAGGATCGCCACGATGTCATTTCCAGAGTATTTCATTTAAAGTTAAAATGCTTAATAGCCGTTTTGAAAAAAGGTAAAATTTTTGGAGCTGTGCGCTGTTTTACTTATTCTGTGGAATGGCAAAAGCGTGGCCTTCCTCATGCTCACATATTATTATGGTTGGAAGAACAATTACGGTCAAATCAGGTAAACGAAATTATAAGTGCAGAAATTCCTAATCCAGTTGACGACAAAGATCTTTACGATTTGGTAAAGAGTCACATGGTTCACGGGCCATGTGGTGCTTTCAACATGCAAAGTACGTGCATGAAAAATGGTCGATGCACTTAAAAATTTCCTAAGCAATTTTTAAGAGAAACAGTGACACACGATGATGGCTATCTTGCTTACAGGAGACGGTCTCCTGAAGATGGTGGGATAACAATTGATTTTAAGGTTAGGGGAGAAAACATACTTATTGACAATAGATGGATTGTACCATACTCACCAGTTCTTTTACGAACCTTTAAGAGTCATATCAATGTGGAGAATTGCGGCAGTGTAAAATCTATAAAATATATATGTAAATTTGTAAACAAAGGAAGTGACCAAGCCACATTTGGTGTAACTAACGACAATGATGAAATCACAAGATATCAAAGTGGGCGGTATATTTCAACTTCTGAAACAGTTTGGCGAATTCTTGAATTTCCAATACATGAAAGATACCCGCCTGTGATTCATCTAGATGTTCATCTCGAGAATGGGCAGAGAGTGTACTTCACGCCAGAGAATGTCCAAGAACGTATAGAAAATCCAAAAAATACTACTCTTATGGCATTTTTCAAACTCTGCTAAACAGACAGTTTTGCAAAACTGTTGCTGTACTGTGAACTACCCTCATATTTTACTTTTAATAAAAACCGAGGCCAATTCTCGAGAAGAAAAAGAGGTACACCAGTGGATGGTCATGTTGGAGTTTTTAGAGATCCCGCAATTGGAAGAGTATATAGCATTCACCCTTATAATAGTGAGTGCTATTATTTACGCATGCTTCTCCATCACGTTAAAGGTCCCACATCGTTTGAGAGTCTACGAACTGTTATGGGCGTGGTACGTCCATCATATAAGTCTGCTTGCCTAGACTTAGAATTGATTGAGGATGATGTTCACTGGGAAGAGGCGCTTAGAGAAGGTGCTGCTTTTGATACTCCTTCCAGACTAAGAGAGTTATTTGCAGTTATATTAGTATTCTGCGATCCTAAAGATCCGTTAGATCTGTGGAATAAATTTAAAGATTCATTTGCTGAAGATTATTTAAGAGAAGCCCAAAGAACAACTTCAAATGTATCTTTCGATATTCTCCTCATTTATATGATCTTTGCTTGGCAGCAATACAAGCAATAACTCTCCGTATAAGAAACAAAATTCTTAGTGATCTGAATCTTCCTTCTCCTTCCTCAAGTAATCATTTAACAAACACTGAATATACTCGAGAGACCAGCTATGATATAAATCAACTATTGTCGTTTGTAAGAGAAAACGAAAGTTCTCTTACAGATGAGCAAACTGAAGTTTATCGTAAAGTTCTTTTAAGTATAGATAGTGATTGTCAAAACAACGTCTTTTTTCTCGATGCTCCTGGAGGTACTGGCAAAACATTTTTAATTAATTTAATTCTTGCTAAAGTAAGAAGCCAAAGTAAAATCGCGTTGGCCGTAGCTTCCTCCGGAATTGCAGCTACTCTTCTTCCTGGTGGACGTACGGCCCATTCGATGTTCAAAATTCCTTTTAACATTCAACAGATCGAAACACCGGTTTGCTCTATATCAAGAAATGCTGCGATTTCTCATGTCCTTAAAGAGAGTGTCCTTATAGTATGGGATGAATGTACTATGGCTTATAAAAAATGTTTCGAAGCTGTAGATCGTACACTCAAGGACATAAGAAATAATAATTCAATTATGGGAGAGGTGACAATGTTACTATCTGGTGATTTCCGACAAACTCTTCCCGTTGTACCTAGAGGAACAAGAGCTGACAAGGTTAATGCTACAATAGAGAGATCATTTCTGTGGCCAAATATCAATCGTTTATCGCTTTCAATAAACATGAGAGTAAGGCTTGGAGGAGAACGAGAAGCTCAATAATTCTCGAACCTGTTAATGAGAATTGGAGATGGTGTAATAGAAAACAACGATGGATATATTACTATCCCACCATCTCTAGGAACAGTCATCACCTCTCAGGAAGTTTTGATAGAGAAAGTATTTCCCGGAGTTGACCAATTAACATCAATTAAGAATTCTTGGTTATGTGATAGAGCCATCCTAATTAAAGCGCTTGCAGTTTCCGGTTTCTCTTTGTTTTGCTATGACGATAAATAAATCACAAGGTCAAACACTATCCATAGCAGGGATAGATGTTAGTTCTTCTGAATGTCTTGCTCATGGACAGTTTTATGTAGGATGCTCCAGAGTTGGTTCATCTGAGTCTCTGTACATTCATGCTCCAAGTGGACAAACAAAAAATGTTGTTTATTGTGAAGTATTGAGATAAGAAATTTTAATTTATTTATTATTTTATTTCATATAACTTTTTCTTAATAGCGAAATGAGAAGTCGAGAAGACCTAACACCCGTCGAAGACGGGTACGACAGCTAGTTATAGCATAAAATTTAAAAATGTGTCTTTCTCACCCCGATCTACTTTACTATTTAACAAGTAATGAACATTTTTCATTTTAATTTTTTTACTTAAAATTTTTGAATGTTTTAAAATACAATAATTGTTAAACCGTTTTTATTATATAATCAAAACTTTAAATTAAGTACTTATTTTTCATTTCTCTTATGTTATACATAAATACATTGTATATTTATTTTATTGATAATAAAATTAATGTATTTTTTAAAAAAAATTTTAAAAAAATATAGAGAACTTGCTATGTAATAATGGCCATAGCGTTGTCAAGGAAAAACTAAAAAATTTTTTGATAAAAATTGTTTTTTTTCTAATAAACCCATTTTAAGTTAATTAGATCAAATAATGTAGAAATTAGAAAAAAACCATTTTTTTCAAAAATTTTTTTAGTTTTTCCTTGACAACGCTATGGCCATTATTACATAGTAAGTTCTCTATATTTTTCATGTAATATTCGCGTTAAAATACACCAGTATGCCAAATTTTAGCCCTCGATGTTGAATAGTTTAGAAGTGAAGGGGGGGAATGGTCACTTTTTATGCCTTTTTGGCCAAAAATCTTGTTATTTCCTTGACAACACTATGGCCATTACCTCCAATCACATTCTCTATATTTTTCCTGTTCCGCCGATACACCGTAGGTGTACGGAACCCTAAAAAGAAATAAAACTGTTCTTACTAATAAATAAAACAATTATATTCGCTTAATATGTATTCTAAAATTCATTAAAAAAATTTATATTTTTTTTAACAGAAAATGAAAAACCAGCAGCCAATCTTGAAGATAATTTGCCTTTGATAAATGATGCAAGTGGACATAACAGTAAACTATCATCAATAATGACAATGACATTTCATGATGAAGAAATTAAAAAAATGTTTAAAGGAAAAATTTGAAAATTTACACGACAGCAAAAATTTATGGACGGCTAACGGAAGTATCGCAGACGAAACTAGAGAACTAGATTTTGTGTTTTCTTCAGCATTTCTTTTCAAATTACTAGGATTCACTGTCGCTGATCTCAGTAACATAAAAAGATAAGAAATATTATAAAGAAAATAAAGAAACATTTTAAAAATATTACAAGGCAATTTGAAATTACAATGAAAAAATTGAATTGGAAATTTACCAATTTGGAGAACCAATTTTAATAAAATGCAATTTCTTAATTTTAACAAGCCTTTAAATTTCATAAAAGAAATGAAAAATAAAAAATTAAATAAATAAAAAATCTTATCACTCTTAATAAATGTGATTAATTATCATCTTAATAAATATATATTACAAAATTAAAATATATTTTTTTATTTAAATAACCTCCCATCATCAATTATCCTTAATATGAAACGAGTAGATATGCAAATTAGGTAAAGAGAGACAGTCTAATGTTACTTATCCTCGAAAGAGAAAGAAAGCAATAGCGTTAGATGTTCTGCGTTATAAACAGAGACCGATTTATGTTATTTCTATTTGGAAAGAGGAAGAAGGCAATAGCGTTAGATTTTCTGCGTTATAAACAGGGACCGATTTATGTTATTTATTAAGAAAGAAGAAGACAGAAAGATATTTGAAATATATATATATATATATATATATATATATATATATATATATATATATATATATATATATATATATATATATATATATATATATATATATTATGACGGTTCTTTTAATAATAAATCAGAAAATTTATAAGATTCAGATAAACATTAATTCCCTTACACGTCAATAATCAATTCAACACCAAACATGTTTGTCAGACGCCAGTTAGTTTAATTATTGAAAAACTAACAAAGACAATCAATCAATAAATGATAAATAAAAATCTAGAACCAATATTAATTTCAATCAAAAAGATCTCAAAGGAGATTCCGTTGGGAAAAGTCAAATAAAGGGGAAATTTAACCTCTGAGACACAACTCCATCATAGTGTAATTCTACTTACTATTTTCTAGTCAAAATATTTTCTCTGCTTGTCACCAGGTAAAAAAAATTCCTCGGCGAAATAACACAACTTATGCTTTTTTAGATAATATTTATTATCAAACAAAACTCTTCTAAAATTACTTTCAAAAATACAATTCCTTGTCCCTTGTCACACTTCTCTCTTTCAAATCAAACTCTCAAACACATGTCTATTTAACGACAACACAAATCGAACTCTATTCAAAAATGTGCTTTCGTCGTCTGCTACATTTTTCGCGAAGCGCCGGTACACACTTGTCAAAAAAGGGGAATTTACATTTCTCTCTACGCCTTAAAGTCAAAAGGACTAACGCGCTAAACCCAAATTCAAATAATTATTAATTGAAATTATAATAATAAAAAGAAAGTGAATAATTAACATATCATGACGAAACCACTTCGTCACAAAACTCCCCCCTTGAGATTGAATCTAACTCTTATGCATTCGAACTCACATCAGAAACATACACCTCATAACAAATCAAATCAATGAAAGTAAAAAAAAATACTTTTTTCATTTAACAATACTAAACAAAAAAAATATAATAATTAACTAAACATTATCCTACTTCAACACACAAAAAAAAATTTTACAAAGTTCACTTCACTTATAGTCTTTAATTCTTGGTTCCGTTCACTGCATCAATTTCTGGATGGCCATATTGATTGTTTCCAGCGGTAAGCAGTTGATTGCCATTGTCAAACTCGTACGGCAATTATCAAATCCTTGGTCTCCTCTCTGTATGGTCCTAATTTACCGTAAGAAGGTGACATGGATTTTGGGATTTCTACGGCTGTCTTTGGTTCGTAGTACAAAAACTAAAGGAGATAATTATTTGATAATTTATGAGATTTCCTCAGAACTAAGTCACCGACTTTAAGATTAATTTCAACAAAAATGACAAAAACCAATTTTTGTCATAGTATTAAGTCTGTCTATTTTTCTCCTTGTCAATGAATTTTGTCACCAAGTCTCGCAGTGCGTCAAGTCGTTTAATCCTGTCAATCCATTCCTAAGGTGAAATCCTTCTGTGATCAATCAATCCATATTGGCGATATACCAGGTCTAAGTTGAACATTCATATTCCAGGTTTTAGAAAGTCACTACCCAGAATGATGTCTAGTGTAACTGAATGAAGAATTTTGTTGTTGAGTATGTCCGTCTACAGTAACGTTCAATTTAAACAACCCTGTAGTCTCTCTCGTACCACCACTAGCGATCCTTATTGAGGTATTGCATGGTTGTAGTCGGCTCCTATACGGCTCTGTTACTCTGTTGCTGATCACCTATATCATTGCTCCAGGGTCAAAAAGTGCCTCATAAGATTTGTTGCCAATGTGCATTAAAAAAAATCGGCTTCTTTTTTATTCGGCTACTGTCTACATCCTTGTCAATTTTAAGGTATGGGTCAGTTGTGCCCTTCACAACCTCTCCCCTCCCTTGGATCATTGATACTAATCCCTTGTCAGTATCATTCATCCCCTCAATTAAACTCCACTTAAAGAGTGGATCATTATCCCCACTCTTGACCTCAACATCACTAAATGAAAAATTAAATGAGTCTCTCTCATTCTTACATCCTCCTTTATCACATGTCAAAAATTTGAATGAGTTTTTCTCATTTAACTCCTCAGTTCCTACCCTAACTTCGCTTCTTATGAGTGGTTTCTCCCCACTCTTGTCAACTACTACCATGTCACCCATGTCCCAACTGCAAGATGCACCTTCATTAATAGGGAAAGAATTTAAACCTTTAATTTTGTCAGTTTCATCCCTATTTTTCTCAATAATATTAGTTTTCTCTTTGTTCTGAGAAACTTTAATTATCGAGCGTGAGGGGGTTTGGCGGGGGGTACAGACATCTTCTGCGCCCCCCATGGTCCGTTTCCCAAAACATTCCTGATATTCACACAAATCGGGCAACTTAAGAAATTTACCCCTGGTGTTTTGCAGGCTAAGCAAAATTCAGTCTGCTTTACTCTACTGGGGCAGTGCGTCGCAATATGCCCTTGTTGCTGACATGCAAAACAGATTCTCAAAGGACATTCTGACACTCTATGTCCCACTGCTTGGCAAGAAAAACATGCACCATAGAAGGGAGTTGATGCACTAGTACTACCAGTTGAACAAATTTGACCTACTGGGGCAACGACAGTATTAACAGGGTTATTCTGTTGTTGCTTCTTCTTCCAATTATCCGCTACCATGGCCGCATACATCATCGCTGGATTCGGCACCGGTGTTGGTGTCACAATGGTGGGGGTTGTTTGGTTGAGAGCGTCGATTTTTTCAGTAGTTTTCTCAGCCTTCTTTTGCCCCTTAGTCTTCTTTTTCATCTTCTCTCCTTTCATTTTATTTGCTTCCTGACATTCACTCAATTCTGTTGCACCCTTGTCTTCCATAGCCGCAATATCGTTTTCATGTTTATTCGTCCCATGCGTCTTGTCATCCTTCTTGGTACCAT
This sequence comes from Leptopilina heterotoma, assembly GCF_015476425.1. Taxonomy (NCBI): domain Eukaryota; kingdom Metazoa; phylum Arthropoda; class Insecta; order Hymenoptera; family Figitidae; genus Leptopilina; species Leptopilina heterotoma. The sequence continues at coordinate 470,705 of NW_025110939.1, read as the reverse complement.
GAAATGCAGCAGCCGGAAAACGCATCTTGTCTTTCGATGGTGGGGGAATATATCTGTCGTCCAAGTCCTTTACTTTTTCGTATTGTCGTAAATTCTTTTCTAATTTGGTCAAAGATTCCAAACCAGATGAGTCAACTTGTCTACGATAAATTGGCGTAAGGCCTTTGTAAGCTATTTTAACTTGTTGTTTGACTGGTATGGGTCTCTTTAAGTGTCCCATTATAAGTCTTAAACTTGTCAAATAAGAAGAAATCTTTTCTCCTTTTGCTTGTGTCCTAGCCCTTAATTCATCAATAACCTCGTCATCGTCAACGGTAGTCAAAAATTCTCGTCGAAAAGCTCGCTTGAACGCCTTCCATGTCTTAGTTTCTCGTCTTATGGTCCTGTACCATCGACTTGCATTACCTTTTAATACACTTGGAATTGAGTTTATTAGATCATCGTCATCTATCAACATACAATTTCTACAATCTTCCAGTCTGTTGAGAAAATCTTCAGGATCAGCATTATCTTCATTAGAAAATTTAATGTCCCAATTAATTAATATTTTAATTGTTTTTGACCTCCTGATTGTCTTACTACTGTCTGATCTAATAGAAGATTCACTTGAGTCGTCTAAGTCAGATTCACTAAATGAATCAGTGAATAATGTTCGTCTTATGCTCTTTTCTTTGTATATTTTATTGGTTCGTCGTTTGCGTTGGTCCTTACTACGAGAAACTTTTTTCTCCCTAGTCGAAATATTTTCGGGTTCGTCTGAGTTATCTGTACTAACACTAACTCTCTCGTCTTTAGATATCCCCCATTTGGACAGATGCTTTTGATTAGCCTGTACTAGTCGGTGGATATTTTGGTCACTTCTCTTCCTAACTAATTTACTCTTATTATGAGTGTTCTGGGAAAAATGTACTTCCTTAATTTGTTCAAAATTTTCATTTTGATAATGAGACAGAAGTTCTTCTCTTTTTAAATGAGGAACCACGTCATTTAAAGGACACTCAAAATTATTTTCCTGTCTAGTAGGGCAATGTTGCTCGTCAGTAGGGAAAAGAGTATTAGTCATTTGTTTGTTTAATTTGTTTAAATGTCTGATTTCGGGACTGATACTGAGTCTAGAGACTGATTGTCGTAAACTAATGACATTTGGTGCCATTGTAGCCGAAACAATAAGTTGAGGTGCAGTCATAACTGTAGTAGTTACGGGCAATGATAGTGTGTGGGAGGTTGTAGTCAAAATAGAACTAGTAGGGAAACTAGCTCTCGTTATAACTGGGGTTTGAATCAATATTGGGGGGCTCGGTAAGGACTCGCTTGTCGGACTTTGTCTACTATACGAAGAGTTCCTCTCTCCCCTCCCTGATATTGATTCTTGATTTTGATCAATTTCTCCCGAAATACCCATGTCTCTTAACCTGGGATTGGTAGTCTCCTCACCACTCTCACTTGTCTCTCCTCCACCCCTTGTCTGGCAAACATTGGAAATTTCCTCCTCTTTTGGCGCAATTAAGGCTTCAAGAAGAAAAATGTTGTCTGTTTTTCCTAAATCATACAATTCACAAAAAGGAATATCTATTTCGTCTGTAAAAATTTTCCTTAATTCAATACGAAATAATCTTTCTCGAAGAACTTGTAAAGTCCCCGAAATTGACAATTGTTGAGAAAGTAACAATGTTACTATTTGTCCTACAGGCATTTTGGCAATAGAATTCCAAATACCTCTGATATCGGGACTATCTATCAGTCTTGCCATTCTTTTCTTGTAGTCAGTCATTATCTCAATTGCAAAAGCCATTTTCTTAGACAAATTTTAAACAAGTCAAAAAAAAAAAATTATGTCACGCTTTGTCAAAATAAATTAGGGTAATTTTATTTTATTTTGGAAAAATTCGTTAGATTTTTCCTATCGTCGTAACAAAAGTTAATTTTTAGGGTACTACACAAATTATATACGGTCCTGAAATTATTTAATAATTTGTTTAATTAATTTTATTTCCATCAAACTTTAAAAAAAGGATAAAAATTTTGAAAATTTGTTAACTATTAACAAAAAGGGGGCACGTCTCCCATTTAATACGGCCCTGGTCCTTTTAAAATTTTCACTGTCTCGCGGCAGAAATTTTCATCTCCCTTCCCAAGTCAAATTTCTCTTGTCAATTTCTGCATGAGTAATATTTTCGAGCCTACGTGACTAATTTTTGTCATGCGCAATAATTTCCCTAGTCGAAATTTTCCACTAATCGCCAATTTCTATGAACGAAAATGAATTTGAAAAACGATGTGAAAAATTATCACTTCGCGCATGCGTTATATGTCATGTGATTACTATGATTTTATTCAACACCAATCACGTGTTGGCTAATTATTTAAATAATAATGGCAAAAATTATTTATCACTTGCGAAAAATCAAGAAAAATTCACTGAATTTAGTAAAATTTAAATTACTGAAATCGTCTAAGAATTACACAAACTATTCAACTTCCAAAAAAAATGTCTAAATTGAGGTTATGGCGTCTCTCGCCATGCCGTCAACAAAAATTCTCAAGTGTAAAAATGTTTCATTTTACACAATTATCTCCTCCTCTCCAAAGTCACATACAATAAAGAAAACAATTTACATGTAAATCTCCTCCTCTCCCAAGTCAAATATAGAAATACATATAAATTCTTCTCCTCTCCCAAGTCCAATCAAAAATACATGTCACAAAAATAATTTCAAGTCAAAAATTATAGAATAATTTCTAGTCGTGTCTCAAAAATTTCCCAACAAATGTGCCCCACGTTGGGCGCCAAATTTTATGACGGTTCTTTTAATAATAAATCAGAAAATTTATAAGATTCAGATAAACATTAATTCCCTTACACGTCAATAATCAATTCAACACCAAACATGTTTGTCAGACGCCAGTTAGTTTAATTATTGAAAAACTAACAAAGACAATCAATCAATAAATGATAAATAAAAATCTAGAACCAATATTAATTTCAATCAAAAAGATCTCAAAGGAGATTCCGTTGGGAAAAGTCAAATAAAGGGGAAATTTAACCTCTGAGACACAACTCCATCATAGTGTAATTCTACTTACTATTTTCTAGTCAAAATATTTTCTCTGCTTGTCACCAGGTAAAAAGAATTCCTCGGCGAAATAACACAACTTATGCTTTTTTAGATAATATTTATTATCAAACAAAACTCTTCTAAAATTACTTTCAAAAATACAATTCCTTGTCCCTTGTCACACTTCTCTCTTTCAAATCAAACTCTTAAACACATGTCTATTCAACGACAACACAAATCGAACTCTATTCAAAAATGTGCTTTCGTCGTCTGCTACATTTTTCGCGAAGAGCCGGTACACACTTGTCAAAAAGGGGAATTTACATTTCTCTCTACGCCTTAAAGTCAAAAGGACTAACGCGCTAAACCCAAATTCAAATAATTATTAATTGAAATTATAATAATAAAAAGAAAGTGAATAATTAACATATCATGACGAAACCACTTCGTCACAAAATATATATATATATATATATATATATATATATATATTATATTCTTTTATTAAAATTTATGAGTTTATCAAGTGGGAGATCGGGAAAAATACGGAATTTGATGGGAATTTAGTACAAGCATGAAAAACTCGAGAAGTTTTTGGAAACTTATAAAATGGAAATGATTTTTTCTCCTGATTCAAATCGTAAAGAAGAGGTTTCACTTGAAATTAAATTATACAAGAATTCTTTAAAGTCGAGAATCGAATTAGAATTTTTAAAAATCGTTATTTTCGTATTATTTGTAGAATAAAAAATATATTATATAATATTTGTATATATGTATACAATATCCCCGGTCAGAATTGGATTGAGCAAAATTTCGCAAAACCTATAGCCCTATTGAATGCGATTTTGAATGATTTATATAAACACAAAATATTTATGCTGCAGGGGGTCAAAAATATAAGATTTTTTTTGCAAGACATTTTTGAAATAATGTCTGTAATCTTTTTAAAACAAAACCAAAAATATTTCTATCGATTTTAGAGCTCTTTTTACGCATTTTTAATGATATTAACAGTTTTAGTGAAACGAATTTCTGACCTTGAAAATTGAAAGCAAACAGTAATTTTTTTTTTTTATAAATGAACACTTTCAATTGAATTTTTTAGTTTCTTCTCACTGGGTTGAGGAAATTTTCTCAAAAAAGTGAACGTTGAGAACAGGGCAAAAACTTCAAGCTGGTTAAATTTAGCTCCTTTGCACTGTTTAAGAAAGCGTTTGAAATAATCATTTGAAATTTTTCGTCTTATTTTTTGACATGTACATTTTTTCAAAATTTTATTATTTTTATGGAAAAAAAATCAATTTTTCAAGATAGCAAAATTCTAGTTTCTATTCGCATTTTTCAATTATTCAACAAGGCTATAGGTTGCTCGAATTTGAACCCAGATTAACTCATGTGGAATGCTACACGGGCCTGTGGAAATTTATAAATCAAAATAACATTGTTTTCAGGACAAAATTTTTCTCAGGAACAAATTGATGAAGATGACACTGCACGCCAGAAAAATGCAGTAGATCATGAACCGCAGAATGAAGAGAGTGATTTTCGAAATTTGATGATCATTGATGAATATTGGGATGTATCAGAAACCGAAAATATGAGTCAAATCGACGTTTCGAGGGAAGAAACATTTCCGAAACAAGTTTCCCATATCGTCGTTAAGGGAAATACACTGTTGAAAACATCAAACTCTTTTGTTGATGAAATTCAACACGGAACTAGTGTCAACGACTCAAATTTACTCTTGACATTATCAAACTTTGATCCTGCAGTATATGAAGATGGAAAAATGGGACCTGAAACATATTCCAAACAAACTATCACTGATTCTCACAAAGTATCTTCGACATATCCAGGGCCATCTTCGACATTGTCAAACTTTGCTCGTGAAGAACCTGAACGTGAAAATGTGGAACCGAAAACATCTTGCAAACCAAAAATCATCGACTCCCAAATACTATCTGCGAAAATACCAATTTCTTCTCAACATTCAGTTAATTGGTCAACATTACCTGCTCGTAAACCAATTTTGATCGACGCTCCAGGGCCATCTTCGACATTGTCAAACTCTGCTAGTGAAGAACCTGGACGTAAAAATGTGGGACTGGAAACATCTTGCAAACCAACTATCGTTGACTCTCAAATACTATCTGCGACAATTCCACGATCTTCTCAACATTCACTTGATTTTCAAAGTATGGGAACAAAAGCATCTACATCAAAAACAACTCATAACAGCTTAAATCTAAAGTCTGCTAAAATTTTTAGGAATGGGAAGCACTATTTACCAACTGCAAATGAAAGTGATGAAGGTGACCTGAATAAAAAACTGCAGGTACTAAAAAGAGCTAGCATTGGTTCGAAGCAAAAAAATACCATTGTGCCACCATTTGATGATTTTGCTCTAAAAAAATTGAATGATAAAAGTAAAAATTCACGGGTTGAAGATGCTATTGTCAGTTGCTCGAGCAAAATAGAAGATCTAATTGCCTTAAATATGAAAGTTGCAGAAAGGAAACTAAACGGAAATACACTGGAATCAAGTAAACAAATGGTATCAGTAGTTTCTACCGACGGTTTTTTGAACCTACTGGAAGAAGATTGGCTCACTCTTTCCGTAGAGCAACAAAAGGAATTATTTCCTTTATTTCTGGATGAAATGGATCGTTTACGAGAAGGATAAACCCTTTTATATTATTCCAATTTGCGTTAATTTTTTTATTCATGTTTTGTCTTTTATTATAATTGACTCTAAAACTCTAAGTGTGTCAAATATATATTTTTTGTTGCTCAATATTTATAGTACTTTAAAATATTTTAGGTATTTATAAATGAAAATTTGAGACTGAGTTAATTATTACGTTATATTGAAAGAGGTTAAAAAATTATAGAATTCATCGTTCCTGTTATTTGTGAGTCACGAATATTTGTTATGATGAAGTTCAACGCGTATTTTATGTTTCTTACTTAGTGTGTAACCTTTTAAGTGATTTCAGTATTAAAAAATTAAAAGTTAAGATTAGGTCAAATATTAAGTCTTAAGAAAAAAAGATTTAATAATAAAAATACAGATTAATATTTCAATCGATATCATAACAACAATAATTTAAGAAATGAATTTTCTAGTATTATTTTTGCACAGTTTATTCATCACATGATTTGAAATATCATTCGTTTTAATATATAAAAAGTTTTAAAATTGTCGATTTCAAATACACATTTCACTTTATTTATCGCCAAAAACATTGATTTAAAAAACATTAACATTTCAAACCTCACGACTGTCTAGTCGCGTTATATGTATTTTGTGTCATAATTCAAATTTTAACGAAGTCGAAATTAAAAAAAAACAATTTTATTTTATTTAACAAAATGAAAATTGTATTACATTACAATGTATTAAAGCAAAATTTTTTCAAATTGAAATAAAAACATTGTTACTTTGACGTTCATATTCAATTATTGAATTTTTTCCTTAATATGAATTTTCTGATATTTGCTAATACTAATTTTATTAAAAATGACTAATCAGTCTTCAAAAAAGTAGAATAAAGTAAACTTAAAGTGCAACGAATTAAAAAAAGGAAATTATTGAACTGAACTACTTAAATTGTTGTAAGATCAGGCCTTGAATCTTTTTTTAGACATTAAGAAAGAAGATTCAGTTGAATTGCATGAAAAAAATCCAGTTTTAATGCATATTAATAACAACAAAATTCTGTTCTCAAATTTTAGAAGAGCTGCAAAGTAAAATAAAAATATTGCATTTAATTAAAAACATCAATGTTGTAAGATGAATCAAAAAACTTTTAAATTATTAAAATATGTAGAAGAAAGTTGCAAAGAATTGCGGTATCCAACTGTGAAGTGCGCGACTAGCATAATAAAAATGTCAAATTTACTCTACGTAAAATTTGTGATCAATTTGAATTACGAGAACCTTGAAGATCATATTTCAAAATTTTTCAAATATTTACATGAAACACAATATTCTATTATTTCTTCTAATATTCAATGATGAACAAAGTAATTGGATAATAAATTTTTCAATGCATTCGCGTCAACATCGTCATTACCGATTATATTGTCACGATCATTCAAAAGATTCTCGACTTCATTTTCTGCTGCCCTATTTTCCCGAATGAATTGGTCCATTTGTCTTTCAGGAAAATATTGTCGAAATTCTTCATCATCAGACAATTCTCTCGTTATTATATAATTGTGCAGACAGACTAATGATTGAACTACAGCGATCGATGTTTCAAGCTTGAAAGACATTTTCGATTGCAAAATTTTCCATCGAGCTGCTAGGATTCCAAATGCGCATTCTATAGTCTGTCGTGCATGAGATAATCTGCAAGAAGTAATATGGTTTTATAAGTACTAAAAAAGGTACCAAGAAGAAATAAAAAATGACCTTGTTCAATTTCTTTATTATTATGTACAGAAAAGGATTTTAACCTTATATGCATAAGAAAATTTTTTTAAACTGAAAAATAACTAGAAAGCGGTTAATTATGGGGAATTCAATATAACTCATTTAAATTGATAGAAAATTTAACAGAATATGATAATATTCGAATCAGTAAATTTCTACTGATGAAGTAATAAAATCAGAGTTCCAGAATCAAATTACGTTAATAATTAAAATCGAATTTTTACTAATGAAAAAAAAAGTAGAACAATAATTATTGAAGAATATTTGTTTTCTTATTACTTACCGGTAATTGAACAATTCTTGTAAGGGTGTAAGGGGTCGATTTCGCTTGTACGGCACAATCATGTACGGCCTTAGTGTGAAAATCCCGTCTCCTATGATGAAATGAGTCGAAATGTCATGTGAGTGTGGTAGGTAGGTTGGATTGGGTAAATTGGCCAAATTATTTTCCAACATCCGATAAAATTCAGTATGTTGGAAGGCCGAAACATCGCTTACACCACCTATAATTAAAAGCAAAAAGATCTTTATTGTAATTTTATTATTCGCAGGTACAGATTGAGTAGAAATACCCTATATCTAATGAAGAGTTTTTTTATACTTACCATAATCTCCAATATCTACCCAAGAGAATCGGCAAAAAGCATCACACATGGCCATTAGTTTAAAACTGTGAAACCTTTTATAATTAAAATAACGGCTACCAGAATTTGGTGGTGCTTTTATTCGGATCTCTTTGCCGTCCATAGCTCCAATGCAATTTGGCATATCCCATTTTGCTCGAAAACCTTGGGCAGTGACCATCCAATCTTCAGCAACTAGATTTCCTTTTAAGTACAAAGGTTGTAAACATTCCCAGATAACTGGACAAACTTCAGCAATTATGCTGTAAGCAGTTGACAAACCTATTCGAAATAAGTTGCTAGTGCTGTAGAAACTATCACCATGGGCTAAGATACTGACATGAAATCATAAAATTATATCAATTGCGTTAATTTAAAATTATAACATTCTGTAATAAATGCATAGAACAATAGATTAAAAAAAAACAATGCACATTTTGCTACATGATACATTCACTGCCAATATATAGATTTAATAAGTTATTGTTTGGATTCAAAATTTATACGATTTCAAATTCAAGGCAAATTTTAGGTATATAAGTAATGAATAATTTGAATTTTCAGGGTTGCCACAAATATTTAATTTTATTTTTCCCTGATTTCCAGAAAAAATTTCACTTTTTCCCTGACCCTAAAGAATATTCTGATTCACTCTAAAAATTATTAGATACTCAAAAAAAATGTTCTATTACATTTATTTACAAACTTCTTTAATAGTAAAATTATTTTAAAACATCAATATAACTTCTTTCTTAAATAAATATTTAATCATTATTATTTTTCTTTAGGAAATAAAATTCTTCAAAATATTCTAATTTAAACCATTTTGAAATGCAACAACTTATAAGAATATTATTACAAAACATGAAGAAGACGATTACTCCGAGTGGAAGACTCGGAGTGATCGTCTTCTTCATGTTTTGTAATTATTTACATTGCCATAAAATTTTTTAAAGTAAGTTAATTATTTATAAAAATCCTAAAAATAATCCTTCGCAAAAATTCAATTATTTTTACAAGAAGTACAATTTTACAAAAAAAATCAATTTTAAAAAAAAATGTAATAAAATTCGTTGCAATAATTCAATTATTTTTATAAATAATAAAAAATCGATTATTCGTTTATTCATTTTTAAATCAACTTTTATTAGAAAATTCTAAAAAAATTAAATTATTTAAATTAAAAAATAAATAATTTATTGAATAATTGAATGTTTGTTAAAATTGAATTCTCATAAAGAATTTTATCAATAAAATTTTAAGTAATTGAATTCATTTGACAAATTTTAATAATATTTTTAAGAATAATTTCATTTATCGAGGAATTTGATTAAAATATTGGATAACAAATAATTCATAAAAATAATAATTAAATAAATAATTAAAATTTTCATAAAATAATTGAATGTCGGAGAAAAATTTTATTATTTATATAAATAATTGAATTCTTACAACGAATTTTATTCAAGTTTATAAAAATAATTGAATTTCAGTGAAGAATTTTATTATTTACAAAAATAATTGAATTCATGACAATATTTTATAAAAATCTTTTTATATAATTGATATTTTTCGAAAAATTTTATGAAATTTTGTATTTTAAATAACTGAATTCCTGTGAAAATTTTATTACTTATGAAAATAATTGAATTATTTCAAAGAAATTTATTAAATATTGAATAATTGAATTCCTGTGGAATTTTTACAAGAATTTTATTAAAATTTTTAAAAATAATTGAATTTCGAAGAAGAATTTTATTATTTATAAAAGATAATTGAAATTTTGACAAGAATCTATTTTTAATTTTTGAACATAATTGAAATTTTGCGAAGAATTTTTGTAACTTTTGAAAACAATTGAATTTCTGTAATCATTTGTAACTTTTACAAAATCCAATTTTTTTTAGTATTTTTAACTGAAATTCTTCTATCAATCTAGTATTTATGAAAATTGTAAAAATTATTTATAAAATAATTTGTAAGTCATAATTTTATGATAGTTTTTGAAAAATTAAGTTATTTAAAATAAATTATTGTCAGAAATTTAAAAAATTTAATGTTTTGTATTAAAATTCGAGGTAATATCATAATTTACGAGGCAAAAAGGAAAAAAATTCAGAGTTTTCTCATGAATTTTAAAAATTTAATTTTTTCCAGTACTTTTAGTAAAAATCCCTGACTTTTCCCTGATTTCCCTGACCTGTGGCAACCCTGATTTTCTATACTAAATATTTTTGAAAAAATTCAAGAAAATTATAGCAAACATTTTATAAGGCATGGCGAATACTAACCTCAAAGTAACAACCAAGCGAAGCCTCGTAGACAATGGCTTTCTTAAACTGCGTTTTTCGAGCCGGTGTTGTATTAATTGGTGTAATTCCTCGAATTGTTGGACACTCATTCTCACCATTTTTCTAAAACTTTCGTGGTCCTGCATTAAAAAGTTCTCAAAAAGAGCATCGTAAGCTCCAAAAATTTCCCTCATTTGAACTCGAATATGAGGCTTAACCCACCATCGACGAAACACTTCCTTGTTAATACTTAGATACATACGAATTAAATTGAACCACTGTATAAAGATAAAGAGGAATGTCATGAAATCTTCCATTTTTTAAAAAATAAAAAACGATTTAGTTAATTATTAGCAATCACAAAATATAAGCACTAACCAAACTAGGCCTATACTAAACACTAAACTGCATGAACTTTTAGCAGTTGGCAACACTACATTAGTGACGTCAGAACCAACGCGCGCGTAAGCTTTGCGTGAACGTTGCGCGCGTGTCAACCTTACGTATATCCATTCTGGAATCGGCCTTATAGACATCAACAAACCTTGCGCGCTTTGCACGCTAGGACAGTTGTAGACATCAACAAACCTTGCGCGATATGCACGCAAGGATAAATACATATGGGCAATTCCACGCAAGATGACCTATGACCTTGGAAATTTGGTTAAACATATTTTTTTATTTTTGTTTAATCGCCCAAATTTTCGAGTTATGTATTTTCGAAATTTTGGATTTGTAACTGTAGACATATTTTCAGTAGCTTATAAGTCTGAAAATATTAAGTATAGAAAAAACTTGTCAAGGAATGAAAGTTTTAGTTTTCTTTCAACTTTTAAGAAATGTAAAAAAAAAAATTTTTTTTAAATTTTTTATTAAAAAAAATTTTTTTTTTATAAACAAATTAATTTTTTTTAACTTTGGACCCTTTTCTTTTTTATTTTTTTTAAATTTATTTATACCTTATAATATACAGAAGATTTTCCAAAAAGTTTTGGAGTGGGCCGACGCGTTTAATGAGTTGTACAAAATTTTCAAAAATCACGTGCAAGGTGCTCGTGTTCTACGAAACGCCTCACAATGGAATTTTTTTACAATTTACTTCTCAAAAAATGTCTACAGACTAAAATTTAATCGATTCGAGTGTTTTTTGTTTTAAATAAAAGGAGAACAATTTCTGAACATATCCCTCCATGCAAACCTAAGAATCTTCAATTATTTATAATTTTTTTTTAAATACAAAAAGTTAACAAATTAGTTGTGTAGTTTCCTTTAAAAATGAATGATTATTTTCTTATTTTGCTACTACACATGTCCTAAATCAGATTCAATTAATATAATATACGACCACCAAATAAATAGTAAAACATAAAATAATTTATCTAAACACTTATAAACAATATTAGTTAACAAATAGTTAACTTTGGTTCCTCTCCATAAAAAAACTTTGTTCTTTCATATTCATATTGTACTTTAGGTTCATTTAATAAATACATCTTCCTTTCGTTAAAAAACTATTTTTAATTGTTATAAACAATAATAGTTAACAAATAATGAACTTTGGTTCCTCTGCACCAAAAAGAATTTTTTCCATAGTTTTCATTGAAGTTTATTACAAAGAATATATGTTAAAAAATAGTGAACGTATGAAATAGTTTGTTCAATAACTATAAACAATTTAATATATATAAATTTGTATTAAATGTTTTTTTTCTTTCCTTGTGTTTTTTAAAATTAAAATAAAAAAATTAATTAAAATAAAATAAATGCAATTAATATATATTCTGAACATTAAAATGTTTATTGCTTTATTTTGAGACAAACATTCTTTGCAATGAACTTCAATGAAACTATGAAAAAAATTCTTTTTGGTGCAGAGGAACCAAAGTTCATTATTTGTTAACTATTATTGTTTATAACAATTAAAAATAGTTTTTTAACGAAAGGGAGATGTATTCATTAAATGAACCTAAAGTACAATATGAATATGAAAGAACAAAGTTTTTTTATGGAGAGGAACCAAAGTTAACTATTTGTTAACTAATATTGTTTATAAGTGTTTAGATAAATTATTTTATGTTTTACTATTTATCTGGTGGTCATATATTATATTAATTGAATCTGATTTAGGACATGTGTAGTAGCAAAATAAGAAAATAATCATTTATTTTTAAAGGAAACTACACAACTAATTTGTTAACTTTTTGTATTTAAAAAAAAATTATAAACAATTTAAGATTCTTAGGTTTGCATGGAGGGATATGTTCAGAAATTGTTCTCCTTTTATTTAAAACAAAAAACACTCGAATCGATTAAAAATTTTAGTCTGTAGATATTTTTTGAGAAGTAAATTGCAAAAAAATTCCATTGTGAGGCGTTTCGTAGAACACGAGCACCTTGCACGTGATTTTTGAAAATTTTGTACAACTCATTAAACGCGTCGGCCCACTCCAAAACTTTTTGAAAAATCTTCTGTATATTATAAGGTATAAATAAATTTAAAAAAAATAAAAAAGAAAAGGGTCCAAAGTTAAAAAAAATTAATTTGTTTATAAAAAAAAAAATTTTTTTAAATAAAAAATTAAAAAAATTTTTTTTTTTACATTTCTTAAAAGTTGAAAGAAAACTAAAACTTTCATTTCTTGACAAGTTTTTTCTATACTCAATATTTTTAGACTTATAAGCTACTGAAAGTATGTCTACAGTTACAAATCCAAAATTTCGAAAATTCATAACTTGAAAATTTGGGCGATTAAACAAAAATAAAAAAACACGTATTTCTTTTTTTTCCATATAGATTGAGAAAAAAATATGTTTAACCGAATTTTCAAGGTCATAGGTAAATCTTGCGTGGAATTGCCCATATATAATAACTTGCAGGCAAGGACATTTATGTACTGTAACAAACCTTGTGCGTTTTGTACGCAAGGACAATAATATAAAAGTAACAAACCTTGCGCACGTTACAACCTTTTGGCAATAAGCTATGTTGATTGTGTTTTAAATTTGATCTGTAAATAAATGATTCCTAACATACAAAAACAAAAACATACAAACTTTCCAAAAACTTTAATTATATGTCTTTGATCTTATGCGTAATCATCCAAATATCTCGGTCTTTTTATAGTTCGTTTATTTTTATCAAAGTTCTTTGTTTGAATGGATTTAGTATCTATAGTAAACTCCAAGTTTGCACTTTCGTTGACTTGCGAAGAATTTAATGAACAATAAGGTTTCATTACTTCTTCTGTACTGTTTGCTACTGGATAAACATTACATTCAGATTCTTCAGCTACAATAGATTCACAACCCACGTTATCAGAAGAAGAATATAGTTCTGTTCATAGTCATTTAAATATTGGGGTGGATTTCGTGTACGTTTATTTTTTCCAATCGACGGAACAAGACTTTTGTAATTTTCTGATTGGATAGGTTTTTCTTATCAAAGTTGTTTGTCAAAATCTTTGTTTCCTTATCTCAAACAGAATGTGATAAACAATTTGTTTTGATAATTTCTTTTACATGTTCTGATACTAAATGAGTATTACATTCAGATTCTTCTTCTGCAACAGATTCACTTTCTATGTCGTCGGAAGAAGGGTCTGTTTTATAGTTTTTCTCATAATCAATCAAGTAATTGGGTGGATTACGGGTACGTGTACTTTTTTCAATCAACGTGACATTAGTGTTACTTTTTTCTGATTCAATAAGTTTATATGTTACATTGTTTGTCAACAAGTCTGCTTCATTGATTTCTACAGAATTTAATATAGAATTTGTTTCCATTACATCTTCTGTATTTTCTGCTATTGAATTAGCAATTAATTCTATCTCTTCTGTTACAACAGATTTACCTTCTACATAATCAGAGGTCGAGTCTGTTTTATAGTCTTGTTCATAATCGTGTAAATACATTGGTTGTTTCTTGCACCGTGTACTTTTTTTAATAGACGTTACATTACTCTCACAGTTGACAATGTCATCAAATTCATTGTCGATCTGTTCTGTATCGCTTAATAAATCAGAGGTTAGTATCCTCTTTTTCTTATTTTTACACTTCAGATCGACTATTTCATCATGCTTTCTACTACTCTCTTCTGCGGGTTTTTCTAAATCTACATATACTTGTTCAAAACATGCACTATTATTGTTTTCAACGTGATTAATACCTGTTTTAATTTTTTTCATATTTTTTTACGTTCTTTTTCCATTTCATGTTTCTGTTTTGCTTCAATAATGTAAGGTGGATCTTTTACTTTTCCTACTTTGCTTATAAAACTATCAATGATTTCAGGTAATAAACATGTTGAATAAAAAAGGCTTAGCTTTGGTAACATTACATTATTCCAAAGTTCGTCATCCCTTTGTATCTCAATAAGCCTGTAATCTGATGGTATCCACACAAAAAAGTAGCAACATTCCTTACCAACAACATTTAATTGCATTTGCACCTGGTAATAATACGAATGATTTTGATTGATTTTTAAACATTTGTTGTTCGTAAATAATGATTTAATTGAATCTATTTTGTTATCATAGGCCTCAGTAAGTGACTTATAATCTCTGGCATTATAAGGACATTTTATTTCCACAATGTTACCATTTTTTTTTAAATACCATCAGGAGAAGCTGCTAAACCTTCAACTGTGCGGTGAATAAATAAGCCACATTCTAAAACTTCATCGTCTAGAATCTTCTCCAATTTTGCTTTAGCTTTTGGTTCATTTTTATTACACGAAGTGTACTCTCTTTTGTGACATATTCTACCCGCAAAGCTTGCTGTCAAAAATTGTCTTCTTAGAACTTTCCATTTAGAATTATTTATTTGTCCCCGAGTATTTTTTTTCTTCTAGATCTCGATTCTCCATCTTTCTCTTAACCTCTTTATTATGATTCTCTAACTTTTTATCATACGTTTCCTTAACCATAGCTGGTTGATCTGCATTTGGACCATAATCCTTGTCATAATATTGCTTTTTTCTTCTTTGTTTTCTTTGCGGACCATTAGCTTTTCTTCGCTGATACTCCCTTGTATTTGCGTCATGCGAATCCTGTACCGCCGTTGGGATATTTTTTCCACTAGCTTTGTAATAACCTACTGCGACATTTCGATTATTGAACTGTAAGGCTGCGGCAAGCACACGAGTTTCGTATTCATTTCGTAATGCAAAATTGATACGTTTTCCTCCGATTTTTTCAGCAACAATTCCGTTGGCTGCTTCCACTAAATTCGTATCACAATTTAATAGTAAACTTTTTGCATTTTCACTAAGACGTGAAATATCTATTTCAAGTTCAATAACAAAATTCCACTTCTCGAGATAGTCAACCTGATTAACTTCCCTATCTTTTGGAGTACCATCACAAAGTGGATTGTTTCCAATACATAGACTGTGATCCCCAAACACATGTCTAGGAATGACATTAATGGCATTTTGAACTTCAAAAATGCATTCATCATCGAAATCCCTACCAGAATTCCATACTCTTCTAAGTATACGATTTACTTCAGTAATGCATTTTTCTCCACCTGCTTTTACAATACTTCTAGCTTTGCCTATACGTCCTGTTTTGCTTGTTGCTATTCTTTTTGCACTAGTTCGAAAACATCTTCGTAAATGTTTGACACATTCTACTTTATTCACGATTACTCCATGCTCTGCATATGGATCAGCTTGTAGTATCTTTTTATAAACACTACTATCACCATCAGCAATTAGTGTTTCGTATATTAAATTATGTTCTTCAATACTACGACAGAAACCGTTTGCAATTATTGTGCTCTCTATACTTGTGGAACTTGAATCACGGCTCCAATTTTTAAAACATTGATGATGCTTTGGTATTTTATTCATTCTATTAGCTCTGTCGCAAACAGAACAATACATGTCCTTTGTTTCACACTACAGTATCTTTCCTGTATTGTAA
This sequence comes from Leptopilina heterotoma, assembly GCF_015476425.1. Classification (NCBI taxonomy): domain Eukaryota; kingdom Metazoa; phylum Arthropoda; class Insecta; order Hymenoptera; family Figitidae; genus Leptopilina; species Leptopilina heterotoma. The sequence continues at coordinate 454,369 of NW_025110939.1, read as the reverse complement.
CCTATAATGAAAGCCATACCTGCAGGTGAATTATGATTTCCGCTCCTATATGACCTTTTCATCCAACTACCGTCTGCTAATACTGGTACCAATCCTATATTATTTATAACTTTTTCATTTTTTAAAGCTATTTCAAATTCTTCCCTACCAGCTTGCTTCATGCTTTCTTTCACTGCATTCGACATAATATTCCAAGCTTTGTCGCGACGATTGATATAAGTGTCATTACTCATAAATTTTATTCCAGCTGTTGTAAATATTTTTTTCATTTGAGTGTATCCGTTTCCTGTATTTATTGCACCCAAAATTAAAGCTTCATTTATGTCTAGGTTCTTGTCGTCTTTAGGTGTAGTCCAAATTTTTGTATTCCAAGGACACTTATTACATTCATATAGATGACATATGTACTCTGTTACCCTCTCGCTTAAAGATTTTTATTTTCACATCTTCTATAGTACACTCATCACTTTTATGAGTAGCAAGGTTTTTTGACAATTCCTCCCATACTGTTGCCCAATTCATGAGTAATACTTCCGTTGGATCCACATTTTCCTGGTCGCGTTTCGTGTTTTCCCCTATATTTTTAGTTGACTCTTCATCCAAACTATCAGCAATTTTACTAACACACTCATTATTTCCTGTTCTACTTTCACTTGATTCAATCGATACCGAACTTATACTTTGTTCGATGTCGCCCATATATGCTGATTCATTACTACAACTTTGACAAAAGGAATCATTCCCGACCGAATATTGCGTAGGATTTTCTAAATACTCACGGGAAACCTGCATTTTATTATCATTGTTAATGACATTCTTATCACTAAGTTCAATCTGTTGATCTGATATTAACCTGCTTTCTTCTCCTCCGATGTTTTACATCTCTAACAATAACCTTTCGTACTTACATTGCTCTGCCTCGTTAATACGTCGATTATCTATAATTGTAGGTAGTAGCTTTTTGCTCAACAATTGGGGATCTTTAATTTCAGTATCAGTACAATCTTGACATTCATTACTAGTATCTGGAACTAACCTTTCTACTTCAACTTGATGCAATTCAAACCAGTTGCTTCTATCACCCTCATTTTCAAAACGATGTATATTTTTATCTAAAACCTGAAACAATTTATTAACATCTTCTAAAATCATGACACATGCAACACCTTTTTCTGATCCACTTGAAAGACCCTTAGAATCTCTTGCGTGTGAATCAAACAGCCAAATTTTTCCATCAATCTTTCCGAGAGCAACTGAAATATTATTCGATGTTAAGATTGCTGATCTATCTGTTTCAAGGAATAATTCTAATCTGTCTCTTAGATTAAGACAACCAAAAACATTTTCCCACACGTGACCTACATCTGAAACTTTAAGTTTTATTTTAAAATCTATGGAGTCTATACGTATATATTGAAAAACTTCAGAAGCAGTCAAATAATGTGGATTTTCCTCACCTACACTAAGAACCCCCCTTGCATTTATACTTTTCTGATAAATATCGTCACCAATTTTTAATACGGAGTCGACTGTTTCTGAAGTCCAAAATTGGGGATGTTTTATTTTACTCATTACGTTTGCAACGGCAGCGTTTGCAGTGCATTGGCGGCCAGCACTTACCTCTCCAAAAATACCTGTATCACCTTGATTAAATGATCCTCTAATTATGGTGGATGTACCTATCTTTTTGTCCTTTGCTGCGTCTAATAATTTGATAGCTGTACCTTCCTTCAGGGGGCTGTCAATTTTTTTTACAGAAGTTTCATCATTTCCCAAACATTCTACTATTGGGTTTCCCGAATATCCAGAACGATACTCTTGATCACTCTTGACTTGCGCTGCACGCATAAGGGAATCCACCATCAAATCAAAAGAGTTATCAATTCCCTTCGTCTCATTTCCATTTTTCCTTTCTTCCTTTGATTGCCTAATGATAAAAAACATTTCTGTTTGAAACATAATTGCATAACATTTTGGTAGAAATCTGTTATCCCTTTGCCCTTTAAGTTTTACAAAACCCATGAGAAGAGGTGTTATACTTGTGTTGATAAGTTAGTTATGTGTGAGAAAGTAAGTGTCTGAATTTTTGGATCGTACCTATTTAATCTTTAAAACTTTTAACAAATCTAAAGAACCTATGTTATAATAATGCAGAATTGAAATTTCACTTATTTTAAGTGTATATGCACTAGGGTGACCGTTATTTTGCGAAAGTTGGAATTTCTTGGGTCGTCAGGCTGAATTTGTTTTAGAATGTGAAAAAAATGAGCTATGCACAAGAACAGCCCAATCGATCAATATTAACCAGTGCCACCCTGCTAAAAATACACCTTAAAAACTATAGGAACCTCTTAGACTTAGGTTTCTAATAGTTTTAATGAGGGATTGTAGTAGGGATTTGTCTAATTTTTTATGAGGTTCCTATAGGTTTTATAATATTTCTTTCAAATGTTTCTATGATGTTTTTACAAGGTATTTATGAGGATCAGAAAATTTAAATAAATATATATAATTTGCCACATAATGTGTTCTATTATTGTGGTTACCTATTATATATTTCTGCAAGGATTCTAAGATGTTTCTACGACGTTTTTAATGAGAATTTACAAATATCGAAAAACATTACATTCTCTATTGAAAATTAGAATAAAAAAATGTCTAATTAACTATGCAAGGTGCATGTTAATTAATATTTATTTATAAATTATTTTAAGCATTTTCTACAGACTTAAAACGTTTTTATACACATTAAAATTGCTAACGCTCTCAGGGAGATTCGAACCCAAGGCCTATCTTAATCTACGCGCCGAAGTCTAATACACTGTGACGCGGCATTTTGCCTCGCACAATATTTTCAATAATTAGTTGAAATTTTGTTAAAATTAGAATTGAAAGGTAAATGTTTTGATAGAAACTCCATCAAGACGAGAATCGTTTTACCTAAAACAAATAAAAACTAGCATTAAAATTTTGAAATTTACAAATTTAATAAAATTAAAAAGATTATACCTCGGAAATTCAATTAATAAATAATTGAATTTATTACAATTGCCAACTCGTCAAATCAGCTGTCATAAGAAAATTTGAAAATATCTGAACATTTTCTGCCGTTCGTATTTTGCTTTTGTTTTTCATATTCTGCAAGTAAATTCTCCACTGATAATTTGCCGGTCCATCGCGAATTATTAATTATTCGTGAATCAACAAGGGAAGTGCTTCCTGGTGTATATATTTGGAAGTGATTCCCGAATATTCAAGAGCACCAGGAAGACGAAGATCAATTGTTTTGGTCCTGTCAAAACACTGACTGCGGCCATCTTGAATTAAAGGCCAACGCGAAGCGAACGACAGCAACCAATAAGTGGGCGCTCTGCAATACCGGCGGCGAATATCTTATCTCGGGCAGATAATAATAAATTGTAAAGTAAAATAATAGTACGCCGGGGACTCACCAAAAACTAAAAAAGAAGCGTATGTGTAGCGACGCTCTCGTAGTGACAGACACGTCCATTTTTATTCATTCTCGTTTTGATAGTAGTATCAGGCGCATCACGCCGATTAAAATTTAAATTAAAAATATTAAAAATTAAAATTCAAGTGCCATGTCTGGACGAGGAGCCATGCGGGGTCGGCGTCGAATTGACGGTGAGTCCCAGTAAAGTCAAATCTTCATTTTCTCGCCAGATTGGCAATATTAAAAATAAAAACTTTCGAAATAGTGAGTGATGCTTGTCACCGCTTTGTCATGCGGTAATTCATTAACCAATTCGGCCTTCCGCCGAATATAATAGTTGTCCAACGTAAAATATATCACTCTTAAAGTAAAATTTTCTTGAATAAAATTAACTTTGATAAAAATTAAATTCTGTGACAGTGTAATTATTGTGTTGTCTCCTTACTCCCCCCTCTCCGCGGTTTTATTGGGAAATTAATTTATAATCTCCTAATAATTTTTCTGAACTAGCTGGCAAAATTAAATTAAGTTAATAAATCTTTTGGATATTTTAGTGCAAAATATCCTGGCGCTTAAATAAATCTTTTCTTTCTTAAAATTTATTTAAATCATTAAATTCAAAGTGGAGATAACCTTCTTTCCTGACCCATTGTCAAAGTATTCTTGATTTTTGGTTTACTTAAGATAGTAAACCAGATTAAAATGTCAAATCGTTATAAAAATAATTAAATAATAATTCAAAAATAATTAAAAGGAATGGAAACAGGTTATAACACTTAACCCTTGGGCGGGCAAGCGGGGTCTATTGGACCCCGCGAGTATCTATTTTTCAAATTTCTCCGAATCCGTATGAAAAAATGAGTTCAGCCTAGAAATTCTATTAAATAGACTAAAAATACATCCAAATACTTTTACAGTTTTCATATTCCAATTGTGCATGATGCCACATGGGTGTTTAAACTTTTTACCGGCACGAACGGGCAAGCGGGGTCCAGTGGACACCGCATTGTAATAAGCATAAAAACATTGGGGATAACGTACACGGTAAAAAATTTACTATGGGGACTACAGTACCACTTAGTGTAATAGACCAAATTTACAAATTGTGCTATACACAAATAACAAAATGGTATTTTTCTTTTAAGAAATTTGAGCCTACACTAAATAATTCTGCCGTGCACTAAGAACGGTGTGTGCATTTCCCAGGGTATTTTGCAAATCTAGCTGTTTGTGAAATTTAAAATCCTAATCATCATTTTTATATTTTAATGCACTAAAATTCGTAATATAATAAAAATAAAACTAAATATACAAAGATCTACGTTTTTTAAAAGGTTATACCGGTTTGGAGGCTTAAAAAAGGGTGTTTTTCAAAAAAAAAATTAAGAGTTGGGGAATTGTGGGCCACCTCTATTATTTAATAATATTTACAAGTTTGATCATCCAATTTTCTTTTATTTTCTTTTGTTCGTCCAAAGTAAATTTTTCATTAGCATGTCATGACTTTACAACGTTTTACAATTACCTACAAACAGTTAACAAAAATCACCTGAAAAATTGCATTCAAATATTTATTTTGGGCCTACATGTTTTTATTTTTTTACAAGGATTTTCAAGAATTAATTATGGAAAATATTTTTTTAATTATTGTGTGTCATTGGTACTGTAACTCCAAAAAGAAATTTTTCATTAAATTAAAATGAATAAATAATACAAAGCTGTTTGTAAAATAAAGTTTGGGGAATTGTGGGCCACTTTTTTAGGGGAACTATTTGTTGCTTGTTTTTGGCGATATAATTGCAAATATTATTAAAAACACTAACAGTTATAGTAATTTAACAAAAACAATTCGTTTCATTGCGATTTATGCGATAAAGATGTTTACTTAAAAATTTGTAATTAATTAATTGTGATTCCGATTAATTTCATTTTCTTACTTTTTGTTTTCTAATTTTAAATTAATAATTAAACATTTGTAACATTTTTAATATTTCTAACCATTTAATAAATATATTTCATCGTTATTTTGGATTTTGAACTTACTTTAGGCAGTGGCCCACAATTCCCAAACATTTTTAAAAATCATAAAAGTTTACTCTTTGGTAAAACTAAAATTTCTTTTAGATAAGTGATAATTTTGGTAAACTGACTATGATATATGATAGTTTAGACCTCCTACTAACACGAAAAATTTGAAATTAAAAAATTTGGTGTGTAAGATATTGAATTAAGAAAAAGTGTGGCCCACAATACCCCAATCTCCCCTACAGTTTTAAATTATTGTTGGCAACTACTATACCATTTGATTAAGCAACTTTTAAAGAGTAAGAAAAAATTTTATTTAAAAAATTTTTTACAACATGGCGGCTGTAGGATTCCGTAAACAGTGCTTAGTTTATTTTGTAGACCTCCGTGGCGAGCAGGAGAAGTGCCCTACATCAGCTTTTGGAATCAAAAAATTTTTTTTCCATAAACTACATAAAATTGTCTAGTGAAGTACACATGATTATAATTTTAGAAAAATTTTTTTGGAAGAATTATGAGACTTGCAAAAAAAAATCGCATTTTTCACCTAAAACAATCGACTTTAATTATTCATAAAAAAAATCCTGTTTATCAATTTTTAAAATTGTATGTACTTCACTAGATAATCAATCTAAGAAGCTACAGTTAAATTTTCAGTCCAATTGGACGAAAAATTATTGAGTTCTACTGCTCTCCGATTTGCAAAACATGGTTTCGAGTAAGACGCGTTTGAAGTTAAAATGTTCTATTTTGACACTCCGGATATGATCTAGAAAAATTAAATTTTAAAAACATTTCCAAGTTGTTTTCAAGCAAGGACATTATAGATTATTAATCTAGGGATGTTATACACTAGAGCTTCACTTATTTTCATCAATTCCAAACAAACTGAAAGGCAGAGTCACACTTATTTTCACTTTAAAACGTAATATTTGAGTTGATTTGATAGGTCGATTCTTTAACATCAACCAATGAGAACGCACGGAGAATCTTTTAACTGAAAATAAGTGAGACTGGAAATTGTGAAAATAAGTGCGACTACAAATAAGTGAGCCAAGCAGGTGTAACCTCTAAAGTGTTTTTAAAGCGGGGTCCAATGGACCCCGCTTGCCTGCTTACGTAATTTTTTTAGCTTGCCCGCCCAAGGGTTAAAGAAAATCTGTAGTGTTATTTTATATTTTCATATGAACATATAAAATAAAATATACCAATTTAAGGAAAATGTGTCAGTTTTTTAATTATTATTTGAGTATTTAAGAAAATATATTATGAATATATCATCCTACAATATTTAAAGGAATAAAAAGTAGTATATTTTTTTTAAAATTGAGTATTTGAATATGAAAATACAGAATGCAAAAAATTGTTACAGTTATTTTCATATTCTCTTATAGAAATGACTAAGAGTTGTATTTTTCTTTGGAATATTCGTTTACTTTATACGAAAAGTATGGCGGACTTCCCCGATCACTTCCAAGTTGAACCGAAGTTGCCTTGTGTAACCTTCATGCTTCGCGCGAGCTGTGAAAAGTGTAATATTCCATTTGCGTATATTTTTTGGACACCTCTTTACAACAAAATTTCTACATCGACTCAGTAATTGACCCATATGAAATTATACTATTTATATAGGTATTAATATTTCAGGAGATTTTGGTTATAAAGATATTTGAAGTAAATCGCTTTTCACAAGTGGTGTAAAATTTGAATAGTTCATATATAAAAAGATGAAGAGGTATGCTTTCAGCGAAGTTCGTTGATATGCGTATACACTTGCGTAGTAGTATTAGTTATAGCTAGAGTGTATGCCTAGTAAACAAAAACTAATTGAAATAAATGAAAAAGAATTCACAAAGAGTTTCAGTGAATCCCGCTTTGTGACAAATACGAATTGGAGCTATGTTGCAATTTTCCTGAATTCGTCAAACTTTATTGAACTTCTAAACCTTCTATTCTTACTAATTCAATGGACAAGTTTTGGGGCCTTTAATTTTTTTTAATTCGTCAGCACGAATTCAATGCATGCCTTGGTCATTTCTTACGAATGCGAATTCGTTTGCACAACTTCAGGCAAATTGAATCGAATTCAATCGAATAAACAAAGAGCTTGAATGAATCCCGCTTTCTACCAAAAATCCTAATTCATTTCAATCTGTTTGAATTAGTTTTTAGGGTTCCGTACACCATAGGTGTACAGACGGAACCCTTATGAAATCACTCGTGTGTCCGTCCCAGCCACGCAAAATGGGCTGTCCCCCCTTAACTTTTACAAATCTCAACCTGGTGAGTTGAAATTCGGCAGGGATCTTCAGTTTCAAGTGCAGATTACAGGAAAAATATAGCGAACCGGATTGACGGACATATTTGCGAAGTAGGAGGGAAAGAAAATCAATTTTTACGAAAAAATTAAAAAAATTACCCTGTCCCCCCCCCCCCTTAACTTTTACAAATCTCAACCTAGTGAGCTGAAATTCGGTAGGGATCTTCAGTTTCAAGTGCAGATTACAGGAAAAATATAGCGAACCGGATTGACGGACATATTTGCGAAGTAGGAGGGAAAGAAAATCAATTTTTACGAAAAAATTAAAAAAATTACCCTGTCCCCCCCCTTAACTTTTACAAATCTTAACTTGATGAGCTAAAATTCAGTAGGGATCTTCAGTTTTAAGTGCAGATTACAGGAAAAATATAACGAACCTGATTGGTGAAGATATTTGGGAACTAGGAGGGAAAGAAATTGAATTTTTTTAAAAAAATTGCAAAAAATGACCCTGTCCCCCCTTAACTTTTACAAATCTCAACCTGGTAAGTTGAAATTCGGCAGGGATCTTCAGTTTTAAGTGCAGATTACAGGAAAAATATAGCGAACCCGATTGACGGACATATTTGCGAACTAGGAGGGAAAGAAATTCAATTTTTTCGAAAAAAATGCAAAAAATGACCCTGTCCCCCCCTTAACTTTTACAAATCTCAACCTGGTAAGTTGAAATTCGGCAGGGATCTTCAGTTTTAAGTGCAGATTACAGGAAAAATATAGCGAACCCGATTGACGGACATATTTGCGAACTAGGAGGGAAAGAAATTGAATTTTTTTGAAAAAATTGCAAAGAATGACCCTGTCCCCCCCTTAACTTTTACAAATCTCAACCTGGTAAGTTGAAATTCGGCAGGGATCTTCAGTTTTAAGTGCAGATTACAGGAAAAATATAGCGAACCCGATTGACGGACATATTTGCGAACTAGGAGGGAAAGAAATTCAATTTTTTCGAAAGAAATTCAATTTTTTCGAAAAAAATGCTAAAAATGACCCTGTCCCCCACCTTAACTTTTACAAATCTCAACCTAGTGAGCTGAAATTCGGTAGGAATCTCCAGTTTCAAGTGCAGATTACAGGAAAAATATAGCGAACCGGATTGACGGACATATTTGCGAAGTAGGAGGAAAAGAAAATCAATTTTTACGAAAAAATTAAAAAAATTACCCTGTCCCCTCCTTTAACTTTTACAAATCTTAACTTGATGAGCTGAAATTCGGTAGGGATCTTCAGTTTTAAGTGCAGATTACAGGAAAAATATAACGAACCTGATTGGTGAAGATATTTGGGAACTAGGAGGGAAAGAAATTGATTTTTTTTGAAAAAATTGCATAAAATGACCCTGCCCCCCCCTTAACTTTTACAAATCTCAACCTGGTAAGTTGAAATTCGGCAGGGATCTTCAGTTTTAAGTGCAGATTACAGGAAAAATATAGCGAACCCGATTGACGGACATATTTGCGAACTAGGAGGGAAAGAAATTCAATTTTTTCGAAAAAAATGCTAAAAATGACACTGCCCCCCCTTAACTTTTACAAATCTCAACCTAGTGAGCTGAAATTCGGTAGGGATCTTCAGTTTCAAGTTCAGATTACAGGAAAAATATAGCGAACCGGATTGACGGTCATATTTGCGAAGTAGGAGGGAAAGAAAATCAATTTTTACGAAAAAATTAAAAAAATTACCCTGTCCCCTCCTTTAACTTTTACAAATCTTAACTTGATGAGCTGAAATTCGGTAGGGATCTTCAGTTTTGAGTGCAGATTACAGGAAAAATATAACGAACCTGATTGGTGAAGATATTTGGGAACTAGGAGGGAAAGAAAATCAATTTTTACGAAAAAATTAAAAAAATTACCCTGTCCCCTCCTTTAACTTTTACAAATCTTAACTTGATGAGCTGAAATTCGGTAGGGATCTTCAGTTTTGAGTGCAGATTACAGGAAAAATATAACGAACCTGATTGGTGAAGATATTTGGGAACTAGGAGGGAAAGAAATTGAATTTTTTTGAAAAAATTGCAAAAAATGACCCTGTCTTGCGGTCGAACAAATGAGTGACTTTACTCCCTATCGTCAGCTATCTAAAATTATATAAAGTGAATTTAATAATTTTGAAACAAATATTTTTCAACCCAATGTCAAGGTTTATAAAATTCCCTGACTTTTCCAGGTTTTTTCAAGGTTTATAAAATTCCCTGGCATTTTCCAGGTTTTCAGGTTTCGTGGCAACTCTGAAAAATTTTTTTTCGAATTTATTCAATCCACTAAAAAAGGGTGTTGATTGTTCAAAAAACGACGTTTTTTGCACTTTTTGAAGTCCTGCAAAAAGTAAATATGAAAGCATAAAAAGCTCTAATATGGCTTGAAAGAAATATCTTAAACCTTTATCTTTTATTTATTTATTTAATATTTGGTTTTAGAAACAAAACTGAAAAGTATCTGCTGAGAACCTATACTTATTTCGAGTACTCCTTAATGTACCTTTGAAATCCCGGTCAAAATGACTGGGAATCTAATCATTGATGGAAATCAATTAATTCTCCACAATCGGATTTGTTTAAAACTTTTTATTCCGGGGTTTTTGGGGTCGTTGATTACGAATTACATTTTGAATTTTTGCAAACTGACTTCAGATTCGTAATCGGCAATTCCAAAAACCCTTAAGTACCAAGTCTCAAGCGATCTGAACGATTTTTAAAATTTTGTCTATCATATTGAAGTCGCCATTTTTTAATTTTTTTAAACTGACTTCGGAAATACAGGTATAAAATTTCTACAAATATTCATTCAAAATTGTTTTGAAGTAAAAGTTTTTGAAAATGTCCAAACAATATTAGTAAATTAAAATTTTAGCAAGTATTAAAAAGGGAAAAAGTCGTCCATGAAAATTATAATATTATTAAACAATTCAATTGTTTAATCACTAATAACTTTTGAAATGCCTTTAAGAAAATACTTTCAAGACGATGATGACGCTCGGTTGTTTGCTGAGTGTTCGCCTAACATTAACTGGTCTTTGGTTGTCGACGGAATACTGTTCGGAAACCTTCGTGAAAATATTGTAATAAAATTTTGTAAAAATTCAAACTGCTTACCATTTCAGAGCGTTTTAGTATTGAAAATAATACAGTTTCTAAAATTTTTTGACATTTAATACTATTCAAAATACTGGGTTTACAAATAATAATATCAGAATGTATTATAAATAAGTTACATATTCTCGTATTTGCAATTGTCTTTCTAAACTTTTATACTAACTTCTGTTCCCTTAAAATTACAATAGTTCATAAAAAATAACACTACTTATTATTATAATAAGAACTATCATCATCGTACTTCGATTATCCTTAAATTCTTACGTTTTATTAGAAATATCGAAATACGATAAAGTAATTTTTGTAAATAAAAGTCTTCCCGTGTAAGAATACCATCTTGGCTCCTATTTAAGAATATTGTATACTTAAATTAAGTATATACTATATTTTTAAAATAAGAATATATTCTTAATATTAGAAAAATAATTTAAAGAGGATACCTACTTAAAATATATTTATAATATTAAGTATACATTCTTTTTTTAAAAATAGTATATATACTTAATTTAAGTATACAATATTCTTAAATAGGAGCCAAGATGGTATTCTTAAATTCAGATTAACATTTTTTCGGTGGTTAAGATTTACTTCAGTTATTGGATTTTATCTATAAAAAATTAGTCGATATTTTGAGAATATATTTTCGCGGTTTTTTCTTTTTATTTCATGGCGAATCTTGATTATACCTGACTTAAAAAAAGGAATATTTTTAATTTGTTTCCATATAGATTCTGTTTTTATATTGTCAAAGAAGTATTTCCTGCAATAAAACTAGTACCGGCACATTACCAAATTTTAATATCGCGTCTTTATACCGTTACACACTGAAAAAAAATTTAATTGAATCAAAGAATATTTATTGGAGTCAATTAAATGGTATTTGAACCAACAATTTCAGTATTTGAATCAAATACCATTCAATTGACTCCAATAAATATTATTTGATTCAATTAAATATTTAATTGATAATAATCAATTAATCGGTTATTTGAATCAATTAAATTTTTTTTCAGTGCAGGAGTAGAGGATTAACCATATATTACCAAACCAGTACGGGTCAGTACTCTTGTCGCAGTATTAACACGATGTTATACTTATACTGGACCGGTACTGGAGTCACATGTTGTTAGCGGGCCGATACTGGGCCAGGGCTAATTTTTATTACCGGCGTAACTCCTGTAACAGTATATAAACATGATATTAGTATTTGGTACTGGTGTGTGTCACAGTTGAAAACAAGTTGTAAATCCAGATGTTCATTACATGAACATTTTGCTTCCTCTTTACGATCAGCAAAAAAAATTTGCTTGCTCGTGGAGGAAGCATTAACGATATACACTGGAGCTTCACTTATTTTCACTAAGTCCAAACAAACTGAAAGGCAAAGTCGCACTTATTTTCACTCTGAAACGTAACATTTGAGTTGATTTGATTGGTGGATTCTTTAACATCAACCAATGAGAACGCACGGAGAACCTTTTAACTGAAAATAAGTGAGACTGGAAATGGTGAAAATAAGTGCGACTACAAATAAGTGAGACTGAAAATAAGTGAAGCTCCAGGGTATTTCATTTTTAAATCATTTTTAATACAATTTAACATTTATAAAATAAAGTTCATTCGTCTTAATAGAAAGAATAAAATTTTCTTATACAGTAATATGAATCTAAATAAAGAAACAAATTTTTAGTAAAAAAGTGAATTTTTCAACTTTAATTGTAATTAATTCTATAATTTTCAATAATGAATTTTTATTAAAAGTGCAAATTTTTTGTCTATAATTGGTTTTAATTCTATAAATTTAAATACCTATACAATATATACTTTATATATGTATACCAATCGATCCGTCTTGGTGCAAAGAATAAGATTTTAGAAATAAATGAGTAAGATTTTCTTATACGGCAACATAATTTTGCGGAAAGAACTCATTTTTTGATAAAAACGCGAATTTTGTAGCTTTAATTGTGATTAACTCTGTAAATTCTCATACAATTTATACTTTTTATATACTAATCGATTCGTCTTGATGCAGAGAATAGAATTTTATTATATATTACCTTCAATAACCAACTTAAAAAAAAAATTTTTTAAAGAAATTTTTTTCTAAGAAGTTTTTAAAGTCTATCAATCCATTTCGAGATATTTTTGTGGTAAATATACCTGGTAAATTTTAGCGAAATTCGTTAAAACCTCTTCGAGTTATCGTGTTCACAAAAATCGGGATCCACACACACACATCCATACATACATCCGGACAATTGTTCAGGGTGTTATATAACATAGTCCTATATAGAAGAAAATTTGTTAAAAGGATTTTTAAAAATTTTGTAAATTAAACGACTACAAAGCTTCCTGACGAGGAAGCAAAAAGAAAAAAATTATTTGATTCAAAGAAGGTGTCGTACACATAATACGCCACGTGAACAGGGGGTGGACTTAAGACATTTGTGACGACCTATATAGAAAAAATGTCGCTAATGTATATGGGACAGTGTGTAACGTGGCACAGTGGAATTTTTTTACAATTTACTGTTCAAAAATGTTGAGGTACGTCAAAATAATTTACAATGTTGCCACAAACTTTTGAATGTTGACCAAACTTGTCAAAATCAGCAATAGAGGGAGAAAATGAATTTTGGGTATGGGGTGTGTCGGTCTGGTTTAAAGTCTTTACTGTCGCGCACAGAAGTAAGTTCGGCATCGAAGCAAATTTTAGTTTTCGTACAGGAAAAATTAACGTTAAAAATGGAAAATCCACAGTATGCTGTGGAACAAAGTGCAGCTAATGGTCCACGCGAAGCTATTGTGGAAAATGATAGGTGAGTAATTATATTTTATGAAAGTAATAATTCTGAAAAAAATAAACTAAATTCTGAAAAAAAAATTTTCTTTTTCAAGTACCACGTGTTAAAATATAAAGGAATAAATTATCAAAAATAAATATTTTTTATTTTTCATATTCTTTATATACCGTCAACTGGGGCTATTTTGTGCATCCGGGGGCTATTTTGTGCACGCGAGTTTTTTGATGAAAAAAATTATTAAAATGAATTATTTTAATCTGCAATTTTGTAAAATGAAAGTTTCATTACATGACAATAGAGAGCACTAAATGTTATTATTTAATTCTTTGTCAATTAAGAGAAAAAAATTCCTAAAAACGGAAAATTTGTTTAAAAAATTTTGAAAGTTCGGAAAAATTATACCAGATCTTCTATCTATCTTCTATCTTCTATCTTCTTATCTTAAGAGAAAAGTGGAAAAAACTGAAAAACCAGAATTCCATGGGGCTATTTTGTGCACTTAAAAAAATCAAATATTTTTCATAAATGTTTTATTTAGTAAGTAAAGAAGATTCTGTTTATCATTTTAATACATTTTTGTCTTACTTTTCTGTCAGAAAACTGTAAATACGTTAATTAAAATCATTAAAACGATTAAAAGCTCAACCGGTGCACAACGTAACCTCAAAAAATGAATATTAATTAATATTTATAAGTTTTTCAAATTAGTTTTAAAACTATTTTCTCGTTTCTCTTAAAATAACTTGAAAAGCATATTAGATATTAAATTGTTATCTATTTAACCTTAAAAATATTTATTTTAAGTTTTTTAAAAATATCATTCAAAACTATTAAAAAAGCTCCTATTGAAATGATGTTTCAAAGTTATTTATAAGTGTTTAAACGATCATTTTATAATTATATTAGTATATTATTATAAAATATATATTAAAAAAGAAAAAAATGTTATTTACTATCTGCGTAATATACAATTTAAAGAAAGATTGTTAATTTTTAGTAAATTCAGATTTTAGCAAAATTTTAGTGCTTTATTTTACATTTTTTGTATAATATATCTACAAAAAAATTTTACTAGGTCATTCTTTTTTTAACTTACTCTCAAATATATACACAAAAGATTTCATGAAGCAGAAACGATTAAAAAAATGTTTACGCAACATTATAGGAAAACAAAGTTCGATGCACAAAATAGCCCCATCCCGGGAGTTATTGTGTGCACGACTTTCAATGACTATAACTAAGACAAACAAATTTTTTTCTTTGCCAAATTTATAGGAAAGCTTCAGAAGGATGTCCACAACATATATCAAAAGTTGATTTTCTTTATTCTCTTAATTCTGAATTTAAATAAATCTTTGAATAAAAAAAAGCTATTTGGTGCACAAAATAGCCCCGGTTGACGGTATTTATCATTAGAAAATTTTATTTAAAAAAGAGTTCAAACATTTTAAACTTAAAAGAAATAAATTCCTACTCTATCCATATGCTACAACTATAAATAAGTAATTGAAAGTACTGTTTACTTTAAAGTTTGTCTATTTCATTCTTTTTTCATTATACGTAAAATGTTTCATAAACTTATTTCTTTTTTATTTATTATGCTATAATTTTTAATCGTATTATAATAAAGTTACCGGTAAAACGTAAAATGGCAGTTTATCTTCTGTAAGATTAAAATTTTTTTTTAATAATTTTTTCACTGGAACTTCCGAAGAGCGAACAGCTCAAGTATTACCCGCTCTTGCGAGTTTATCCTTGACAACCGCAGTAGAGGTTAAAAACTATAAACACTTAAGGCCGAACGCGTATTTTCATTGAAACATAAACAGTTTCGAAAATAATTATTATGAAATTTTTAATTTATAAAGAAGATAAAATGTCAATTTTTGTTTATTATTTTTTTATAACAATAGTTTCTCACGTTAGAGTATCATTTGCTAAAAATTTTGAAATCTGTTAAAGTACTATAGTTTTGTAATAATTTAGTTTAAATTAGAAAAAATAAATTCTTATTAAAAATAAAAATATAAAATATTTAATTAAGTGGAAGTTGGAAAAGTTGTTCTTAATTTATCAAATTTAAAGAAATAAAAAATTTTCATTATGACATTCGAAAAAGAATGTCATATATAAATTTCTTTAAATTTTAAATTCTACCAAATTGAAAGAATGAATTTTGCACCAAATAAAAGATTGTTTCTGTTCGATGGACATTTATATTTCAAAACTAAAATGAAATATGGAACAACGTAAGTAATTGTTTATTTACATTCAATTTTAAATTAAAATTTTCCAATCGTATTTATCATTCAATTTTATTTTTAAAAAAGAATTAAAAAAAGGGAGTTAATTATTATTACAAATTACTAAATTTGTCATTTTTAAATATAAATATATTTTCAGATATCTAATTTGTAAATATTATCGGAGTTTGGTTTGTCCGGCAAGAGGAGTATTAAGAAGAAATGGAGCTTTTCAAAATACCATTGCCCACACTCATCCACCTGATAATTACCGAGGAATTGATACATAACACTGTACAAAATTCGTAAGTTATTATTATTATTATAAATATTATTACTAGAGGTGTGCAAAAAGCCCGAAAAGCTGAGCTCGATGAAATTTTAGAGTACTGAATTTGACTCGAGCATTTAAATTAAAAAAAATTTATATACAAAAAAAATTTAATTAAAAATTATAGTTGAAAATTTCGGATTTACTCAAGAGCTCTAATCAAACCGAGTACTCGAAATTATTCGAGCTTTTTATAAAGCTCGGCTCGGCTCGCCTTGAAAAACGAAAAGCTCGAAAATACTCGATCGAGCACTGAGCTTTATGCACACCTTTAATTATTACTTTATTTTTGTTTTAAATATTTTCTAAAATTTTTTTATTAAATTATTTCTTATTCAGTTTAAACGTTGATTAGAAAAATATTATAATTGTTAATTATTACTATTAATTACTAATTACAAAATGTAAACAGATTACAGGAATACAATGATTATTAATATAAAATTTAAAAGACAAACGTTTATCAATTAAAATATATTTCTTTTTTTCCAGTCATCCAAATGCCGCAGTAGGCATACCATTCGATTCAATTCGTTCAACAATGTTAAACCGTCTAAATAATCACAGGCCGTTACAGTCGCCAACCAATCTTCTCGAATATGTAGAAACTTTCAAATCCAATGAATTTCAATCTTATTTACATTATGATGACAGACACTTAAATGTCTCAGCCGTAGAAGGCACTAACTTAAGTTGTGCAGTTATACTCATGGACATCGAATTCGCGAAATCTGTGTTCAACAATGCTGAGGAATTTTTCATTGACGTTTCACAAAAAATCATTCCTTTAGCAGTATTCGGCGAAGAATTAATAACTTTGCTCTGTGTTAAAAAGAACTATGTAAGTATTCTTGCTGCAATTTAATTATTTTTAACATTTACTATTTTAATAAGTTTTTTACAAAACAATTTAATTATTAAAAAAAGAATTCACTTACTTTCAATACAAGTATAATTAATTATTTGTCTTAATACAATTTAGGTATTTAAAATTTTTTTTGAAAAATTCTTTCAAAAAATGCAATTATTAAAAAAAATATAATAATTTTTTTTCAAATCTTCAATTGTTTTTCACAAATATACTAAATCATTTTTGTTTTAATTATTTAGGCAATTCCATGTGCATGGGCTGTTACAAACAGTAAATCAAAGCAAGTCTACAAGGCAGTATTACAAGAAATACGGTCTCTTGCTCCTCAGTTTTCTATTAAAACTGTAATCACTTCATATGATGATAACTTACAATCTGCGATTAGAGAGGTTTTTCCTGATGTCAATGTATACGGCAGTCTTCTACACTACATGAAGGTAAATTAATTAATACATTTATTATTCTTATTAAGTATTTATGTGAGTCATTCTGAATTCTTATTGCATCTATAAGGGATTTTTTCTAATTTTTTCTACTATGTTCAAATAATCAATGAAAACTGACCTGAAATGCTCTCCGTAATAACAATATAAGTTGAAATATCTCAGAGTTAAAGTGATAAATTTATTTCCTATAATGATATTATTAATTACCAAATTTAGATTGTTTATGGCGTGATTTTGTAACATAATCCCTTTTAATTTTTGAAAGGCATTATTATTTAAAATCTATTAAATATTATTTAAATTAATTAAAACAATAAAATTTAATTATTCTCAATTCACAATTAATAGTAATTAACAAATAAAATTTACATCCCCTTTCATTATACCTTTTTTCTTAAAGATAATATCTGCTGCAAATATTCTACTAGTGATGTTTTTAATTTTTAAATGATATTGCTAAAAAAAGACACAAACTCTTTTAAATCAATTTAAACATATTTTTTTAGAGGGTATTACGAAATTTTCGTTTTTCTTCAACCAATTTAAAAATACTTTTAAATTATGGCAAGGAAATTAGGACCTTCTTTTCGTATTAATAATATTACTTTATTGTAAATTAATAGTTATGTGAAAAAAGACTTGAACTATGTATAAGTAAGCGCCATTTATTTTTAAGTCACAACGATTCATCTATTAATTAAAATTGAAATTTTTAAAATTTTTAGGAAGTGTATAGACTAATTATCATTTTTAATTTGGACTTTTATCTACTCGAGAATAGAGGCGACAAAATCAAAAATTTTTTGTTGGAAATATTGACTCTTCCCTTTTTACCAGAAGCAGAAATAGAAAGGTACTTAAACCAAATGAAAGCACATTTGTCTAGTGAAAACTTTGATAAATTGCATCAATTTAATGAGATGTTTGGATTAAGGGAGTCACCACTTCTCGATTTTCAATTTACCGAACAATATACAGGTGGACCATGATTTTTGAGTTGTATGCTGCGCGATTAAATATAATGGTTGGAGGAATCGGAAGTGTGTGGGATTTCGTCAGTAAGTATATGAACATAATATTTTAATTATTAGTTCATTGTATCAAACAATTGTGTTAAATTTAAAAAATTTTGAATTATTTAAAACTTTTTTCAACATAAAAATTTAATATATAATAATAATCTTAAAAAGCAAGTTGTTCATTTCATGATCATTTAGCTTCCTCTATTTATTTAAAAATTTTTTTTTTAGATTTTTTAAATGTATGTTTAATTTGATTATGCCTCATCCGATTTTAGTAATTCTATAAAAAAATTATAATTAAATATAATAAATAAAATATAATAAATATAAGTATTAAGAAAAAATTACAAAATTTGAATTTTTTGTTAAAAATAAAAATATCGATTAATTTTACAAATATTGATAAAATATACACTTTATATACATGAATCGATTCGCTATCATGACAGGAATACAATTTGGACAAGAGTTAATGAAAATTTTAATAAAAAAAGTTATTTCAAGAAATACAAAATTTGAATTTTTTATTAGAAATAGAAATATCGATTAATTTTATAAATATTGATAAAATATATACTTTATATACATGAATCGATTCGTCAAAACGTGTAAGAGAAAATTTGTCCACAAGAATCGGGTGACATACATACACTCATACACACATACATACCCACATACATCTGGACATTTGTTCCTCTCGACAAAGTATATATACTACACTTGAAAATTTGTAAAAATAATTGATTCTAAGAAAGTCGAAAATCGAAATTACTATAAGGCTTCCTTCAAGAGGAAGCAAAATTAATTAAATTATATTAAAAATTTTACTGCTGTAAAAGCATAAAAATATTTAAAAGTTCATGTTAATAAATTATTTTTAACTACATTATTTATTTTAAAATTTTGTATTTTTGAATATAATTTCATTCGAAAATAAAAAAAATAATGGAATTATTACAAAAATTTCTGTTGTACAGAAATATTTTGACAATTTCTACAGAAGATGTTGAAATAATTCTAATTTTTTTATTTAAAGAATAACTGATATAGAAAAATTTTATATTTAAAAAATAGTTTCCATTAAATTAAAAAAATCTTTTTAAATAACAATGGCAATGAAACTTTACAATTATGCTAGTTAGATTTATCATCAAAATGGGTTACATTTATGAAAATAAAATTTTTTTGTTAATATTCAGTAACATAATTTTTAAGAAACTCATAATTATAAGAATGAAAAAAAAATTTTTTAACTTAAAGCTTGATTATTAATTTTATTCTAGAAGAAATTAAATTCAAAATTTTGAAAGTAAACAACTTTTTACATTTTAGTTTTAGAAAGAATCACCTACCTACAGAAACAATCCTTCTCGGATTACCAAAACCTTCAACTCGAATTTACTAATGGTATTCAGGCAAGAACAGTATTAAATCGATTAGCAGACAATCGAATTAAAAAAGCATATAATGCTTTCGAAAATTTCATTCTGTCTATAACCGATTATGTAGGTATTTGTACATATTTTAATACCGAATTAAAACTGGAATTTATAATGGGTCAGCATAATGAGATGATAAACGAAGAAAGGATTGAAATTGCATTAATAAATTCTGGTAAGGGATAAGACCATTATATTTCGAATAAAGTCGTTCCCATCTAATTTTAAAACAATCGATTCGTTTAGAAAAAAATCTATATAATATCTAGACAACAAAATAAAAATAATTATATTAAAATTTTATTACTTTTCCTAAAATATGAGTTTTTCAAAATATTGATAAAATTTATAGATTACGCAACGGATTACCCGTATTCACCAGATACTCCTGAGGAACACATTGAAGACGAAACCAACAACGCTCAGGCTGGTCTTGCCATCGTTGGAGCCAATTTTGATCAAATCGACGTATAGGTTGTTGGTACGTATTAAGTTACCTTAACCTTATTAGGAAATTCTTTTGTGCTTTTGACTGTATATATTCAAATTCACAAAAGAATTTGCTAATATAGATAATAACAATAGTAACTATATTTAAAATAGTGAAATGACAAAAAACAATAACTATCCTACATGATGCAGCATATAGGAAAATTACTAATTTTGAACCTATAACCTAACCATGTTTATCTGTATCCACTAGATCCCCTCGAGGAGCACATTGAAGACGAAACCAATAATACTTGGGCTGATCCTGCTAACATTGAAGCCAATTTTGATCCAATCGACGTAGAGGTTGTTGGTAAGTTATGTATCTTATAAGTTAATTCTTCTGTGCTTTTGACTGCATATAGTTAAATTTACAAAAGAATTTACTAATATGGATAATAATAATAGTAACTATATTTAAAATAGCGAATTGACAAATAACAGTAAATATCCTACATGCTGCAGCATATAGGAAAATTAATAATTTTGAACCCATAACTTATGTTTATCCCTATCCACTAGATCTCCTCAAGGAGCACATTGAAGACGAAACCAATAACGCTCTGGCTGATCCTGCTATCGTTGAAGCCAATTTTGATCCAATCGACGTAGAGGTTGTTGGTAAGTATTAAGTTACCTTAACCATAGTAAATTCTTCTGTGCTTTTGACTGTATGTAATCAAATTCGCAAAAAAAATTTAATAATATGAACAATAACTATTCTACATGCTGTACCATAAAGGAAAATTACTAATTTTGAACCCATAACCTAACCATGTTTACCCGTGTCCACTAGATCCCCTCGAGGAGCACATTGAAGACGAAACCAATGACGCTCTGGCTGATCCTGCTATCGTATTAAGTTACCTTTACCATAGTAAATTCTTCTGTGCTTTTTGACTGTATGTAATCAAATTCGCAAAACAATTTAATAATATGAACAATAACTATCCTACATGCTGTAGCGTATAGGAAAATTAATAATTTTAAACCCATAACCTAACTATGTTTATCTGTATCCACCAGATCCCCTCGAGGAGCACATTGAAGACGAAACCAACAACGCTCAGGCTGATCCTGCCATTGTTGGAGCCAATTTTGATCAAATCGACGTAGAGGTTGTTGGTAAGTATTAAGTTATCTTTACCTTATTAGTAAATTCTTCTGTGCTTTTGACTGCACATAGTCAAAACCACAAAAGAATTTACTAATATGGTATTACAACGTGTGATATACAGAATGACGTAATTTCGACAAGATTTTTTTTAATGTTTTAGATCAAATAATCGATACACAAGATAACCAGGTTGATGTGATGGATGATGAATCAGAATTCGAAAATATTATACTGGCAAGCGTAAATGTTTGCTGCATTTGTCGGCAAACTGCTCCAATATTTTGCTTTTTACCGTGTGGGCATTTAAACATTTGCACTGAATGCAAAAATCATTATTGTCAGCAAAATAACACTTGTCCAATGTGCCGAACGCCATACACCTCTGTCGATAGAATTTTTTATTAAGAAAGACTAGCCATACAGATATATCTGTAAAACTTTTTTTATTAAAACAAAAAGTAAATATAAATTCTGTGGAAGAAAGGCATAACAGCATAACTGACATTTTTATCAAATTTGAGAAAACATTAGATTTGTATATATTTAATATTGCTCTTCAAAGTTCAATAGCTGAAAAATCATTAAAATAGTAATTAATGTAGAAAATAATGGAAAACATAATCGCATAATTGCGTTTTTGACAAAAGGAGACCAGCATAATAACATAACTGCATTCAGCTTAAAAAACAATTGACATAATTAAAAATGAAAATAACCTTTATGAATAAAAACAATAAGAATTTTGTAATAAAATGTTTTTAGTAAAATACATTTTTCGTACTTTAAATTAAATATATTTATTTTAATAAAACTGGAACAAATTTTTTATAGCATAAATTGTGCATTTAATTGTGTACTAATTTTTAAGAGTATTTCTATTCTAAAAAATTTTGGAAAGTATTTCAAAAAATAAATTGAAAAATTCTTCAAGTTGAACAGTAAAGTAAATTTTTTCTTCGTTTCAATAAATTAAAAACATTTTATAAAAAAATAAATTTTATAACTAAATAAACTCTTATAATTTTTTCTAACGAATTAATAGTTTAATTTGTCTTTGTATGAAAAAATTTTTTATTATGACAAATCAAACCAAAACAAATTGTGACATTAAAAGTGTCTGAAGTTGGACTCATATACAATCTGAACTTGCATAACCGCATAAGTGCAATAAAACTCATGATTCCGATGAAAAATTATCAAAACTTATATCAAATCGTGTGTTTTATTAAATGTTATAAAAGAATTTTGAAAATATATTAAATAATAATACTAAATGCAAAAGACCGAACAAATCTGTTGATTTTCTGAATTGACAGAAGTGAGAGAACATTAAAATTAATTTATTTCAAAATCATGACAAATGCAGTTATGCTGTTATGTCTTTCTTCCACAGAATTACCATTTAAAATTCAAGGGACATTCCTTTTTCATAAACGTGTAAAAAACATGTAGCGTAGAAAAAAAAATTGAAATTTTCTCTATTTTTTTCAAAAAATCTACTAAAATTATAAAAAAATGACACACTACGGAATAGATTTGGTCATGTTTTGTCTTATATATAAATTGATTTTGCATAATTTTCTTAAAATATTATTTTCTTTAAATGTATAATTAATATTTTAAAATATTCTTAAACTCATTTTTATCACTATTTAATAAAAAATTCAATTTCTTTGCCGGTTTTAGTAAATAATTTTTCCCACAAAGTCCAAATCGTAAAAGTTGAATCAAAGAAATTTTTAAAATTGCATAAGTATCATTTAATTTTTAAAACTGTTTTGACCAGACTTTCACACGGCAAAAAAAAATTTACAAAAATTTAGAAAAAAATACTTTAAAAAAAATAAGAAGAATATGTAAATTCAACATCTCGTCGGCTAAGAATTATAGAGAGTCATGTTTATATTTTTAAAATATTTTTAATAATTAGTGCTTTTTATGCAACTATACTTGTTGAATCAAAAGCACCAATTATTAAAAAATTTTCAAAAAAATGAACATGACTTAATATAATTCTCAGCCGTTGATCTGTTCATAAATTTAAGACAAAACTTAGCGTAATTTATTGTATTAAGTGTAATTTTTTACAATTTAATCAGATTTTAAAGAAAAGTACAAAATTTTTTCATTTTTTTCCTTTCTACGCTTCTAATTTGGTAAAATAATGTACAAGATAACCAAGTTGAGGGGATAAAAAAAGTGTTATAAAATTTTGTGGTACATTTTTTATTGTAAGAAAAATATTAATGTATAAATAAATATTTGTTTAAAAAAAATAAATGTCATTCATTTAAATGTTTAAAATAATACTTCTTTTAATGCAATTGTCAAAACCCGAGTGCAAGAAATATTGCCATTTTTAACATGGCACAATCACTTGTTTATGTAAAAGGAACACATTTAAAATAAGTAATAAACGTTCCCATTATGAATACTGTCAAAATCCAAACATTGTTATCAATTAACTTCTTTAGAGTATTTCTACTTTGCAGTCTTTTGTCAGTTAAAAACATTCAGATTATTATTGTAATATTAAGATATATTTTTTTACATTTCACTTAAAAATAAGAAAAGTGTTTCTATCAAGTTTAAGGTTAGAAAATGATTGTTTCATAACTTTCAACAATTTTTTAATTTTAGGACAATCAGGCATGATTAATTTATTAATATGGTTATTTTATTCTAAATAATTGAAATACACATACAAATAACCAATAAACAAAAATAGGGGAGGGTAGGCTACATTGAACCGGGTATTTTATAAAGTCCAAGAACTAATAAAATTTTACTAATTTCGATCAGGTTTTTGTATCAAAATTAAGCTGAAGTACTCCTTTAGTTAATACACACGTTACAAACACAAATTATTATGATTAAATAATAAAATTTAATTTTTTTCTAGCCAGTTACACTTTTCTTATTTTGAAGAATGTGTGTCTACATTGAACCACCTTTAATAAAACACTACAATTTACTTCTAAAATAATATTTCTACTTACACATTGTAAAAAATCTTATTTTTCACTCAAAAAAATAGAAAATTGTTGTTAAAGAGTTATTATTTGTTAATATAGGAGATTAATATATTTTGATGTCAGGTTAGGTAGGTAAAGTGACAGTTTGAGTTTATTTCGTTCACAATTGTGATGAAAGCATGTCTTCCAGTATTTTGCTTACTAATTAGTAGAGCAGACAACTTTACAACTCTTAAAATTGAAAATTCTTTGCTTTTTCGGGTGGTTCAATGATGCCGCACTCACTGTATTCACATGACATTCACAACAAAAATTGTTTATAATAAATTTATGTAAGAGTTAAAATTCTTTATCACATCGGAATATTGAAGTTGGCACCCTAAGCTAAATAAATCACAAGTTTACTAATTTTTAAAACTTCCTATTTCAAAAGAAACTTGATTATATTTCCACAAAATTTTTTGTTTTGTACGTGAAAAACAGTTTTTTTGGTTTTTCTTTATAAATAATAAACCTACGTGCCCGAAATTTTTGGACATAGTTTGTTTCAGTAAAACTAACTTATATATTAAATAAGAAAAAATTTCACTCAGTCATTTCTCAGAAAATTGAAGTGGTTCACTGTTGACGCTGGTTCAATGTAGCCTACTCTCCCCTACTGAAATTAAAAAAAACAAAACAGGAAATTTAAACATTAAAAAAATTAATTAAACTCATTAGAATTTATTTAATCCCTTAAACCTAATGTTTAACAAAAAAAATTACTTGAATAAATAAAACAAGTTTTTTAAAAATAAATTTTATTATAAACTTTCAAAAGGGTTAATCAACTTATTTTCTTACTAACCAATTTGTATTACAGCAAATACTTGAAAAATTTAAAAATTTAAAAAAATTATCCTTAATCCGACATTGCAGTGACATCTATCGAGATTTTCTATCATCATTAAGAGTATACTATTTTTTAAAATTATTATTAAAAAATATGATAATCAATAAACACTTTGAAAACTAAAGAAATATTATTAAAGTAAAATTTAAATAATATTTTTTAATAAACTTACCTTTAATAATGTTGCGCATGTTCGAATTATTTTGAATTTCGCACACAATAATTGTACACGTGATGAAAATGTTAAGTGGCGCCCTCAGAATCTAAAAGTAACACACTATAGAAGGGAAACTCGGACCATAAACAGTTTTCGGCCAACTTCAAATTATAGTCAGTTACATTTATATCAAGTTGGTTTTCGCCTATATTGAGAATATGTCAAACTCAATTTTGAAAAAACATAAATTCGATCAAATTAAAAGTAGACAACATGAATTTTCTATCAAATAATAATTTGTTTACGTAAAAGTTTTCTAAACAAAAAAATAGTTTAAATAACATTTATTATATATGAGAATTATTTCAACTAGATTTTCAATCAACAAATAACTCTATTAAACAAAATTTATGCTAAAAAGCAAATCTTTTAAATAATATTTCTCTTAAATAGCATTTCATCGAACTGAGAATTCTTGGAATATCAATGTAGAAATAAATATATTTTAATTACTTAAACTTTAATAAAAATATTACTTTTATTAATTAAAAAGTTTACTAAACCATATTTTGAACACTTCAGAATTCGGCTGAGTAAAAATTTTATTTAACAAACATTTAGTTAAGTGTAAATTACATTAAATATAAATTTTATTGAATAAAAAAAATATAAATAAAAATGTGACGGAATAATAATTCTGCTGTAAACACTTTTTAGAAAATATAAATTTCATTAAAATGCAGTTCAATGACATACATATTACATTTTTAAAAATTTCTGTTAAAAAAAGATGGTGTTTTATAAAAATTAGAACAAGCAGATAATCTATTATGCGACTATTCTTTTTAACAATATTGCATTTAAATTAAATTTCTTTCAAGTAAGATTACTGATTTCTTAAACTTTCAAATATTTCAAATTTATTAATTTTAAGGTTATGTATTCTTACTATTCTTTCACAAAAAAATGTCATACACTGGAATTCAGTTAAATTCAAAATTACTCACTTCAAGATTAATTTCTATACTACTTCTATTCAATAATAAGTTATTCAACTTGAAAGTAAAATTATTGCAGTTATATTAAATAACGTTTATAGAATTTAAAATTCTATTCTAACTATATTCTAACAACTTAAATGCAGACCACCTTACTGCGTCCCACTAAGACGGCTGCCAAGGAACCTCCTCGTCGAGGGCGACCTGTTGGAAGTACCAAATCTGCAATGGATGATAGTGACGAAACCTATCGACCCCCGCAGGATATCTCCGTTAGTGAAGCGGACGAAAGCTGCATCGCCAACAGACTACGACCCCGAGGAACCACTGCTCCAAAAGAGGATACAACTAAGGAACCGTCCTATTCATCATCAAGTGATGAAAGTGCAAAAGAAGAATCGGAGGAAGGAACAGATGAAGATTCGGATCCCCCGGTGTTCCGAGAAGACTATAGTGCTTTCCCTCATCTTCCTGTCTATACTACTCCACCCAAATCACCTAAGCTCAAAACTAACGCCCCTCAGAGTCAAGGCCCTGATTCGTACACGGACGTTTTCGTTGATGGAGCCTGCTGCGAAAATAGAGGATACAGTCCAAAAGCAGGAATTGACGTATGGTTTGGTCCAGATAATCCTTTAAACATTTCTCGACGTTATAACGGACGTCAAACGAATAACGCTTCCGAAATCGAAGCAGCCACTATGGCAGCTCGACAGGCCAAAAAGGCGGGCATCAAGAAACTAAGGATAAAAACAGATTCCCGATACTTGGTGCAGAGCGTTGAGGAATGGATACCGAAATGGAAACAGAACGATTGGAGGACAACAGAGAACAAACCAGTGAATAATAGGAAGCCTTACGAACGATTAATTAAGGCTATTGAACCTCTTGACGTTGTTTGGGAGCATATTCCTGGACATGAGGTCATCATTGGCAACGAGAACGCGAATCGTCTTGCTAGAGAAGGAGCTCTGAAAAACCCAGAACCGGATTCATCGGAATCGGAACCTGAGGAGTTACCTCTAGAAGAAATGATCATCGAAGGCCGACGCAAAATTGATAACAGCGATGACGAAATCAGCGAATCAGATGATCAGAAAGCAGAATAACGATCACCGTCCGTGGCTAAACAACTGATCCAGAGTGTATCAGAATCTGTCAATAGATTCGATCGATCGATTGCGAACGCTGGATTAAATTTCTCCAATCCAACAAACAACACTCTACTTTGGGATTACGAAGGCCTAGACCATAGTCCACGAAGACAATATGTTTCCGACGGTGAAGAAGATCAAGAACATCTGGACTATTTAAAAACTCTTGATCCTGCCGTTGGAACCGATGACGAACTTTCCAAAAGAGTAAAGAAATTCTTGGACGACTTCAACCGGAGTAGAGCGAAAAAATTAACTGAATCAGAAGAGTTTTCAAGTGAGCAACCTGAATTGCCCACCACGGTGGAAGGATCACAAAAGGAAACTCCTCTAACTAGTAAATCCACCAAACCAAGGAGGCAAAGCACGATTAGATTCAAGGACATCCCAGAAGTCTTTGAGCATTCTATAGATGATCAAACGCTCGAGATGGAAACCGAACTATCTACTCCAGGGCCATCAACTATCCCACGTGCATAGTCCACCCCGTTTACTAGATTCAAGGATGAAAGTGTCAACTTTAACCAGGAGATCATCGCGAAGAACCAGGGCATGAAACCTAGACGAATACAGGATACAGACAATGATGTAGCAAAGAAGTGCGCGCCTCTTAGCTCTTCGTTCCTAACCTTCAAGAATTCATATTTTGATCCTCCATCATCTTCCGGAACATCCAGTGAAAGTGATCGTGATTGTGATAGTGATAGTGAACCCTAAGAATTGAAACCAAACAACAGCAAGCCTCTTGGTGGTGTAACAAATCAATGGACAGAACCTTCGACGTACAGACGAGACAACTATGCCCACTTCCTTTCAGAAGATTGTAAACCGGACGATCCAATCTCGAAATTATTAGTCGCCACAGAAAATATTGACTTACAGGATATTAGGGACAGTAGACCCGTCAAAGGACAAATTTTTATCTCCCCGAACGGTAAATACAAGGTCTTTTCGATCATTGTTAAAAGACGCCATTTTGATGAAATTTGTTGGAAAGATGTTATAATCGGACTAAAAAATTTAAGAAAAGCCTTAGCATCTAACAATCAAAATTCTTGTCGAATGGCAAATTCCGGAGACCTGCTAGGTACACTCCCTCAAAATAAAATGTCGGAACTTGTCGCAGGAATTTTCCGCGGTGGCGACGCAACCATCACCCTGTGCCACGGAAAAATCGAAGTACCTCCTGTTGAATTACGCGGTAAAATCGTTTCCGAATTTCATTCCAGTTTGATAGGTGGACACAAAGGTATAGGCAAGACCTACCGACGAATAAGGGAAAGATACTATTGGCCCCGGATGCGTGACGACGTTACCCAATTTATTCGAGGATGTAAGAGTTGTTTCGAAAACAAACTCGCTAGGGCCCGTACAAGAGAACCGATGATAATTACCGATACTCCGGCAATGCCTTTTGACAAGGTGTCTCTAGACACAAATTGCGAACCACCCCAAACGGAAATCGGCACATCCTCACAATGCAGGATAATTTCTCTAAATACTGTAACGCGGTCCCCATTCCGAATATAGAAACAAAAACAATCGCCCATGCGGTAGCTACGAACTTATTCTCAGTGTTTGGAGCACCCCGTTGCATTCTAACGGATAGAGGAGCAAGTTTTGTTAGCACCTTGATGTGTAAGTTAAAAAAAAATCTTTGGCGTTAAACAACTTACGACATCTGGTTACCGCCCACAAACTAACGGGGCATAAGTCCGGTCTAATAAGTTCGACAAGCGAGCAGAAGGACCATACACCCTTGCAGGATTCACAGAAAATAACAATGTGATCCTCGAAACTAAAAACGGTGAAAGATTCGCGAAGCATAGGGACAAGGTCAGAGCCACCAGATTATAAGACCTAGACCCTAGCTCTAGAACCGTTATTAACTTATTTTCTCATTTTAGACTAACTCAAGAAAAGATGACGACTACTGCCATAACCATGCCATGCCTATTCTCCATCCTAGTGATGACAACGAAGCAGCTCCGTTCCCGCGAAGTAGAGATGACCACTCCAAGTGATCGTTACCAGATCACTCCTTTCAAGTCCAGCAGCGGGATATATTTCGAATATATCGGGGAAGTCAGGAGGTCCGTCAGCAACTGGAGGATTGCCGTATTCCTGGACGTGGGCAAGCAGACTCGATTCTTCGACGATTTGAGGACCAGACTGCAGCGACTAAAACAACAGTGTAAACCTGATGAGGAATGGTGCAACGAATTAGTCGAATACTATGACTGGGAAGATAAATGGGAAATGGCCTCAGAACTTCAAAAACAGTTTCGAGTCCAGATCGAAGAATTAGAAAATACTAAAAAGACCTTACCAATTAAGATGATTACCCAACTACGAGCAAGGCGTTCAGTCCCACTATTGGGATTCCTGGGAAAGATTGCAGGACCAATCGTCGGCGTTCTGACCTATGATGACGGAGAAAAATATAGTGCTGCCATCCAAGATCTCAACGAAGCCCAGGCCAACTTGTCACACCTGGTCGGAAAACAAACCCACGTAGTGAGATCACAACTCGACTCGCTACACTCCCAAGTACAACATGGATCCTTGCTGAAGGAACTACAGGAACAACTCCAAGTCCTGATTGCCATAGGGAGTACTAAGTCGAAGGCCAAAATGGAGAAAAGAAATCTAACATATGCCATCGCCAAGGCATGAAGATTGGGCATCGATCACAACATGCAGGCCACCACCACTATGTTGAAGGCGGTTCACGAGTCCAGGAAAGGATATCTACACCCCGGTCTCATAACATCCGAACAACTGGAATTAATCCTGCGAAAAGTGCAGGATAACCTCAAGGATGTTCAGTTTCCATTGACTGGACCTAGGATCAGCATTGACGAACTGATTCGTATCTCCACCATCACCATCCGACCACTCAAGAAATGCTCGAGAATGGTACCGGAAGAGCATACATACAATCTGAATATGATTACCTTATTATTGACGAGGATCAGCGAACATACCTCTTGTTTGAGGAGCAGGAATGGAATTTGTGTAAAACAACAACATCTTTCCACGTCTGCCTTCAAGGCGCCCCAATCTACGATCTTCGTGAACGAGCGTCCTGTGAAGCCTTATTGTTGGTCAAGCCCAACGTGGAAGCTTTAAGGTTTTGTGACATCAGAGTAACCAGCGAATCCAAGTCTTACTGGAAGCCTTTGACCACCATAGGCGGGTGGATCTATTCCTTTGATGTACCAGGAAAGGCAACAATTGCATGCCATTCCATGAGTCCAATCAAGATCATGCTGAGCGAAGTTGGGATCCTCAAATTGGGTCCAGGATGTTCCCTCAAAACCAAGGACGCCATAATTTCAGCCACCACCTCGCAAGCTGGTCAATCAGAATTTATTTTTGAATCAGATCTGCATTTAAACTTAACAAAGCTTTCTCCAACACTACTAAGATATAATCACCTGCTCGAGAATACTAGAGTCCTAACGAAGTCCATCCTTGAAATTAACCCGAAATTATCAGCATTCGAGTTGAATTCAAAAACCCTAGATGAACTAGAACAACAGATTCAAGAGTTCGCCTTACAGCAACATAATCAAGAAAGACACTCGACCTTGATTTACGGGTCATATGGAGGAATTATTCTCATATGTGCATTTCTGCTTATGTCGATTAAAACTCCAACACCCAAGGATGTTGCTGGATTATTCGAGGATATCCCTTCTACAAGTAGAACCGCTGTCAACAAGGAGGTGACTATACAACAAAGAACAACCTTAACTGAACCAACAACTACTCCAAAAAAGGAGATAAAGTCTGCAACGTCCGAAGATAGACCATCAGTGAAGATCAGATTACTAACCGAAGGGTTAGGTTCCAAGCTGCGTGGGATCCAGGTAGAGGAGACTACATTGGGAAAGAATCACCAACCACCTTTTCGCCAGTAGTTTCCGCCAAAAATAACCTCGCAAGACAACACGGAAGATCTTCGAACCGAAGAGGTTAGTGCTTACAACGACCCTAACAGACGTTCAAAATCGCCACCCGAAATAACCTGATTTCGCAGGTCTATCATGAAAGGAAACTATATAAAGAGAGAGTTTTTTTTGTTTTACACATATATATAAAAAAAAAATTTCTAATTGGAATTCTATATTTCAAAAAAAAAATTATGCCTAATATAAATTCAATAATAAAAGTTTTTCTCATTCTAATAATATAAAGATTTTGTTTTAATTTCATTACTACTTCACTAAGAAAATTCCTAT
Source organism: Leptopilina heterotoma (assembly GCF_015476425.1). Lineage (NCBI taxonomy): Eukaryota > Metazoa > Arthropoda > Insecta > Hymenoptera > Figitidae > Leptopilina > Leptopilina heterotoma. Next base: position 422,291 of record NW_025110939.1, on the reverse strand, counting down.
TTTATATAAAAGAAAATAGTTTAAAGGATTTATTCATTAAATAATCTAAATATTAAAATTTTAATTATGTCAGATAAATTGATCACTTTATAAAATACATATATCGGAAAGATTTCTTGATAGGTTATCTAAATAATAATCACTAGCTGCGAGTAAGTCTTTTTTTTATTTATTTTTTTAAAATATTTTTTTATTTTTAAAGATGTACACTGCTAGAAGCCCATAGAAAAAGGAATCCTAATTATATAAATTAGTTATCTAATTTTGACCCACAAAGGGTTTACACAAACTCCTTGCCTTTTTACTAAATGTACATTTTTTTAACCGGGTTCCCGAGAGTCGGCTAGCCTCAAAACATAAGAGCAGCTGGTACATCTCCAAGCATATGGACGCAGTGGTGGACTACCCTCCGTGGGAGGTCGTGAATAACGTCTGCCTTAAAAATAAAATATATACAATACTTTATATACCCTAGTTAAATGATTAAAACAAAATTTTGCTATCAGGGTATCTTAAATATCGACTTTCAGAGTGCCCCACTTCAAATTCAATTTTGAGGCATTTGCAACGATTTTTGTGAAAATTGACCATACAGAAAAAGTTGTAGCTGTGGCTCTAGGGAACAATTTTCTATGTCCAAAACAAAAATCGCCTTTATTTTGGGAGACTTATTAACAATTTCTCAGTAGCACCATTCGCCAAACGCACGAATGCTCAACAAAGGTCGCCGCCGTCGCCGACCATAGCAGCCGCCTGACGGACAGCCTTCGCGCGGTGGTTGAGAAAGTAAACCTATAGACTTTACCAATCCTACGCAGGATGTAAATTTTATCACTAACAATAATTGCTTTAGTTATTATTATTCTACTTTATAGTTAAAATATGTATCCACACGTTCACTGTCAAAAATGTCGTTTCCGGAGCGCACCAACTTTAAAGTCATTTTTGAGGCATTTCCGTTGAAAATTCGCGACATTCGAGAATCAGGGAAAAATATTGTAACTATGATTCCGAGGAATAATATAGAACTTCCTAACAAAAATCGGTTTATTTTTGTGGTATTTACGACCAAATTTCTCGATCCTGTCATTTTCGAGCGCGCGAGATACTTGCCAGCGGCCGCTGCCGAGTACAGCAGTCGCCGCCGACCACGCGAGAACGCCGCCGACCGCATGATTACCACTCATCTTTAAAAGATTGTCCAAGTATAAACAAAATATTTTGTTTAAGAAAGAATTGTTTTACGCACTGACACTGACATTACGTCACTAAACTGACGGTTCCCAATTGCGTTCGTACTACTTGGAGATGCACGAGCATAACATTAAGGGGTACAAAAACGCCTAAGCACGTTAAGCACCACTGATCATGTACGCATAATGCTACGATGTATGCTATCAATAGTTGCCGAATTTCTTCTAGTTTATGATCAATTTTTTTTTTTAAAGGAGAAAAGAGAGAGGAATATAAACAAAGAAATTTTTCTTCCCTCAAATGGCAATTATTGACTGCTTTCAATAAAAAAAATTAATATTATAAATATTATTATTATCGACATTGTTAACAGTCCTCAAGATAAAAAAAAATATATATATATATATTTTCTCTTATAATTTTCTATAATATTGCATTTTGCAGCAATCAGAATTTCAAACTTGTCAATTTGTTTTCTTGAGTTGGATTAATTCTAAAGGAAGCCTACATAAATATTCAATCTTCAATATAAAGTTTCACTTGTTTATTCATAAAATGATTTACTTTAAAATTTGCAACAGTATTTCTCTGTTAAGTTTTTCTTCAGCTGTAATCTAACTCAATCTTAAATAGCCAAAATTTTAAAATTAAGGAAATATAATCACGACTTTGATAAATAATTACGGCGAGTTAATACTGTCACCAGAATTACTGCTATTTTTGTAAGATCTACACCAAGTTGTGAAATTATCATTTTAGTATTAAAGAAATTATGTTGATGCGTCTTATTATTGTGCGCATCCCTAAGTTCAAGGCATCAAAGTTTTCGGTGACGAAAACGGGAATTTTCACGGTGGATTGTTAGAATCTTAGTTTTGTTTTAAAATTGGTCATCTGGCAACCATGTAGAATAAATTTTAATTCTAAATTAGCAACGTCGCGACGCAGCGACGCTATGCCTGAGGATATTTGACACCTTGATAACGTCAAATATCACATCATGAGATGCCTTTAACTAGGAGATGCCTATAAGAAAATAATAATTAGAGGGATAAAAGATTTATTATTTTCTTTCTCCTTCTACTAAATAATAAATATAATCACTAGTTATTAGTAATAGTACCGGCGAAATCAATGCCGCCAACAATAAACCTTGCGGTAATACTATTTAAACAAACCAAATAGTAAGTGTAAAATTCATACCCAAATTTTCTGTAAAACATAAAAGGAGGCGCAATGCTGCAGCCAATATATATTGCTCATTATGTAAAATGCATATACAAACAACCTATAAAAAGTAGGAACAATATAATTACAATAAATGAATTATATACACTATTATAACTAAGATAAATAATAATTTTATTAATCTATCCCTATCTATCCCTATTAATATAAAATCATATCGCCGCCGCCGCTGTTTCAGAAAGTTTTAAGGGACCCTTATAGTAGGGGGAACATAGTCATGGTTGGCCCACTGTCAAGGTAGGTCCATCGTCAGAAACAAGTTATATTTGACCTAAATTCAGGTTAATTTAAGGGCAGTTTTAACCTACAGGCCAAAATTACTCAAAATTTAGGTCAATTTTAAGGGCAGATTCAACCTACAGGTAGAAAACTAACAAAATAACCCCTCTGCCCTCAAAATTTAAGTCAATTTTAAGAGTAGTTATGACTTAAAGTTAAAAATTGACAAACTTATTGCTCTGCTTTCAAAATTTAGTTCAATTTTAAGGGCAGTTTTGACCTAAGCGTTAAAAATTGCGTTTTACTCTGACAGTACAATTTATGTCAATTTTAAGGGCAGATTTAACCTACAGGTAAAAAATTGACAAACAATTGCCTCTGCCCTCAAAATGTAGGTCAATTTTAAGAGCAGTTTTGACCTAAACGTCAAAAATTCACAAATAATTCCCTCTGACCTCAAAATGTAGGTCAATTTTAAAGGCAGTTTTAATCTACAGGTCAAAAATTAACAAACAATTCCCACTGCTATCAAAATTTAGGTTAATTTGAAGGGCAGTTTTAACCTTCAGGTAAAAAATTGACAAACAATTCCCTTTACCTTCAAAATGTAGGTCAATTTTAAGGGCAGTTTTGACCTTAACGGAAAAAATTGACGAACAATTCCCTTTGCCCTCAAAAATTAGGTCAATTTTAAGGTTAGTTTTCATATACACCGCAAAAATTGTCGAAAAAACTTCCTCTGACCTGACCTTTTCTTAAAATTTAGGTCAAATTTGACATATTTTTTAGCCTATACATGAAAAAAGCAAATTAATTAGGATTTTTTAAAAAGTCGTACCTTTATATTTAAGTTTGACGGAATTTTCGACCTATTGGTTAAAAGAAGTTTGACCTAAATTTCAATATTAAGTTTCAATCAATAAAAGATGTTATAAATTGACATATTTTTTTTTTAAATTCTATTAAAATTATTTTTCTGTTCTCAAAATGTACTTTAATTTTAATGGCAGTTTTTTCCTACAAGTTAAAATTTGACCAGAAATCTCCCTCTGATCTGATATTTTCTTAAAATTTAGATCAATTTTAAGGTCAGTTTTGACCTACACGTCAAAAATTGACAAGAAAATTCCTTCTGACCTACTGTTTCCTCAAAATTTAGGTCAATTTTAAGGTCAGTTTTGACCTACGGGTAAAAATGAAGCCCACAAACGTCTATTATTTTACGTCGAAATCTTTAGTCCGTCCATAAATTACATAAGACATTTAGGGGGGAAGGGGGTCAGCAAGATCTTGCGAACAATAGGAAAAATGTCCGGTTGCATAGATATTGCCCGCGTCGACTCACCACAAGTGCAATCTCGCAACCAAAAGAAAATTGCGCGAATCAGACGCCGCGATTTTCAGTAAAAACAAAAGCAAAAGAATTTTCGCTTGACGGATGTTTTGTGATTCGAAAGAGGAATAGCTCCGCCGGTAGTTTGTAAGTAAATAAGTATCGTTTCAATCACATATTCTAACACACATACACTTTCTTTTTGTAACACACTATAACCATTCTGTATTCAAAAGGTATTTTGCTATTTAAAAATAAATCATGTATTCATAAAATCAATTTCTTTATACTTACCTAACTAAACCTAAAATTCAAAATCATTTAAAAAATAGTGCATTTAATGAATCAGAAGGTAACTTTTAAAAGTAGGATAACGTCCCCACAAAATTAAACAGAATAATTAAACATTCTGGCAGCTTGGTGCCTCCCCAAATCGAGATAAAGGGCCATCTTAAAAGCCTAATTTATAAATTTATTTCTGGTTTGTAACAAAATGTTTTTATAAAAATATGAAATGGTTTAGGTATTTAAATTAATTAATGCATAAATTATTTAATTTTAATTTAGTGATAAAAGTAAGAAGGGTTTCCTTTTTATAAGTTAATAACTTTTGTGCGTTTGTCGCAAGATTAGTAAATCGATCAAAGTTAATTAATTCTAAACTATAAATATAAAATCCTATAACTATTATAATTATCCAAGTTTTATACTTGTTAAATTAGCATATTGCTTAGTCTATTAAGATAATAATTTGTTATTATTATTGATTATTAAATTTGAACCAACTAATCAGCTAATAACTAATAACCAATCAGCTTAACAATGTTATCTCACTTACCAATTTCCACCAACCCCGAGTTCTTGGCTGGCCCGGTCCCAGCCAGTCATGACATTGTAGAAAGGTTAATTTCAGTCCCGCCTTTACTGGTTGGAAGCCTACCTTTGGGGAAAAGGAAGGCAACTCTTTTAGGAATCTAAAAAAAAGAGGGGGTGAGGCATTAGTTTCTCTAACAAATCAAAGGATCAGTGATAAATACCACAACCTAGAAACGTAAACGCACCTTATCTTGGGCTCCTCTAAATCTGGCAGCCCACCTTCTACGAGCTCCAGTTGTGGGAGGGAAACATGCACGTCCACTGGATTCCTGAAGCACTTCTAAAAAAAATTTTTTTTCTTTAAATTCATGTGTATCCCTGCAACTGTTTGCACTTTCAAAGAATTAAATTCAAAATTTCAAGGTTAAGTGTTGCATAAAACACACTGGAAACGGTCTAACAAGTGAATATCTTACCGGGGCCTAGAATCCACGAACCAAATAGTTACGATCCAACTCGTCCCAGTAAAACTCCTGAAGCCAGGTTTGTGGGTTATGTAGCTTGGGACGACAGAGCAACAAATTCGGCAGAAAGGGCCAAAACCCGTCATCATCGTCTTTAATAGGTGCAAGAGTCCATTCCCCAAAGTCGACCAGGAATCTAAAAGAAAGATAAAATAAATAAATAGACTATACAAGTGTACGGTTATTGACAACAATTCGTTAGCAGGGCTCGAACTAGGTTCGTAAATCCCGTGGAAGTCCGTTCTTTAAGGGGCCCGTAAAGTACGTAAATTACACGATATAATTAAAAAACAATAATAATATTTTTAAATTCTTGGAGGAATTTCAATTGTTTTTATGAGTGGTGAAGCCGATTGCGGGATTTTGGTTGTTTTTGATACAATTTTGGTCGAATTCCTCGAGGGTGTAATTGTTCTTAGAATTTTTGAATAAGGTTGTCAGAGATGTTTAATTGTTTTAATAACCTCTGCTAAGATTTGTTTATTGAAATTTAAATATTGCTTTAATAATTTTCAATTATATTTCTTAAAAAAAAATTTTTTTGAAAATAATGTTTTCTTTTGATAATTTTAAAAATTTTAAATTTAAGTTTTAATTCTTTGAAGATAACCTAAAAAGTAAGATTTGCAGAGAACTATTTTACAGTAAAACAAATAGAGTAAAAGAAAAAAAATGAAATAATTTTTTATAATAATGTTGAACTTGAACATAAGTATTCTAAATTAATTTACTGTTTTTTTTGCTTTAGACCACCAAAGAAATAGTTGAAATGGAAGCTGGCTGTGAGAACGTTGAGGGTGCATTGTTGGAATCAACGACAGCGGTAAGTTTTTTCTGATAATTTTTAATAATAAGTAGTAAAATTAACAGAATCTGAAGCTAGTCACAAATAATTTCAATAACAATTAAATTATTCTTCGGAAATTATAGAAAAATTTAAATTTAAGTGTCAATTCTTTAAAGATAACCTAAAAAGTAAGATTTGCAGAGAACTATTTTGCAGTAAAACAAATAGAGTAAAAAAAGAAAAAATGAAATAATTTTTTATAATAATGTTGAACTTGAACATAAGTATTCTAAATTAATTTACTGTTTTTTTTGCTTTAGACCACCAAAGAAATAGTTGAAATGGAAGCTGGCTGTAAGAACGTTGAGGGTGCATTGTTGGAATCAAAGACAGCGGTAAGTTTTTTCTGATAATTTTTAATAATAACTAGTAAAATTAACAGAATCTGAAGCTAGTCACAAATAATTTTAATAACAATTAAATTATTCTTCGGAAATTATAGAAAAATTTAAATTTAAGTTTTAATTCTTTGAAGATAACCTAAAAAGTAAGATTTGCAGAGAACTATTTTACAGTAAAACAAATAGAGTAAAAGAAGAAAAAAATGAAATAATTTTTTATAATAATGTTGAACTTGAACATAAGTATTCTAAATTAATTTACTGTTTTTTTTGCTTTAGACCACCAAAGAAATAGTTGAAATGGAAGCTGGCTGTGAGAACGTTGAGGGTGCATTGTTGGAATCAACGACAGCGGTAAGTTTTTTTCTGATAATTTTTAATAATAAGTAGAAAAATTAACAGAATCTGAAGCTTGTCACGAATAATTTTAATAACAATTAATTATTCTTCGGAAATTATAGAAAAATTTAAATTTAATTGTGAATTATTTGAAGATAACCTAAAAAGTAAGATTTGCAGAGAACTATTTTGCAGTAAAACAAATAGAGTAAAAAAGAAAAAATGAAATGATTTTTTATAATGTTGAACTTGAACATAAGTATTCTAAATTAATTTACTGTTTTTTTTGCTTTGGACCACCAAAGAAATAGTTAAAATGGAAGCTGGCTGTGAGAACGTTGAGGGTGCATTGTTGGAATCAACGACAGCGGTAAGTTTTTTTCTGATAATTTTTAATAATACGTAGAAAAATTAACAGAATCTGAAACATGTCACAAATAATTTTAATAACAATTAAATTATTCTTCGGAAATTATAGAAAAATTTAAATTTAAGTGTCAATTATTTGAAGATAACCTAAAAAGTAAGATTTGCAGAGAACTATTTTACAGTAAAACAAATAGAGTAAAAGAAGAAAAAAATGAAATAATTTTTTATAATAATGTTGAACTTGAACATAAGTATTCTAAATTAATTTACTGTTTTTTTTGCTTTGGACCACCAAAGAAATAGTTGAAATGGAAGCTGGCTGTGAGAACGTTGAGGGTGCATTGTTGGAATCAACGACAGCGGTAAGTTTTTTTCTGATAATTTTTAATAATAAGTAGAAAAATTAACAGAATCTGAAACTTGTCACAAATAATTTTAATAACAATTAAATTATTCTTCGGAAATTATAGAAAAATTTAAATTTAAGTGTCAATTATTTGAAGATAACCTAAAAAGTAAGATTTGCAGAGAACTATTTTACAGTAAAACAAATAGAGTAAAAGAAGAAAAAAATGAAATAATTTTTTATAATAATATTGAACTTGAACATAAGTATTCTAAATTAATTTACTGTTTTTTTTGCTTTAGACCACCAAAGAAATAGTTGAAATGGAAGCTGGCTGTGAGAACGTTGAAGGTGCATTGTTGGAATCAACGACAGCGGTAAGTTTTTTTCTGATAATTTTTAATAATAAGTAGTAAAATTAACAGAATCTGAAGCTAGTCACAAATAATTTTAATAACAATTAAATTATTCTTCGGAAATTATAGAAAAATTTAAATTTAAGTTTCAATTCTTTGAAAATAACCTAAAAAGTAAGATTTGTAGAGAACTATTTTACAGTAAAACAAAAAAGTAAAAGAAGAAAAAAATGAAATAATTTTTTATAATAATGTTGAACTTGAACATAAGTATTCTGAATTAATTTACTGTTTTTCTTGCTTTAGACCACCAAAGAAATAGTTGAAATGGAAGCTGGCTGTGAGAACGTTGAGAGTGCATTGTTAGAATCAACGACAGCGGTAAGTTTTTTTCTTATAATTTTTAATAATAAGTAGTAAAATTAACAGAATCTGAAGCTAGTCACAAATAATTTTAATAACAATTAAATTATTCTTCGGAAATTATAGAAAAATTTAAATTTAAGTTTCAATTCTTTGAAGATAACCTAAAAAGTAAGATTTGCAGAGAACTATTTTGCAGTAAAACAAATAGAGTAAAAAAGAAAAAATGAAATGATTTTTTATAATGTTGAACTTGAACATAAGTATTCTAAATTAATTTACTGTTTTTTTTGCTTTGGACCACCAAAGAAATAGTTAAAATGGAAGCTGGCTGTGAGAACGTTGAGGGTGCATTGTTGGAATCAACGACAGCGGTAAGTTTTTTTCTGATAATTTTTAATAATAAGTAGAAAAATTAACAGAATCTGAAACATGTCACAAATAATTTTAATAACAATTAAATTATTCTTCGGAAATTATAGAAAAATTTAAATTTAAGAGTCAATTATTTGAAGATAACCTAAAAAGTAAGATTTGCAGAAAACTATTTTACAGTAAAACAAATAGAGTAAAAGAAGAAAAAAATGAAATAATTTTTTATAATAATGTTGAACTTGAACATAAGTATTCTAAATTAATTTACTGTTTTTTTTTTGCTTTAGACGACCAAAGAAATAGTTGAAATGGAAGCTGGCTGTGAGAACGTTGAGAGTGCATTGTTAGAATCAACGACAGCGGTAAGTTTTTTTCTGATAATTTTTAATAATAAGTAGTAAAATTAACAGAATCTGAAGCTAGTCACAAATAATTTTAATAACAATTAAATTATTCTTCGGAAATTATAGAAAAATTTAAATTTAAGTTTCAATTCTTTGAAAATAACCTAAAAAGTAAGATTTGCAGAGAACTGTTTTGCAGTAAAACAAATAGAGTAAAAAAAGAAAAAATGAAATGATTTTTTATAATAATGTTGAACTTGAACATAAGTTTTCTAAATTAATTTACTGTTTTTTTTGCTTTAGACCACCAAAGAAATAGTTGAAATGGAAGCTGGCTGTGAGAACGTTGAGGGTGTATTGTTGGAATCAACGACAGCGGTAAATTTTTTCTAATAATTTTTAAAAATAAGTAGTAAAATTAACAGAATCTGAAGCTTGTCACAAATAATTTTAATAACAATTGAATTATTCTTCGGAAATTATAGAAAAATTTAAATTTAAGTGTCAATTCTTTGAAGATAACCTAAAAAGTAAAATTTGCAGATAACTATTTTGCAGTAAAACAAATAGAGTAAAAAAAAGAAAAAATGAAATGATTTTTTATAATAATGTTGAACTTGAACATAAGTATTCTAAATTAATTTACTGTTTTCTTTGCTTTAGACCACCAAAGAAATAGTTGAAATGGAAGCTGGCTGTGAGAACGTTAAAGGTGCATTGTTGGAATCAACGACAGCGGTAAGTTTTTTCTGATAATTTTTAATAATAAGTAGTAAAATTAACAGAATCTGAAGCTAGTCACAAATAATTTTAATAACAATTGAATTATTCTTCGGAAATTATAGAAAAATTTAAATTTAAGTGTCAATTCTTTGAAGATAACCTAAAAAGTAAAGTTTGCAGAGAACTATTTTGCAGTAAAACAAATAGAGTAAAAAAAGAAAAAATGAAATGATTTTTTATAATAATGTTGAACTTGAACATAAGTATTCTAAATTAATTTACTGTTTTCTTTCCTTTAGACCACCAAAGAAATAGTTGAAATGGAAGCTGGCTGTGAGAACGTTAAAGGTGCATTGTTGGAATCAACGACAGCGGTAAGTTTTTTCTGATAATTTTTAATAATAAGTAGTAAAATTAACAGAATCTGAAGCTAGTCACAAATAATTTTAATAACAATTAAATTATTCTTCGGAAATTATAGAAAAATTTAAATTTAATTTTCAATTCTTTGAAGATAACCTAAAAAGTAAAATTTGCAGATAACTATTTTGCAGTAAAACAAATAGAGTAAAAAAAGAAAAAATGAAATGATTTTTTATAATAATGTTGAACTTGAACATAAGTATTCTAAATTAATTTACTGTTTTCTTTGCTTTAGACCACCAAAGAAATAGTTAAAATGGAAGCTGGCTGTGAGAACGTTAAGGGTGCATTGTTGGAATCAACGACAGCGGTAAGTTTTTTCTGATAATTTTTAATAATAAGTAGTATAATTAACAGAATCTGAAGCTAGTCACAAATAATTTTAATAACAATTAAATTATTCTTCGGAAATTATAGAAAAATTTAAATTTAAGTTTCAATTCTTTGAAGATAACCTAAAAAGTAAAATTTGCAGATAACTATTTTGCAGTAAAACAAATAGAGTAAAAAAAGAAAAAATGAAATGATTTTTTATAATAATGTTGAACTTGAACATAAGTATTCTAAATTAATTTACTGTTTTTTTTGCTTTAGACCACCAAAGAAATAGTTGAAATGGAAGCTGGCTGTGAGAACGTTGAGGGTGCATTGTTGGAATCAACGACAGCGGTAAGTTTTTTCTGATAATTTTTAATAATAAGTAGTAAAATTAACAGAATCTGAAGCTAGTCACAAATAATTTTAATAACAATTAAATTATTCTTTGGAAATTATAGAAAAATTTAAACTTAAGTTTTAATTCTTTGAAGATAACCTAAAAAGTAAGATTTGCAGAGAACTATTTTACAATAAAACAAAAAAGTAAAAGAAGAAAAAAATGAATTGATTTTTTATAATAATGTTGAACTTGAACATAAGTATTTTAAATTAATTTACTGTTGTTTTTTGCTTTAGGCCACCAAAGAAATAGTTGAAAACGATGAAAACGATGCTGGCTATGCGAACGTTGAGAGTAAAGCGGTTGAACTTAAGAAAAAGGTATAGGTTTTACTGAAATTTTTATTATATGAAATTGTGAATTTGAATGACTTTGATATAACATAATGTACATAGTATTTTTTAAATTATATATTAAATTTTAATTTTTCAGCTATTTGTAAATCTGAATAAAATATTCAATGAGGAATATGACCCTGAAAGCCCTGGATTATTTGAAATAAAGGAAAAGGTATCTGCGAAGGCTGATTGTGATAATAATTTAGAAATTTGGTTCAAATCAACGTCGAGCATTTCGAGAATACATAGCTCAGAGTATGCAAGATCTGACAAGCCTACCAAACCGCAACCGTCAACTGGAGACAAAGCTCCTGATGATGGATTGTCGCCCATCGATAGGCTTAGATTAACTATGGCAAGGATTCGAAAGCGAAAGAAAACTGTTAAATTATTAGAGCCACAACCTTTAAAATCCAATCAGAAGAGAGGATCTCCGCGCGACAACTTATACACGGCTATGACAAAGATAATGAAGAAACCAAAAAAATAGAATTTACACTTTTTATCAAAAGAAGATAATTTAAAATTTTAGTTTGTTAAAAAAGTCTTATATTTCATTTTATCATCTTTACAATTTCTGTGATAGAAAGGTTTTTATTTAAAAACTCTTGTAGTTTGTTTTCTATTTTTCTATTTAAATATGTTCTTGCAATTAATAGTTTTTTTCACTCTTTTTTTTCTAAAAAAAGTATTTATTTTAAATTACATAATTATTTTCATTTGTTGTCTATCTTTGATTTTTAAATTCTTTTGCAAATAATGGTTTTTTTAATCGTTTTTTTTTATAAAAAAAATATTTATTTTATATTACATAATTATTTTCATTTGTTTTCTATTTTTAATTTTTAAATTCTTTTGCAAATAATAGTTTTTTTAACCTTTTTTTTTATATAAAAAAAGTATTTATTTTATATTATATAATTATGTTATGTCTTTTTATTGTTTCTATTTCCAATGTACTATATATTCTATTTATACTTTTTTTTCAACCGTTTTTATAAACAAATTTATACATGTGCATATATAGAGTAGAAGGGGGTAATGTAGTGCACTGGCTTTACTGACTAAACGAATGAATTAAATTACTTGCTCTTGGTATGGTAGGGTTAAGGTATCAAATTATAGTAATGTATATCATTTTGGCTTTATTGTGCTTCTTCTAAAAGAAGTTGTGGCGTCACTTCAAAAACACTAGATTTCGAAACCATATTTCCGTTTTTTTAGTGACTTGAAGAAAATGTAAGGCTCGTTAAAAAAGTATCGGGTAAGTGCTTTTTCCATGTAAAATTTACTTCTGAACACAAATTTAGTATTGTTTTGATGTTTAATTTTGTTTTTATTGAGATATTGAAGTCAACGTGAAAAAAGTGCTTGGGGGCATTGTAGTGCACGGGGTTGGGGACAATGTAGTGCAATTATACAGAGTACCGTAAATATGTATTATTTAACCATGTTTGCTTTTTGCAAATTTTTGCAGTTTTCTTTCAGTTTTATCTAACACAGGACCAAAGAAATCTGTAGTTTATAGTACTGTCCACCAGATGAGATGAGATGATACCATGCAAAGTCTAGATCTCGTCTCGGTTTTTACATGCAAAGTCTCGTCTCGTGGTCATCACTACTAGTTTATAGTTTTTTGAGTTTCTTATGTTCCTAATATTATATCTAATAAAATAAAATCGTTTACAATATATTCTCTGCTTTCTATTTCACTAATGAAGTGGTGCACTACATTGCCCCACAAATTTTAGAATGTCGAAAAACAGTGCCTTCATTTTTTTGGATATAGAGAAGCTCCATCTACATCTACAAAAAAATAATGTACACCATAAATGTAGCTAGAAGCATTGTCTTTCCAACGAGTCCTTATTGATCAAAATTGGTTGAAAATTGCGACCACAGGAGTCTTCGAAAGAAAAGTGCACTACATTACCCCCTTCTACTCTAAATAGAAATTATTATTAAAAATATATATTTCTTACATCCTGTTTCATTCTTTTAACGTAATCTTAGACTAATTATGAAATAAAAATAGCCTTAAAATAACAAATAAACAAATCTAAAATTTTACTTTAAAATTAAACAAAAGCTTAAATGTGAATTTAAAATTGACATTAACCTTAATCTTCAAAATTTATATTAAGATTAATCTAATAATAAACACAACAAAACGTAAAGTTTCAAATTTATTTAAAAATTTTTTATCTCTTATTTAATTTTTTTATTTTACAAATAACTTAAAATTCATGATAAACTATTACTTATAACTTCAAGACCTATTTTCCTGAAATTAAATTTGAATGTCGCGCTTCACTCACAGTAGTTATACTCAACTACAACGTGTAGCGCATGCAGCGAAAGTGAATGGTGGGGGACACCACATGGTGGGGAGAGAGAGACCTACGAGGGTGACCGGCATACAGTAGAGAGCTCATTTAGCTCATAGCAGCAGTCTGAGCAGGTCGCGATGGAGAGCTGCTACGAGTGTCAGATGCGGGCGATCTGAATGTATAATGTGAGTATTAAAAATTAAGTATTGAATTAAATATAATCAATTAATTTTTCTTTTAGTTGCAGAATAAAGGGAATGAACTCCCACTTCCCGCAACTCCTCCAGGGCCGACCCAGTCATCCTGCCCGTGGCACCAGCCGGTGAATCCGACATCATCGCCGGAGTCAGTGACGCCATCCAGATCACCGCTGCACGCTATGTACCCTATGTGGCGGCCATTTTCACCACCCTGGGCTCTGGTGGCGCCACTGACCCCAAAAACCCAGGTCGCCGACGCCACCAAGGTCACCGTCACCACGACTAGAGGAAAGGGTGCCACCTGAGCCGAAGACACCGGAGGGACCTCCACCTCCAGAGGTGCAACCCCCACCCGCAGACAATGGTCGGCGCAGGCGTAGGTATCGTCGGCGGTTAATTTAAAATTTTAAAATTATAATTAATAAATATATTTTTTTCATTGTAAGTAAGTATATTTTCTTTTCTCTGCTACCATAAAAATTAGATGTAAAGTATAGAAGAATTAGATGTAGGGTGAGTGAACATGCGCATGAGAAGTAGGAGTGAGGGTAAAATGTATAATACTTGGGAATTTAGTTACTGCGCATGAGTGAGAGGTAGTAGTGGAGTTAAGTAGTCTCATGCGCATTAGGGTGTCCCAAAAAAATTAAAAGTTTTTTTTTATTGGGTCTCATCGCCTAAAAATCTTTCAATTTGTGTAAAAATATGAACACAATATTTGGAAATAAAAAATTTTAATATTAACCCGTTGGTTCAGAGCCTTTGGACTATAAAAACGTTAAAAATTTAGTGTTTTTTTCATTTTTAACATAAATATAAATGTAAAAATATAATGATTAGGGTGTCATTGTAAAGATAATTAAATTACCTTTCGAATCAGCGACTTCAGTATTTTTTTATCACTGATTTTAGTAAGTTTTGTGGTTATATCTAAATTTATTGTTTCAATTTTTGCTCCAAATGTTGAATGAATGATAAGAATAAAAAAAATAGTTTCGTTCACTAAGTCTGGTGTATAATTGTCATTTTCAATCAAATCGAGGTCTACAAGGGCTAAAAATTTTCGTAATGTTACAGACTCTTAATAAAAAAATTAAAACCTAAATATTTTTTACTGTTTAATGTAAAAAAAGTACAAGTTACTTGAGTATCTAAAAAATAAAAATCATCAAAATTTTCATGAAATTTAATCTTTAATCGACTGTAACACTTTTAATTTTCATTGAATCTTATACTATGACATATGGATCAAAAGGTAATTTAATTATCTTTACAATGACACCCTATTCATTATATTTTGATATTTATATTTATGTTAAAAATGAAAAAACACTACATTTTTAGCGTTTTTATGGTTCAAAGGCTGTGAACCACGGGTTAATATTAAAATTTTTTATTTCCAAATATTGTGTTCTTATTTTTACACAATTTGAAAGAATTTTAGGGGATGAGACCCAATAAAAAAAACTTTTTATTTTTTTGGGACACCCTAATGCGCATGCGTGAAAGATTAGAGTGGGGATTTTGGGTGTCAGAGTGGGGACTTCAGACTATAAGTAAGGGCGTCATGAGTAGATTTCTTATTCTATTCTGTGAGCTCATGCAGCATTGTCGCAGCAAAGCCTCCAGTGAATAGAGTGTTTGAATTTTTATTTATCTTTTGATTTCTCTTATTGTTAGATTAAGATTTACTTTGTAAGCGTTTTTATTGTATTGTTCTTTTTGCATTTTCTTAGATTAAGATTTAGCTTGTATTATTAGACTAAGCCTTAGATTGTAAGTGTGTTCTGTTAGGTTAAGTGTATTTTTACACATTTCTTTTTAGTATTTAAGTGTATTTTTACACATTTTCTTAATAGTTTTTATTGTTCTTTTTTATTCGATTTTTTTGTTACAATGCCGGGTAAACGTAAGTTTACCGGTGCTGGGGGGCCAGCGAAGCGTCCCAATTTCAAGACTATCCTTGATGAGTGTGAGGTCTCACTTACACTCATCAAAGATGCTCTTGAATTGCTTTCGAGTTTGCCCAATGGCGCCGTCAAAAATAATTTGATAATGCGATGGATTGCAGAATGTTCTCGCAATGAACAGGTTCTTACAAGTATATTGCATTCTTTATATTTTTCTTACGAGAAAAAAAGATGTGAAAACATTCTGCAATACCTTATGAGATTTCGAGTATTGTTCGAGTCTCAAGGAATAGAGGGTGGTGGTCTGCAAGATCCTAATGTAAATAACCGTGTGCGTTGGGCTATGTGTGAGAGTGCTTTTGAATGTCGGCTTTACACATATGTTGTAATAAACATTGTACATATAGAAATAAGTGCGTTCTTGAATGATGCAGCCATTTTGTTTAAAGAGCACATTGAAGAAACTTTAAAACAAAATGGCTCCATCATTGTCTACGGCGTATTGACTGCCAACTTCAAACGAGTGCAGAATGAAGAAAAAATAGTGCAGCCAATTCCATTCACAACAAAATCCAGCAGTAAATTTCCAACAACACTATTAGAGGAATGGTTTGATATAAATATGAAGCAGTCAATTCTAAGGAAAATTGAGGAGTTCCACACCAAGGGTTCTGGATGGAATCTACAGTCAATAATTAGGCTAGAAATTAATGTAAATAAGTATAATCCGATGCGTGCGAGTTCATACATCTGTTTGCCTGTCAAAATAAGTCTCAAACATGCTTGTATTAATGTACAAAACGACAATGACAACGAATGTTTTAAATGGGCTATACTTTCAGCTTTACATTTAAATGTACAGAATGCGTATCGTACATCTAGCTATCATCATTTTAAAAATGAGCTAAATTTTGAGGGAATTGAATTCCCAGTTACACTAAAAAATATTCCAAAATTTGAAAAACTTAATGATATCGCTGTAAATGTTTACGGCCTTACTAAAATGCCCACGATGAAAATTGTAAACGTATGAGTGTATGTAGTGTAAAACTGCCAAAGGCTGATAAAAGTACAATTGAATTTAAAAATTATAAGAATAAGGAAAAAGTTCCTTATGTCATTTACGCCGACTGTGAAAGTCTACTTCTTCCCGCCGATGAAGATGTAGACAATTTAAGTAAGACTGAAGTATTCCAGCGTCATAAGTTATTAAGTATTGACTATTATATAAAATGTAGCTTCGATGACTAAGTGTCTCCGTATGTACCATGCCCGAAGCATGAGTCCGACCCTGCTAAATGGTTTGCTAAGGAGATAAGACAATTCGCGGATAAAATTGATAATGTTTTTAAGAACCCGATACCTATGCATACCTTGACTCCTCAGGAAATTGCTGATTTTAAGCGAGCGACCGTGTGTCATATTTGTCAGAAGAAAATACCGGCAAGTGAAAAGAAAGTCCGCGATCACTGTTACCTTACTGGCAAGTACAGAGGTGCTGCGCATGAATCGTGCAACTTAAATTATCAAGAGTGCCAGAATATACCCGTTGTATTTCATAATTTAAGCGGGTATGATGCACACTTTATAATTCGCGCAATATCGACTAGTTTTGAAGGTCGAGTCGACCTCCTCCCCATTAACAAGGAGAAGTATATCTCCTTTACGAAAAATATCAAGGGAAGTGAGGTCAAATTTCGCTTTATTGACACATTTCGATTCATGGCAGCATCTCTGGAAAAACTCGCATCGTACCTAGACGAGTATAAAATTGTAAACTCCATTTCTGCCAGTACGGTGACAGATCCGGATAAAATTAAATTATTGACGCGAAAAGGTGTCTTTCCGTACGAGTATTTAGACTCGAGAAATAAGCTGGATGACACCGAGTTGCCCCGATAGAGAATTTCTATAGCACTCTATATGATGCTTGTGTATCTGACGACGAGTATGCACATGCGCAAAAAGTCTGGTCTGAATTTAATTGTCAAACTTTTAACGATTACGTCCACCTGTATATGAAAACAGATGTGTTACTGCTTGCCGCGTTTTTGAAAACTTTCGTGAACAGTGTGTAAAAGCGTACGGGTTAGATCCTGCCCACTATTACACAACCCCCGGTTTAACTTGGGATGCTATGCTCAAATACACGGGCATAGCATTGCAACTTATAACTGATATAGACATGATGATGTTTATTGAGTCGGGTATCAGAGGTGGCATTAGCCAGTGCTGTAACCGTTATGCTAAAGCGAACAATCCATATATGGATCAATTCGATCCAACCCAAGACACCCAGTATATTATGTACTTTGACGCAAATAATTTGTACGGTTGGGCTATGACACAATCGCTACCAATTGGTGGCTTTAAGTGGATTACCAACCCTGATGAGACCTTCGACTTTAACGTACCCGACGATGCTTCAGTCGGGTACATGTTGGAAGTAGACCTTGAGTATCCCGAGAGTCTGCACGATTCTCATAAAGATATGCCGTTTTGCGCAGTTAAAGCAAAACCACCTATGTCTAAACATGAGAAATTACTTACTACTCTTCTACCAAAAAAGAAGCATGTTATACATTATCGTGCATTGAAACAGGCTCTCGGAAACGGTCTAAAACTCAGTTAAATTCACCGAGTTCTCCAATTTAACCAATCCCAATGGTTAAATCCCTACATTGATTACAATACTGCCATGCGAACCACTGCCAAAAACGAGTTCGAAAAGAATTTGTTCAAATTAATGAACAACGCAGTGTATGGCAAGACTATGGAAAATGTTCGAAAGCATGTTGATATTAAGCTGGTTACACACTGGTTCGGTAGATATGGTGCTGAAGCCCTCATTTCACGACCCAATTACCAAAGTCAAGCTATATTCGATGAGGACCTTGTTGCTATCGAATTACGTAAGACTGAAATCCTGCTCAATAAACTTATTTATGTGGGGTTAAGTGTGTTGGATATCTCGAAAACGTTGGTCTATGACTTTCACTATAGTTACATGCTCCAAAAATATGGTGGAGCATGTAAACTGTTGAACACAGACAGTCTCGTGTATGAAGTTAAATGTCAAGATATATATGCTGACATGAAAGTAGACATCCACAAGTTTGACACATCTGATTTACCACTAAACAACGCGTATAACATTCAGCAAGCCAACAAAAAAGTGCTCGGCCTTATGAAGGATGAGTGTAATGGTAAAATTGTTACCGAATTTGTTGGCTTGCGGAGTAAAATGTATAGCATACGCGTTGAGGGTGAAGATTTTGTTAAGAAAGCAAAAGGTATTCAAGCAGGAGTCGTCAAAAAGACAATAAACTTTCATGACTATCTACAATGCCTTAACAATTTTGAAATTCAAACCAGAACGCAGTACAATATAAGGTCACGGTTACATAATTTAGAGACTGTAAAACAAATTAAAGTAGCTTTAAGTCCACAAGACGACAAACGGTATTTGTTACCGGGTAGTACCGACACTCTACCGTGGGGACATTATGCGATCCCCACAATCGACGAATGATTTTGTAAAACATGATTGTAAAAAAAAATAAAATATTTGTTAATAAATAATGCAATTATATTCAATTTCCATGTGTTTTTATTTAAAAAATCCTACCATATATACCTAATAACATATGATTAAAACTTATATTAATGTAATATAATTTAAATGTGCAAATCGCCCCCAGTAACTTAACGCAAATGCCAATCAGCCAGCAAAGCAATCAAAGATTAATGTTAGCGTAGAATCTCTTTATAAATCAAAACTACTTCCAACAACAGACCTTCACAATGCCAGTGCCAACTGATTTAATAATGATTCATTGTTGATTAATTGTTGATTCATTATTGATTCATTGTTGATTCATTATTGATTCATTGTTGATTCATTATTGATTCATTAATAAATCATTTTTGATTCATTATTGATTTAATGTTAATTACATTTGGCACTCGCAGTGTGAAGGTCTGTTGTTGGAAGCAGTTTTGATTTATAGAGAGGTTCTACGCCAACATTAATCTTTGATTGATTTGCTGGTTGATTGACATTTGCGTTAAGTTACTGGGGACGATTTGCGAATATTAGATTATACATTTGCTTTATCTTCCCACGTATTGTGAGAATTATCAAAGCAAAGCCATTTGACAAGAACTTTGTTTTCACGTGTATTGAGAATTTTTTCCACAAGATAAACATCTGAATATTTTACTTTAAGAAGTTCCTCTTCATAGAATCCTCCGCTGATGGGTTGATCCTGGTAATCCTTGAGCTTGTAAGTCACTGGTTGAGTTGATACAACTTGATCCACTGTGAATATTTCTATTGTCCAATTGGGTGTGTATCCTTTCTCGAAAACGTTTTTATATTTGCTTACTCGAACTTTGTCACCAATTTTATACTTTGGTCGTCTTAAAGGAATTTTTCTCAGTTTAGAGATCCTTTCTTTTAAAATTTCAACGTCTTCTGAAGTAACATCTTTAGGCTTCATTCCAATTGTTCTATGTTTGGTATCATTGTAGTTGGAAATAAGAGTAGGCAATATATCATACCACTTGTAATTTCCCCGCAAACTAAATTGCATCCACATTTTTCTTTTTAGTGTTCGATTAAACCGTTCAACAATAGAAGCCTTCATATTACTGTATGTTGAGTAAAAATTTATTTTATGCTTTTTCATTAATGCTTCAAATTGTGAGTTATAGAACTCTTTTCCTTTGTCACTATGCAAGTTTTTTGGTATGCGTTTTTTAGCAAATATAAATTGCAGTGCATGAGAAACATCTTTTCCACTTTTACTCTTTACTGGAACAGCCCAAGCATATTTTGAAAATATGTCTATAACTGTTAGTAAATACTTGAAACCTTTATTTATTCTTGAATAAGGTATTATTTCTACTAAATCAGCTTGCCATGTCTCATCAATATTACGCATTTCAACTCGCCGTCGAGGATAATTTTTTCTAGCCTGAGAATGAAGTTCATTCACTACTGTTAATTTTTTGTTGTTCATTCTCAAAAGCACTTAAGCGAGTATCTAATTCACTAATAATTTCAGCTGTTCGATAAGATAAGTCTTGATTTATATCTTTTTCAAATTTTTTTATTTTTTCTGTAATAGAGTCTTCAAGAACTTTTATAAATAAGTTGTTATTGTCCACCTCTGATCTAAGTGAGGCACTAGCTTCATACAATAAACGCACTTCGTGTTTTATCATATGTCGTACAAGTTTTAAATTGACAGCGTCGCACAGTGGGCCAGGATCGTCGATTTTTGGCCAAAAATCATTATTTAAAAGAGAACAAGATATTTACGAATAACAAGTATGCTACTTACAGTTTTTGAGGTCGCTGATTACGAATCTGAAGTCAGATTTCAAAAATTCAAAATGGCGGATCCAATATGGCGGACATAAATTTTTTTATATGAATCAATTTTAATGAAGCATAAATATCTAAAGGTTTTTTGGGTCGCTGATTACGAATCTGAAGTCAGATTTCAAAGATTCAAAATGGCGGATCCAATATGGCGGACATAAAAATTTTAAAATTAATAAATTTGAATTAAACATAGGTATCTATGGGTTTTTTTGGTCGCTGATTACAAATCTGATGTCATATTTCAAAAATTCAAATTTAGGAATCCAAAATGGCGGACATACAATTTTTAAAATTAATCGATTTTTATGAATCTTTGTATCTAGGGGTTTTTTAGGTCGCTGATTACGAATATGATGTAAGAATTCAAGTGGATTTTAGATTGGGTGAGATTCGCCTACAATTTTTTGCTCGGGAGTTTTTAAGTTCGGTGATTACAAAACTAGTGCCTATACAATTCAAAAATAAAAATTTTTTTCCTGTTATTAGCCTACAAAAATAAAAAGTACTGTAGTTTCCAGGATATACCACGAGGAGGTTACAGGTAAAGATCCCATTTTGTATTTTTTTAGATTTTTAAAATTTTTTTGGTTTTTTTTAGACCTGATGTTTACTTATAGGTATATAGTTTATCGCGTGGGTATATTAGGTGCGCATGTAGTCCTATTGGAGAATCTGCTTTTGTTTCCATGGATCGCATAAACACTCCATTTCATATCTAAATCTGATTTCAGAAGCAAAGTGCTCATTTTTACATTTTTAAAATCTGACAACAGATTTGTAATCAGCAACCCGAAAAACCTCTACATACCTATATCTCTTTGAAATTGATTAATTAAAAATTTTTTATGACCGTCATTTTGGCTACCTGCTTTGCAAGAGGCCATATAACCAACAAAAAAAAAATTTTGATTTCTTGAAATCTGACATCAGATTCGTAATCAGCGACCCAAAAAACCATAGAGTTATTAGCATAGAGTGCGCAAGCGACCAAAATGTTAGACAGCCATACCAAAAGTAGACCCCTTTTCTTTCTTTCTCTAATAACGCATGCGCGATAGTGAAACAGCTGATGCATCGAAACAATTGTTGCTTGCTTGCTGGCAATTATATTTTTCTTTTATTTACGTGACAAATAAATAATTTAAAAACATTTTTAGCAGGAAAAATGGTATTTTATGTTAAGTTTACCTGCTTTCAATTTATATTCATCGAAATAAGCAACTCAAAATTAAAAATTCCAGTTACTATAATATTATCCATTCGACATCCAAACTAGAATCAAAAGTTGCGTCTTAACTTCAAATAACAGCCAAATAGCTTTTTTTCAACATGACTTTTTAATCCCACTCTACCCTATTTATTGTAAAATATTTATTTTACATTTAATTTTATTATATTTAAAACGATTTTTCATGCGATCTTGTTAGACAAAAACCTAATTAAAAACTTTTATTCTTGCACATGCGCCATTAAAGAAGGTAAGATAAGGGGTCTACTTTTATGCTTTTGTCTCTTTCTATGCGCCTAAGAATGCCTCTTACGGTAAAAGGTATAACTCGCGCACTCTATTCTAATAACTCTACACTGCAAAAATAGGTGTCTTATTTGATATCTTAAAATAAGATGTAAGATGGAAAAATGGTATCTTACATCTTAAAATAAGATGTTTTCTAAAGTATCTTACTGATTTTTAAGATGTTTTATACGTCTTAGATATTTCTTCTGTCTTAAAAAAGTAAGATACTTCTGTAAGTTTTTTAAAGTATCTTAAATTAAGATGTTTCTGTCTCAATAAGATGTTTAGCGATAAGATACTTTAAACATCTTAAATTAAGATATTTCAAATAACTTAAAAAAGACTACCAAAACATCTTAAAAAAGATACTTCTTTTTGCAGTGTATGCAAAAAACCCATATATACCAATGTTTAATTCAAATTTATTGATTTTAAAATTTTTATGTCCGCCATATTGGATCCGCCATTTTGAATTTTTGAAATCTGACAACAGATTCGTAATCAGCGACACAAAAAACCATTAAATACCACTGTTCATCATAATTGATTAATTTTGAAAATTGTCTTTATATATTTATTGCATATATTTATATGTTTATTGCAATATTCTTGTAATGTTGAAAAAATATGAAAAGGCGCAAAATGGCACATATTGGCGTCAAAGTAGACATGCTAAGTAATCGTTCTATAACTTGTTTTTCCAAATATTATGCGGCTCGGAGGAGCTCGACTAACTAAAAGTCGGCACTCTATTAAAAAATCAACTATTTTTTAACTTCAATGGAGCTACATTTTCATAAATTTTATTTTTTTAAAGTAACTATTGGTTTTTTTTACTTCAATATATCTATTGATGAGAAAAAATAAGTACTTATACAAAAATAATTAATTTATTTCTAGATATATTAAGTATTTCAATCAAAAACATTTTATTATTTTATCGCAAATGTTAAACTTTAAATAGTTCCAGAAGACACAATTTTTTATTATTTAACAAATCCTTTATGCAATAAATTCCTTATTTACTATTAAATACTGTGGATAAATTCTTTTGTGCATATTTGAAAGTTGAAAAATTGTATTTTTGGCCAAAATTTGACGATCCTGGCCCACTGTGCGTCGTTTTCTTCTTCAGCGTTAGCAAGATTAGAGAGTTTCCTTCCTTCAACGTCAAAGTTACCTTGAGAATTAAGTTTAAAACCAACTCCAGGAGGCCCTTGTCTTTCTGTTCCTCTTTGATTGAGAGGATGTCCAAACACGTCAATGCTCATTGTTGAAATGAATGATATTTGCTAAAACACATGTGACGCGATCTGAAGAAAGGGACCTTAGAAGCAAAAAATTGTAGGTTATGTTTGCAATTTTTTTAATGAAAATACAAAAAAAGGATCAACTGTCAATATAAATAATTGATGTTTAAGTCTTCATTAAAACTAAAATATTTAATAAACACTGATTTTAATTCGAAATAAGTAAAAAGAAACTTTCAAACAAGAAAAAAGTAACTCTAACCCAACCTTAAAATGATTTGCTTCTAAGGTCCCTTTCTTCAGATCGCGTCACACATCTTAATATATAATTTTAGCTTCACGTAGTTCCTCAATGATAGACATGATTTCATTATTGTGACTAGGATTTCCAGTAGCTTGAGAAGTCTAAGATGGCTGTTTGGTAGGTGTTCGAGGGAAGAATTGAGATATAAAATTCAAATATTTGTAACTCTTATCCGTGTATATAGATTCAGAGGAACTATACTTCTTTTTGTGTGCATTAGTAGCAATCAGAATTTCTTTATAGTTTCTTTCATCATGTTCACTTACAAGCGATGTAGCAGGTTTACTTTTAAATAAAAGTTCAAGTAATCCAAGCGTTTGAAGATATCGTTTATTACCAATTTTTACATGCCGATCTTCAAGAGTTATTGGTGAATCACCAATCATAAGTGACCCATCACTTAGCTTACGTACGCCGTATGTTGAATCTAAACATTGCTTTCTATTATGATTTAATAAGTATAGAAATTTATTACTTATTTTATCATCATCTGGAGATTTTTCAGTTTCATAGTTTATGCTATCATCTATCTTCTGCTCTTTCTTTTCAATCTTGAAATTTTCATATTCAGTGTCTGTCAAGTTAATAATTTTTTGTCAGGGTTGAACTATCGGTATAAAAGTTTCAGTCAGCACATTTTCAGCTTCTTCTTTTCCTAATTTTAACATACGATGTTTTCGCCTAATTGCCTCGCTAGCTTTAGCAATTTGATGAAGATATTCTTTTTCTTTATGAAACATGTTATTATTACAAGGTTTCATATTGAACTAACAATATTTTAGGAATGATCTTATATTTATAGTGTTACAAAGCTATCAAATCCTTTTCTATACCTTCCATCATTTAAATCAGAATTCTTATCAATTACTACAAAGCCATATGTACTTGTCTGAATTCCAACATGTGGCACATAGTTCTCGAAATTGATTAAATGTTATGTCAGTATTAACGTGGTCATCATAAACATGCCTTAAATTTTTCTCATCTTGACGAAAAAGAACTAGTAAATTAACATTATCACGTACTAAATGTTTAGGAATGCGGGCATATGTTTGACAAAGATAAAAAGAATCAACATCAACATGTCTACCCATGCAAAAGAATGCCCTTACATTATCTTGCTTCTCGCAAGCAATATCATCAAATATAAATATTGAATTCCGTTCTGCATCTTTAGGAGTAATGACTTCTTCATGCTCACTAAATGGTAAATACTCTACTCCTTCAACATTACTTACAACTTGTTCCAAGAATTTATACTTGGGTTGATGTAAAGACTTTGAGTATAAGTAAATATTATCAAATCTAAGACCATTAGGATGTAAAATTAAAGAAAGGAGTACATTTGTCTTTCCACAATTTGATGGTCCACAAAAAATAGCTCGAATACTACCGGAAAATAAACTACCATGACGCTTCACTTTCTTCTCTTGTTGTTTAACAATCGAGTCTAGATTGACGACTGGCAGCTTGTGAAGTTGTTCCTTGAACAGCATCCTGATTTAGACTGCCGCTAAAGGTATAAATACAGCGCTTATATAGCTAACAAGTCATTCTAATTTTAACTTTCACACAGTAAGGTATGATTATACATCATCGCTCTCAAGGAAAAGGATTAATTAATAAACTTATAAACAAGTTACCATTTGAATTACATTTGCCAGGTTATCAATATTGTGGACCAGGCACAAAGTTAGCAAAACGTCTAGACCGAGGTGATCCAGGTGTTAATCCATTAGACGCCGCTTGTAAAGAGCACGATATTGCTTACTCGAAAAATCGAGAAAATGTTGAAGAAAGAAAAGCTGCTGATAGAGTATTGGCTGACAAAGCGTGGCAACTTGTATTTACTCCAGATGCACGATATAGTGAAAGAGCTGCAGCTTACGCAATAACAAACGCTATGAAAGCAAAATCAAA
Organism: Leptopilina heterotoma; assembly: GCF_015476425.1. NCBI lineage: Eukaryota > Metazoa > Arthropoda > Insecta > Hymenoptera > Figitidae > Leptopilina > Leptopilina heterotoma. The sequence continues at coordinate 396,253 of NW_025110939.1, read as the reverse complement.
ATTTGGAATGGGAGTAAAGAAGAAGACAAAGTCAAAGAAACGAGTAAAGAAGATAAAATCAAAAAAACGAGTAAATCTTAGAAAAATTGTTGATGCTGCAAGAAAATCAATAATTCCTGGTAATGATGCTCGTTTAACAATAAAGTCAGCTATTGAAACAGCTCAAAAAGCTGTAAAGAAAGCAGGTGGTAGAGAAAAGGTTTTAACACCTCGTATTCTACCTGTTCCATCAAAAGTTGGTGGTCTGTTACCATTAATTCCAATTTTTGCTGGTCTAAGTGCACTTGGAGCGCTTACTGGGGGAGCTGCTGGTGTAGCAAAAGCTGTTAATGATGCAAGTGCAGCAAAAGAGCAGTTGAAGGAAACTCAGCGTCATAATAGAGAGTTGGAAGCAGTGGCACTTGGCAAAGGTCTACATTTGAAACCATACCGACAAGGTTTGGGACTTCATTTGAAACCATACGTTAAAGGACAAGGTATTAAAAGACGATGTAGAAAAAAAAAAGTTTAAAGCTGCCTCAACGACCACTTACAGATCTAGATTTACTTAAATATGCTAAAGACATGAAGATTTCTCATTTTTGAGGAGTTTTTATGCAAAATGAATTACCTATAAAAGGACCTCGAAAAAATGAATCCGACATTATTAATTTAGATGATAAAGATGGTTCTGGAACTCATTGGGTTGCATATAAAAAAGTTAATAATAAAGCAAAGAAACACGGCTCTACATTTTTAATTATACATCAAAGACGGATTAACCTTTTTTAATTTTTGAAGGCTTATTCTAAAGCTGAAATTCTAACGAAGATTTCTGTGTTTCTAGAAAAATTTTATCTAAATTTTTTTAGATTTTTAAAAAAGTTGAAGTCAAGAGACAAAAATGAGAAAATATGATATTTTTTTTATTTCTTTCTCACTCAACAACTTAAAAAATAATTAACGAAATGACTTCAAAGACGGCTTATTTTACGCAGAATTTAATCAGCTTTCTAACCGTATTTAATTTTTTTTGTACCTCCTTTTATTTCAGAGATATGATTGAAAAAGTGATAGCATGTTTTTTCATAGAGTCGAATGTAATCGTCCTGATGCTTTTGGACGGTAGTGTATTTCTGAAGCAGCTCGGCCTAAGAGTTTATCAAGAAAACAAGGGAAAAAATTGATTTTTCACATACTTTTTATTTGTTGTTGTAACAAAAATGGAAGAAATTTTAAACATTCTAAGTCCAGTTAAATTTGATAATTCTGTGGCACACTATGAGATTCATGCACGTCAACCATACGTGTCATCAGCATTTTATAACAGTGACGAGATTCAAATTGCAGTTTAACATCAAGACTTGTACATTCTTCCCTCTAAAAGTACTCTACACGTCGCTGGCAGAATTGTTAAGCCAAACAATACGCTTGTAACTAATACAAAGTTAATTAGCAATGGTATTTCCTACCTGTTTAATGAGATTCGTTATGAATTAAATGGTGTTGAAATTGATCGCTCTAACAATGTTGGTATTACAACCACAATGAAAAATCTAATTTCTCAAACACCTAATCAAATGATTTACTCTGAAAATACTGGTTATCTACCTTATGATGCTGATAGTAGAGTAACAAATGATGCTGGATATTTTGATGTAAATATTCCACTAAGTATGATTATTGGTTTTGCTGAAGACTATAGAAAGATTGTTGGAAATGCAAAACATGAACTTATTTTAACAAGATCTCGTACTGATCTCAATGCTGTAGTAAACATTGGAGCAGCTGAGCGTGAAGAATTAAAAATTATAATTAATAAAGTTGAATGGTTGATTCCATATTTAATGGTAAATGATCGACAAAAAATTGAATTATTGAAATTCATTGAAAAAGACTCACTTACAACAATGAGTTTTAGATCATGCGATTTGTATGAGTATCCTATGATTCCTGCCACTCAAAAGAATGTGTGGACTGTAAAAACTTCAACACAAGTTGAAAAACCTCGATATGTTATTCTTGGTTTTCAAACAAATCGAAAAGAAGATCAAGGAAGGTATGCAAATTTATTTGATGCCTGTCATCTTCTCAATGTTAAGCTTTTCTTAAACTTAGAGTACTATCCTTATGGAAATTTAAATTCAAATTTTACTCAAAACAAATTTTCCATACTATATGAAATGTATTGTAATTTTCAACCATCCTACTATGGAAAAGAATCTGAACCTTTATTAACTAGAAATAACTTTAAAGATTATGCACGATTGGCTGTTATTGATTGCTCAAAACAAATCGAATTTCTAAAACAAGCATCTGTTGATGTGCGGTTGGAATTTGAAGCAAGTGAAAATTTTCCAGCCAATACAGCTGCATATTGCCTTATATTTCACGACCGCATTATACAGTATACACCAATCAGCGGCGTTGTTAAAAAAGTAACGTGATTAGTGGAAATAATGACCAATCATAGACGACATTGGTAGTGGGGGTATTTGGAGTGGTGGGGGAAAGGCTATAAAGAGAGCGTCTCCCTAAGGCTTGAGCCATTATTCTATTTCAGATACCATGGCGTACGTTGTAGATATTTAGTGCTTCAAAAGACCATACAACGAGTTTGTCATCAAAGAGTTGGCGATTCTACCACTTCAACAAGATGCTCATCCATTGGTCTACCTCTTCGAACCGCCATATGCCTGGAGTCGATTGCCTGCAAGATACAAATGTGAGAATTGATGGCTTACAAATAATTATCATGGTATCGATTGGGCTGCTGGTGACGTATCTTATGAAGAATTACAACCTATAATAAAAGAAGTATTAATAGGTACACCTACATATGTTTAATAAAATAGATTTTAAGGTTATGTTTGATATAATAGATTTTAAGGTTATGTTTAATATAATAGATTTTAACAACTTTTACAAGCGCCATCTTTGCCCGCTAAATATAAAATTCAAACGACTAAGTTGTAGCGCCATCTCTCGGGACAACGCTCAAACCGCACTAACACTCGTTCGGTAAAACAAAGTGGCGGCTCACTGTCCAAGCGGTTTGAATTTATCAAATAAATTTTTAAATTTCCCACCAAGCAGGTTTGAATTCGATGGTGGCGCTATCTATCGGCGGCAGCCGGAACGAAAAAAATCGGTCGGTAAAACAGTAAATCCCTTCTAAGCCACCTGAAAGATTGAAAATAAATTTTTAAATTTCCCGCCAAGATGTTTTTAAATTCGCTAGTGGCGCCATCTATCGGTGACAGCCAGAACTACACCCTGTCGGTAAAACAGAGCACCCCTTCTAACCCACTTGAAAGTTTAAAAATAAAATTTTAAATTTTCCGCCAAGGGTCGGTAACTGAGCCAGAACCCCCCTAGCTATGCTACTAACAAAATTTATATTCTTAAAAATTCTTTCAATTTACAACTTTTTTCATTTAAAAATTTACTGAATATTTGAGATGTTATAACTTGTTTATAAATATTTATTTTGTACTTACGCATTCAAAGATATATGTACTAATTTACATAAATAAAAAGTTTGTTAAACGACCATTTTACCAGATGAAATTCTGCACGGAAAGAATATTGGTAGTGCAGGTCAATTCCAGAATGTTGTACAGTAATTAAATATATAATTACTAATGGTTTTGTAAAAAATAATAAACAAATGTAATTTTTTTTAGGTTATTAAATTAAATTTTTGTAAAATTAGAAAATAATAATATTCTATTAGCAGCAAATATTTTTTTTACCAATTTATTTTTCTTTTATAAAAAAAATTTTGGCAAGATAGCCGCTATTTTGAAAATTAAAAAAATCTTATTTGAACCTGTAGGATTTTAAAGAACATTTAATCCAGAATTAGGGATAATAAAATCATTACATTATAAGCAGATGCAAGAAAGATACTATATTTTTAATATTTTTTACCGTGATCTTCTTGAAATCAGACTTCGCAGTTTTAAAAATTTAAATGCGCCTATAACTTCGTTAAATAACTTTTTTTTGCAAACGGCAAAATACGTGTCGTCTAAAATTGTGTGAAAAATATTATATTTCCATAAAAAACGATAATTTGACCTACATACATACGCCTGTCTGAATTGAAATGGAATCAACCTATAATTTGAAATATAAAATTAAATTATGTACTATTGAAATTTAATCTTATTTCATTATATTAAAAAATAATAAAACTACAACTTTTTTTAAATGATAGAAATACGTTTAAAAAATAAAAAAATTTAGTGTTATTAAAAGTTATAAAAATTTCACTATTCGAATTCTCAAATTCTTAATTAAATGTATTATACTTTTATTGCATTTTATGAAAAATATTAAACCTCTATTTGTAAACTTCATTAGACACCAATATTTACAACTAGGAATAAACGATTAAAAATAAAAAATATACATTTAATTCAAAATATTAATTTTTTATTTTATTATTTTAGCTATAGTTGAAGTAAGATTAAGTTTCATTACTACAATTTAATTTCATATTTTAAATTATATGTGTATTTTTTATCATTTTATAGAAAAGAAAAATAAATTGGTAACTTTTTTTAGAAATATTTGCGACTAATAGAATATTATTATTTTCTAATTTTATGAAAATTTAAATTATAACCTAAAAAAATTTACATTTGTTGATTATTTTTTATAAAAACATTAGTAGGGGAGAGTCTCCAGTTGTGAGACGGGTTTTATTTTGACCCATAAATTGTAAACGGGCAAACGAAATTGTAAATAAAATACACCGTTCGAAAGGGAACAGAAATACGCAACTTTTATTAAAAGAAAGTATAGTGTTTCGATGAACTCAAAAAATTTTACGATACATTTTCCGAGCACATCGCTTTTTGAAAAAAAAAAAATGTCTCCAGTTGTGAGACACTCATTAAAAATTGCTAAAATTTAATAAGTTTGACATAAAACGTTATGTTTAGTAGAAATAATTAAATATATTAATAATATATATTATTATATACTAAATAATAATATTTATTCGCCAAAATATGACTACCAAATAAACACAATTTAATAGCTTCAACAAGAGCATTAAAATTGATTTCTTCTGAATCAATTGACTTTTTTCCACTTGACATGCCCAAAAATACTAAAAAAATCAAATCAACATTTAAATAGTATGCCTGCAAAGTCGTATTTTTTATGATGCCCATATAGGTGTTGACACCGTCTTACAACTGGTGATATGCTGTGTCTCACACCCAGAAATTGGCGCTATTTTGAAAAAGGAAAATTAAATTATTTCCCAACCGTAGATTGGAACAATGCAATATTGCATCACAAAATATAAGGAAAACACTAAAAGAAAATGCATTACATTTACCTTTTCCAATTAATTAACTTGGAAAAAAAATACTTTGCATTTATTGAAAAAACGCTTTTTAGTCTATTATCACACACAGTGTTGGTATTTAACAAAAACAGTTTATATATCCGCTTCGGCGTACTCGAAAAAGTTGGCTCATATAAAAGAAATGTTTTTATATAAACCAATCAGCTTTTTAATATTGCATGTTAAAAAAATTGACTGTCTCACAACTGGAGGTGTCTCACAACTGGAGACTCTCCCCTAATTAAATATTTAATTATAAAAACTATCCACCTGTCTCGGTACGATAATATATATAGTTGTCCTTTTTTTGGTTAAGCTCTGTATTTCAATAAAGTGTTATCTATAATTTCCGAAATCTCTCTCGATCAAAAAAGGGAGACTTAAATGCCTGAGCAAAATAAGTTCGCGAAAGTCGTTCGCGAACGCAAAGCATGAGTTAGAAAAGGACAGAGATATATTTGTGTCCTTGTCTATCTCATGCGTCTCGTTCGCGAACAAGATGCATATAAAGATAGAAAAGGACACAAATATATCTCTGTCCTTTTCTAATGGCGCTCGCACATCTCTACTATACCTGCCTGTCTGCAGGTTGTCATGGTAACACATAAGAGTAAGAGAGTCAGAAAATTCAAATTAAATATTTTTTCTCTCTTACTCTCATTGCGCCTAGGCAGGCATGCGGTAGAGGAGACAGGTGAGACAGTACCTTAACTCATACTCTGTGTTCGCGTACTCGCAAAGCAGTTGTGCTTAGGCCTTCAGTCACCCCTTTTTGGGTGCGCCGCGCAACTACAATATGGGAAGCACCGCGTAACATTCTAGAAGTGACATGCACTACCAATATTCTTTTCGTGTGTCTATATTAAAAATTGTGTACAACTAGAACCAAAACGGCGTGCACCAACTCCTAATCATTTGACACAAAAGAAAACCTTAATTGAAGAACGCAACAATTATGCAGAATTATTTCACTAATTGTGTTTATAATATGTAAAGTACAAAGTAAAAACACTACAGATTTTTTTCATCAGTTTATTATAACTTTTATTATATTTTTACTTATATTATACACTACCGGTCAAAATTAAGATACCACATTGTCAGGTGAATAAAAAACAGTTTAAAACATAAAATGTATTGAAACTAAAATTATTTTATTTTTAATTTTTGAAAGATGATAAAATTTTGAAAAGAACAAGATCTTTTAGAAGATTGGCTTTGGCCAATATTTTGTTAAGATATTTTTAAAAAATCGTCATTTTCAATGTTTTACAAGAACTTTCATTACTTCTAAAATAATAAACGCTTTTTATTGATATTATGCTTATTTTAAAAGTGATTTTCCAAAGAATAAAAATCACTTATAGGCATTAACGTGTAATTTTTTTCTTAGAAGATGCATGTCGTCAAAGTTAGATAACAAAATTACAGAACTTTAAAATAATTTTTTTTTTTAAAAACCATTCTAAAAAATATATAAAATATGATATGGTGTAGATTTTGTTAAGGTAGTTAAATAAAAACATATGTTTGTATTTTAAAAATTATTTTTCTGTTAATAAGATTGTTTAAAAGTTTTTAATTTTTTTAATCCAAGTTTAAGGACCTGCATTTTCTAAGAAAAATTTACACGTTAATGTCTAAGTATTTCTTATTCTGTAGAAAATCACCTTTAAAATAAGCTTAAGATCATTGAAATGCGTTAAGTTATTAAAATTTTTGTAAAACATTGAAAATGACGATTTTTTTAAAAATATCTAAATAAAATATTGGCCAAATGACTTCTGATAGATCTTGTTCTATTCAAAATATTATCATCTTTTAAAACAAATAAAAACTTTAGTTTCCCTTCTAATTAATTTTAATTTAATTATTAATTAACTTCGTCAAAAGTGACGAAATTGAAGTAAATATTAGTGTTATTACAAATTAATAATAAATAAAATAAAAGGAACCAAACGGTTCGAGTCCCGTTCTGGTGCTATTTTTACTCTTTGAAATCATTAACTGAATTAATATTTTGTGCACAGCTGAAATAGCCGTGTCACAATGTATAAATTATATATTATATGTACCTATATATCACTATGTAATGAGCCAATTCCCCAATAATCAGAGAGAGGGAGAGAGTTTGATGATTAAGAAGGGACACGGTGCGCCTGAACTAAATTTGAATCAAAAGTCGTTGCACATCAAAATTTCTTTTTGATTTTGAATCAGTAGTGTTCCTGGATTAAAAAAATCCAAAAACTAAAATAATCTACGGAGGACTTTTTAAGAAAAATAGCTTTAAATATTTTCCTATTAGTATTGTATAGGGAATTTCAAATAAATAATATTAATTTATCGAATTTTGTCATTCTCACTGCTCAAAAAGTAAAAAAACGTAAGAAAATAACTTTTTCAACTTATTATTTTCAATGTTAAACATGTAAACTATTATAACTACATACAGAACGCAAAAGGTTTACAGAGTAATCTGGATGATTTTCAGAAACTTTGTTTATTTCCCAGGTAGTTTTGAAATCATAGTGCACAGACTCCATAGCCTGTTCGCTAAAAAATCAGATTCAGCTCGATATATGTTTCTTCTGCATGAATTACATAAAGCTGCAGGAAACCGTTCATCATCAAAGTAATTGTCGACTAGCTTTTCCATATGACTCTGTAGCTTGTTTTCGATAACAAACATTTTGTTTTGTTTTTTACAACAAAGAAAACATACTTTCCGACGATTTTCATCGTGCGTACAAGCTTTATGTGGCATTTTAGACTTATTATTTTCGACTATTTACGCAAATATTGACTTAGTAATGTCATGTCACTTTGATACATGTGTAAACACCGCAACACTTGACAAATAAATTAAAAACTATTTTCTTTTATTTTTTACAACCAAAATATCTTCAGATGCCAAGGCGAGTATATAAAATTAATCAATTTAATTGTCTTCGCAAGATAACAAAGAAAACCCTGTTCTCAATTTTAAGACTAGCGTTTTACTATAAATTAGTGAAGTAATTTCTATTAAAATTTCATTTTGGTACAGTTTATGACAATAAATTAGTAAATTTTTAAAAAATAAAACGTACATACTCGTAGTATATAAGTCATTTATTCTATATTTTAACATTAATATCATCTTTTTCAAAATTTCAAATGTAAATATATCTAAACTCACTTTTCTCGAAAAGCCCTCGGCGGATTATTTTAGTTTTTGGTTTTTGTTAATCAGGGAACACTACTGATTCAAAATCAAAAAGAAATTTTGATGTGCAACGACTTTTGATTCAAATTCAGTTCAAGCGCACCGTGGGAAGAGTCAAATTCAAGAAATTAGAATTTCTTTTAATTAATAGTTGAGTTTCCGACACGATAAAAGTCGGACTCACGAATAATCCGGATCGGGGAATTGATCACTCCCTAAAATCAATCTTTTTATATTTGTTAATACACTTTTCCCGTAGACCTTAGTCTATATGTTTTTTGTGCTCTCCTCTCAAATCTGAGATTATTGTGAAGTTGACCTTCATTGGACGATTAGGATTTAACCTTTCATCAAGGATTTGGACTGTCCTATAAATTTGGACTTTACCATCAATTTGGACTTTACCATTAATTTGGACTTTACCATTTATTTTGGACTTGGTACCAACTGCCCGTTTTTGGTCTTCGTTGCAGCGGAGTCATTTTTGAATTTGTAAATTGATATTTATTTTTTATACACGGAGAAAATTTGTTCCTTATATTTTACCGAATTTTTCAATAAAGTTGGGATATAGTAGCATAATCGTAATTTTTAATAATTTTTATATTATTTTTTCGGTAACAATATTTAAAATCTAATGTAATATCTTTATTCCTTAAGAACTAGTACTGTAAAAGTTGAAAAAAAATTGAAACTGAACGTTTAATGTAAATTAAATAAATACCTCCTTGATGGGCACTAACGTTTCAGGAATAGTTCGGTAAAACTTTCTTGACTTGCCTAAAGTGTTAATTTTCAGAAATAGTTCGGTAAAACTTTCTTGACTTGCCTAAAGTGTTAGTTTTCAGGAATAGTTCGGTAAAACTTTCTTGACTTGCCTAAAGTGTTAGTTTTCAGGAATAGTTCGGTAAAACTTCCTTGACTTGCCTAAAGTTTTAGTTTTCTGGATTAAAATACTTTATTTCAAGTGTCCCGCAGTCAAATGAAAGACTTTCACACTAATAGTTCATTTTTCCAACTTATTTAGACTTAATTAATAATCATTTTATTATTATTTAAATTAAAATTCAATTAATTAATTATTTTAAACACTTATTAATTGCCAAATATGTAATAAATGCTTTCAAATCATATAAAAAGAAAATATAAAATAGCAATAACATACTTATTTTTTTAACATATAATTTATTCATTTTAATTAAACATGAATAATAGTAAGTAAGTAAGCAAGCAAGTAAACATAAGTAAGTAAGCAAAAAGGAAATAAATAAGTTATCAATTAAACATATAAGTAAGTATGTAAGTAAGTAAATAAGTAGGTAAGCAAAAAGGAAATAACTTGCTTGCTTACTAGTTTACTTTCTTATTTGCATACTTACTTGCTTATTTCTTAATTGCTTACTTGCTTACCTACTTATTTGCTTACTTGCTTATTTCATTCCTGCTTACTTCGTGCCTTATTTACTTACTTGCTTACTTTCTTATTTCCTTCTTGCTTACTTTGCTTACTTGCTTATTACCTCCTTGCTTACTTTGCTAGCTGGCTTATTTCCTTTTTAATTACTTACTTTCTTATTTGCTTACTTTTTTACTTGCTTATTTCCTTCTCGCTTACCTTATTCCTTATTTGCTTACTTGCTTATTTCCTTTTCGCTTTTTAATACCTCACAATTATTATTTAATATTTCAGAAAGATTAATTTTCTATTAATTAATTTAATAATTTCCAACTTGCACTTTTAATATGTATATTTTTAATTTTAAACACAAAAATTTGAGAATAATAAGGATTTTCATAAATTATTTTTTTATTCCATTAAATACAAATTTAAACATTTTTCTTTATAATAATAAAAACATAATTTAAAAATATTTTATAAATTGACCTTGAATATAGTTAGAAATGATTCATTAATATAAATAATTTTTAATTTTGTACAACGATAGTTTAATAATTTGAATCTTTCTCACAAGCGGTGAAATAAAATTGAGATTAATATATAAGGATAGTTAAAACTTTCTGAAGCATTAATGTAAAGCGTGCGATGTGTGTATTAGTGTATGCGTTTAGAATGTACTGTAGGCAGGTGTATCAATTAGTATTTGTTCGTAAACAATTGTAGGGGGTTTAGGTAGTGATTAAAGTGGGTAAATTGAGAGTTTCGGCAGTATTAATATAGATCTACTGAAGTAACATTATTTTTTTTGTTCTTCAAGTTTTACCGAACTTTCAGTAAATTGCAACTCGTCAGTTTTACTGAAGACTTTATCTTACGTTTTACCGAACTATTCAATAAATTGCAACTCGTCAGTTTTACCGAAGACTTTATCTTACGTTTTACCGAACTATTCAATAAATATGAATGTAGCGAGCACTTGGCTTACGTTTTACCGAACTGTAAGTGAAGCGCTAATACATGTATCGTGAGCTTTATGATTTTTACATTATTTTTCAATGCAATTTCTTTTACAGTCTAGTTCTTGAAAAATTACTGTTTTGACACTTCATCCCAGTTTTGCCGAACTAAATTCAGTAAAATTTCAGGAATAAATTTTCTGCGTGTATGTACTTTGTGTATGTGTGTGACGTATGTGAATGAATGTCGCGTATTTTAAAAGATTAAAAGATTTAGAAAGACGTATCGCAGTTATAGGAACTATAAAATTTTTATTGTCTTAATCTATAAATAAATTATCAGATTATTTGTTATATTAAATTCAATTTATTTATAAAATGCCCCTACAACATTCACCAACAAATCCCAATGCGTCACAAATGGCACCCAACGGTTATAAAATTGAAAAACCGGGAATGAATGACAAATAAAGGAGTGATACAGATAAATTTGTAGATACAAACGATTTTATGCAAAATAATTATATAAATGTTCAGAGTAAAAATAATCTCTCTTTACATTCAGAAAATTTTAAACAAGAAATTGTGGAAGTTTTGAATTTACTAAAAGAAAGCTTAAGTATAATTAGTAACAATAATAATAAAATGAAAAGAAATAATAACACTCAAAATAATAACATGAGAATAGATATTCCATTGCCAGAATTTGTAAATGAAAATGTAAATAATCCAAATGATTTCTTGTATGATTTGGAACAATATATGAAACTGAAAAATGTGGCTAATAATGCAGAATTTTTAATCGTGAAAGCAGCTTTAAAAGGGAAAGCCAAATTATGGGTTGACGCGGTTTCAGACAGGTGGGAAACTTATCAGAATTTTAGAGAAGATTTTTTAAATGAATTTTTTTCGGACGAAATTAGAGCGGAAAAAGAAAATATTTGGAGAAACAGAAGATATAGACATAAAGATGACGGTTTGTATGTTGAATACTTCTATAGCCAAGTAAAAGAAGCCAAATATTCTGATCCTCCTTTAATTGAAAAAAATAGAAATTATTTAATTATTCGGTAACTACCCGTGAACATTCAGTTAGCTATGGCAAATGCAGAGTTAGGAAATACATCGAAAGTTGTTAAGACACTATCATGGATTCAGGGAAGTTAGGGGCCGTACACATAATACGTCACGCGATTTTTGACCATTTTTGACCCCTCCCTCCCCCTATGTCACACTTCGTCACAAACCTTGAACCCCTCCCTCCCCCTACGTCACGTCACACACGTAAATTTCACTGTAAATTTTATACATTGGACATTATATATTATATACAACACTCTAAATTATTGAATCAGTTAGAAATAACTGATTTAGAAGCAAGAAATCAGTCACTAATTCAAATAGTAATATTTTTTTCTGACAATTAGTTAAAAATAACTGATGTTTCAATAAAATTTTTTTGGATTGATTCAATTATTAGTCACGTTTAACTACCTACATAGCACCGAAACTTTCCTAACAATTTATTGAAGGCAAGCTTCGAAATATTTAAATGCAATGTTTAGTGAAAATTGTATAAAGATTTAAATATCCCACTCCAATAAATGTTAAGCGCGAAACTTTCCTGAAAATTTAACTTAAATTTTCAGCAAAATTTTTACGAAAGTATAGTCAAAAGTGTAATTAAATGTTCAGGAAAGTTTCAAGCTATATTTTTAAGAAAATTTGACGATAAACATTTATTATAGTGAGAAATTTAAATCTTTACACAATTTTAAATAAACTAATTGCTAGTAAACTTTTCGAAGTATGCAAGCAAATCTTTAATATACATGGGCAATTCTACGTGAGATTTCAGTCGACCTCTTAAAATCGGCCAAAAATATTTTTTTTCTATTCTGTATTGAAAAAAAACAGATACGTATTTTTTTATTATTTTTTTGGAGGCCAAATTTTTGAGTTATGAATTTTCAAAATTTTCGCTTTTTAAATGTAGCTATATTTTTAATGTCAGATAACTCAAAAAATATTGCTTCTTTTCATTTTTTGACAAGAGAAAAAAAATTTTGTTTTTCTTTCTACTTTTGAATAATCATAACAAAAAAATTTTTTTTTCATTTTTTATTAAAAAAATAAAAAAAATTTTTAAACAAATTAATTTTTTTTAACTTTGGGTATGATAAATTTTTAATTTTCTTTTTCTAAAACATACCTGGAAATGATAAGAAGGTTTTGCAAAAAGTTTCAGAGTGGGCCTGACAAGTTTGATGGGTCCAAAAAAAAAATTAAGCTGTCCGTGCAGGTCGCACGCACGTGGCACAATGGGATTTTTTTACAATTTATTATTAAAAATTGTCTAGAGCCTACAAATTTTATCGGATTTTGATTATTATTGAATTTTTAGGCTCTAAACAATTTTTAATAATAAATTGTAAAAAAGTCCCATTGTGCCACGTGCGTGCGACCTGCACAGAGAGCTTAATTATTTTTTTGGACCCATCAAATTTGTCAGGCCCACTCTGAAACTTTTTGCAAAACCTTGTTATCATTTCCAGGTATGTTTTAGAAAAAGAAAATTAAAAATTTATCATACCCAAAGTTAAAAAAAATTAATTTGTTTATAAAATTTTTTTATTTTTTTAATAAAAAATGAAAAAAATTTTTTTTTGTTATGATTATTCAAAAGTAGAGAGAAAAACAAAACTTTTTTTCTCTTGTCAAAAAATGAAAAGAAGCAATATTTTTTGAGTTATCTGACATTAAAAATATATCTTCATTTAAAAAACGAAAATTTTGAAAATTCATAACTCAAAAATTTGGCCTCCAAAAAAATAATAAAAAAATATGTATCTGTTTTTTTTCAATACAGAATAGAAAAAAAATATTTTTGGCCGATTTTAAGAGGTCAACTGAAATCTCACGTGGAATTGCCCACATATATTTAGAAAAGTTTCGGTGTTTTGTGGATAATTTTTCAGTTATTTTTAACTGATTCAGATACAAAAAGACAGTCACTGCTGATTGCCAGTTTAAACCATGATTTTTAACTGATTCAAATTAAGAGAATATATTACTTATCATATTATAAATAATATACCAATAGATGTTAAACAGGTACATATAATAGATATTAAATAGTTTAGAGCATTTTTAACTTGTTTTATTTAGAAAAAGTGCCATTGTCACATATAATTTCTTATAATCTTTGAATTTAAAAGATTGTGACGTAACACATGAGTTCACCCCCCCCTCCCCCATGTCACACTTAGTCACAATTCTCAGACCCCCTCCCTCCCCCTAGCCGCGTGACGTATTATGTGTACGGCCCCTTATGAACAAAATAAAGAAAAATCCAGTGATGGTGAAAGACAAAAAAATGATAAGAGTAGTTGGCAAAATAGAAGTGGGGGAAGCGGGTATAGTCAGAATACAAGTAGAGAGAATTGGAGAGAAAGGAATGAAAGAATGCAAAATGAAAAAAGAGAAGAGAGCGGAAAAAATGATAGAGAAAATAGAAATAAAATCGATCAAAGTAGAAATAAAAATTACACAGCCACACAAAAAAAATAAAGTGTCTTGATCTGGGGTCGAGACATATGTATTCCGATGTATTTCGATGCGCTGAATCCGAATCCGCCATCAGAATTTGGCCAATGGGTCCTGGTTTCGTCCTAACCTCAAAAAATACCCTAAAATCGTTAAAATGGTCACTTTTAATTTATCAAAATTGAATCTAACCGCATATTGTTAATTTTCTAAGATCCCTTAATTTAAATAAACTATTCTATAAGCTTTTTATTTGAAAATTCATATAAAACATTAAATCTATCGAACCTAACCTCAAAAACACATCTAAGATTCCAAACAAACAAATTATACCATACACAGCGCAATAAAAAATAGGTAAGGTCATGAAAGTTACAACTTAGGTGTTATTATGACTGCTGATTACAAAGCCGGTGTTAGTTAATCAAAATTCAAAATGGCGGATCCAATATGGCGGACAATATAATTAAAAATTTGTTTGGATTGGCTTGAAAATCGTTACTCGGTGGTTTTCGGGGTCGCTGATGACGAATCCCATGTCGGTTTCTAAAAATTCAAAATGGCGGATCCAATATGGCGATCTTTATTATTTTAACGATTTTTTTAAATTTATTACTCGCGGATTTTTGGGACCTTTGATAACGATTCCTATATCAATTTTTATTACCTTAAAGTCTTACGAATTGTTTTCTAACAATTTTTTCTAACAATTCGTAAGACTTTAAGATTATAAAAATTGATATACGATTCGTTATCAAAGGTGCTGAAAAACCGCGAGTAATAAATTTAAAAAAATCGTTAAAATAATAAAGACCGCCATATTGAATCCGCCATTTTGAATTTTTAGAAACCGACATGGGATTTGTCATCAGCGACCCCAAAAGCCCCCGAGTAACGATTTTCAAGCCAATCCAAACAAATTTTAATTATATTGTTCGCCATATTGGATCCGCCATTTTGAATTTTGATAAACTAACACCGGATGCGTAATCAGCAATCATAAAAACACCTAAGTTGTAACTTTCATGAGTTTACATAATTTTTATTGCGCTGTGTATGGTATAATTTGTTTGTTTGGAATCTTAGATGTGTTTTTGAGGTTAGGTTCGATAGATTTAATGGTTTATATGAATTTTGAATTAAAAAGCTTATAGAATAGTTTATTAAAATTAAGGGATCTTAGAAAATTAACAATATGCGGTTAGATTTAATTTTGATAAATTAAAAGTGACCATTTTAACGATTTTAGGGTATTTTTTGAGGTTAGGACGAAACCAGGACCCATTGGCCAAATTCTGATGGCGGATTCGGATTCAGCGCATCGAAATACATCGAAATACATATGTCTCGACCCCAGATCAAGACACTTTATTTTTTTTGTGTGGCTGTGTTATCAGTCGAAAGGTGAATATAGTAATTTAGAAAGAAATAAATATGAAAATTGGAGAGAAAATAATAGTAGAAGTGAGGGACATTATAGAAATGATAAACAACGCGATAATTATTCGAGAGACAATAGAGAAAAGAATAATAGCTATAACTTAAAACAAAGGTATCGAACAAACATGAAAGAAGAAGAGATAGAGGATGAAAGGGAGACGGAAGGTAAAGAAAGTGCGATAGAATTAGAAAATAATTATGCCAGTGAAACGGAAAACTAAAGTGCGACTCAAAAATATCAGGTCCAATTGAGAGTCGCTCGATAGGTATGATAAAACAGGACCTAGCTTTTGATTTGGAAGGGGAGGTGAAAAATGAAAAACAAGCTGGTAAAAAAATAAAATGTAATTGCCCAAAAATTCAAATAGAAATAGGAAATATGCAAGTGTATGCATTAAGAGATACAGGCTTGCAAATTACTTGCATATCAGAAGAATTTAAATCGCAAATTAAGAAAAGTGAAAAAGAAAGTCTTCCAATAAATAACATCATTATTAAAGGTGCGTTGAAAAGTCAATCCTCACGTGTTAAAAAACAAATATTTACCGAAATTAAAATTGACAATTTGAAAATTAAAACTATTTTTCTCGTGGTTCCAAATTTAGTTGCAGAAATAATTTTAGGGTCAGATTGGTTTAACCCTTTAACGCCCAGCGGTTTCGATCGAAACCACTTTTGATTTCTAAAATCTATAACTTTGACAAAAATTAAGATATTTTTGATTTATAAACGCTCACGACCCACAAATTAATAAACCTTAATAAAAAAAATTTACATTTTAAAAAATAATTAACAATTTTGTAATTACAACAATAATAAAAAAAAATTTGTTGCAAAATTTGCAACAAAATTACAAATTCGAAAATAAAAGGAAACAAAGCTACTGAAAATTGTTACTCGGGGGTTTTCGGGGTCGCTGATTACGAATTTGATATTAGATTTTGAACATTCAAAATGGCGGATCCAATATGGCGGACATCATTTTTAAAAACTGATTCAATTTGCCTGAAAATTGTTACTCGGGGGTTTTCGAGGTCGCTGATTGCGAATTTGATGCCAGATTTTAAAAATTTAAAATGGCGGATCGAATATGGCGGACATCATTTCTAAAAACTGATGCAATTTGCCTGAAAATTGTTACTCGGGGGTTTTCGGGGTCGTTGATTACGAATTTGATGCCAGATTTAAAAAATTTAAAATAGCAGATCCAAATGGCGGATGTCATTTCTAAAACCTGATGTAATTTGCCTAAAAAATTGTTACTCGGGGGTTTTCGGGGTCGCTGATTGCGAATTTGATATCAGATTTAAAAAATTTAAAATAGCGTATCCAATATGGCGGACATCTTTATAAAAATTGATTCAATTTGCCTGAAAATTGTTACTCAGGGGTTTTCGGGGTCGCTGATTACGATTTTGATTTTAATTTTTTAAAATGTAAAATAGCGGTTTCAATTTAGTGTATAAAATGTCTAAATAAAAACGAGATCAGAATAAAATGTTCGTCTACCTTCGTGACAATGTGAAAAACAATTGCCTAACGCAAAACCGGCATCATAATGATTAATGAAATATTCATTTCTATATTCGTAATAATCAGAAAAACAAATGCCTAACGCAAAGACGAAATCAATCTAAAATGCTTGACTATATTTGTGAAAATCGGAAAACAAAAGCCTAACATGAGAACGCGATCCGAATAAAATATGAATCTACATTTGTGACAATGCGATAAACAAATGCCTAATGAGAAAACGATGTCAAAATGAAATGTTCGTTTACATTCGTGACTATAGAAAAACAATTGCCTAACATAGACTCTAACATTGGATTAGTAAATAGCGGCCCTGAAAACCCCCTGCTAACAATTTTTAGGCAAATTGAATCAATTATTAGAAAAGATGTCCGCCATTTTGAATTTTTAAAATCTGACATCTAATTCGTAATTAACGACTCCGAAAATCCCCGAGTAACAATTTTCAAGCAAATTGAATCCGTTTTTAGAAAATATGTCAGCCATATTGGATCCGCCATTTTGAATTTTTAAAATCTGACCTCAAATTCGTATTCAGCGACCCCGAAAACCTTTATATACGAGCAATGACGTAAATTACACTGCTACAAAAAATTCGGGCGTTAAAGGGTTAACGAAAATAAGGCCATAATTAATTATAAGGAAAAACGTTTAGTTATAAAGGACAGAGTATTTTCGAAACCATTTGTTCAATTTGAAAAGTATAGAAACAAAACAAATGACGAATGCGTAAGCACAAGTAAAAGTAATAATAGTGACGAAAAATATTGTAAATTGACGACGACCTCGGAAAATACAGAAATAAAAACGAGACTAGACGAAATAAATAGAAAAATAAAAACCCTAAAAGAAAATAAAATAATTAAACAAATTTTTAACGCGGATAAAAATTTCGGGGCGGGGGGATCGGAAACATTAAAACTTGAAGAAATAGATGCTTATAATAAAATATAAAACTCAATAAATAAAATAGAAAATACGAATACAGATGAAAAAGATGCGTTGTTATTCATATTAATAAAAAATAGAAAAGTATTCTCCGACAAACCCGGCTTTACAAAAATATACAAACATAAAATTAACGTTAAAAATCTAAAAACAATAATAAGAAAAAATTATCCGATGCCGATTGCAAAAATTGAAAAAATCAGAGAGGCAATTAAGAAATTAATTAAAGAAGGGATAATTGAAGTCTCAAATAGCTCATTTTGCATCCCGCTCAGAATAGTAGATAAAAAAGATGGATCAGTGAGAATTTGTTTAGATGGTAGATTTATAAATAGTATAATTGAAGCCGAACATGAGGGACCACAAAACATAGACGATATTTTACAAAATCATGAAGGAACGAAATATTTTAGTACAACTGATTTTGTCTCAGGATATTATCAAGTACCATTAGAAAAAGAATCGCGCAAATATACGGCCTTTGTTTTCGAGGGTAAAGCCTACGAATTTACACGAATACCATTTGGGATACAAACAGCTAGTAATGGATTTGTGAAAGCTGTAAATAAGGCAATTGAGGGCGAAATTGAAAATTTCACTTCGGTATATGTAGATGACGTATTAATTACATCAAATGAATTTCAAAAACATTTGCAAAATTTAAATTCATTATTTGCGAAATTTATTAAAGCAGGCTTTACATTAAGTTTAGATAAATCAAGTTGGTGTCGAAGCGAAGTTAAATTTCTTGGTTTCAAGTTAACGAAAAAGGGAATTGAAGTTGATTCTAAAAGATCAAAAGCAATTGCTGAAATTCCAGAGCCCAGAATTGCTAGCTGTAGTCTATGGGGTGAATAAATTTGCAAAGTATCTGTTGGGTATAAGGTTTAAAATACTCACAGATCACCAAGCCCTTACATTTTTTCTGAAAACGTCATTTTATAATTCTCGACTAGCAAGGTGGTCCATGATTCTTGGCGAATATTCGTTTGAAATAGAATACTGCAAAGGGAAAGAAAATGTGGTGGCAGACTATTTTAGTCGAATCGTGGAAGGATCATGGAACGGGAATGAAGATGATACATATTTAATTGCAAAAAATATGTATCTATGGGAAAAATGCGTTGACGATAAATTTTGTAAACACCAAGAGATAATATTTTTTAAATCAAATCACGATCTTAATTGGAGAATAGTTGTTCCAAATAAAATAAAAAAATTATTAATTGAAACCGCGCATGAAAGAATAGGACATCAAGGAATGCAAAAAACAGTAAAGTACGTACAAGAAAATTATTTTTGGAGAGGTTTGAAAAACGACATAAAAAATACAATAAAATCGTACGATATATGTCAACGTACAAAAACTTTGAATACTTGTATGGAGGGAAAATTCACACCAATTATTCCAGAAAATCCAAACAAAATATTATCAGTTGATTTCTTTGGGCCGCTACCAACATCTAGAGGGGGAGTAAAACATATCTTTGTTCTTAAGGATTTATTCTCAAAATTAATAACTTTATATCCTATAAAAAAATCTAACACAAAGATATGTCTAGAAAAATTAATAAATGACTATTTCGTTAAGGTTGGTAAGCCCGAGAAAATAATATCCGATCACGGAACTCAGTTCACGTCGTCGAAATGGAAAGAATCGCTTGAAAAAGAAGGGGTTAAAGTAGGATACTTGAGTATTAGACATCCACAATCTAATCCCGTAGAGCGAACGATGCGCGAATTGGGGAGATTTTTTAGGGCATACTGTGCGGAAAATCATAAAGGGTGGTCAGGAAAAGTTAAGGATATTGAGAAGTGGATAAATATGGCGATAAATGAAAGCACAGGGTTTTCTCCATACGAACTGCATTTCGGGAAAAAAGTTGACAATGACATTAAAGAATTGATAAATTTTCTGCCTGACACTGAAATTCCTTTGAATATAAAAATCGAAATTGCAAAATATTCAATGAAAAAATCTGCAGAAAAGAGGGAAAAACAACAAAAGAAAATAACGAAAATTGAACTTAATGAGGGTGATAAAGTTTTGATTAAAGAGCCACATCTTTCAAGTGCAGCTTATGGAGAAATTCATAAGTTTTTTCACATATATTTTGGACCCTATAAAATAAAAAGAAAATTTGGAGAAAATGCTTTTGAAATTGTAAATATAGAAAATGAAAATTAAGAAAATATTACAGTAGAGATAATAATTAATAGAAAGTAAACTAAATGAAAAGAATGTGAAGAGAGAAATAAAATTTTTTTTTATGAATACGTTAATAAACAAAATGTAAACGGAATTAAATAAAATTGCAAGCAGTTAAACATAGTGTTATTATGTACAATACATATATTGATAACATGACAATATTCGAGATTGTAGGATAATAGGAGATATTAAAAAACTGTATGTATATATATCCTTATATGAAATCAGTAGATATGCAAATTAGGTAAAGAGAGACATTCTAATGTTATTTACTTTCGAAAGAGGAAGAAAGCAATAGCGTTAGATTTTCTGCGTTATAAACAGAGACCGATAATGTTATTTAGTATCTAGAAAGAAGGAGACAGTAAGATATTTGAAATATATATATAATTTAAAGAGAAACGAAAGGTCTGCTCGAGTACCTGGTCTATTGTTTGAAGGGTTTCTTTCAACCAGTAGGCAGTCTATTGAGTGACCAGTGAGCAGAGAGAGAGAGAGAGAGAGAAACTATGAATTAGTAGTATGCATGAGTGCGAGTGAGATTCAAGCAAATTATATACAGGAGCGTTACTGGTAGTCTATTTTAGACTACCAGTTTTTTATTTTTTAGCATTGGTAGTCTATTTTATACTTGAAGTAAGTATATATATACACTGTAAAAAATTAAGGGAGTTAACGGACTCGGGAGTTGGGAGTGAAATTTTTCGAGTTAAAAATCAACTCCAAAAGAAAGTTAATTTCTAACTCCCTTCATTCAAAACCCGCGCGAGTTATTTTTTCCTTGGGGAGTTAGCATTTGGGTGTAAAGTTTTAACTCTCTTTATTTAACTCCCCTGGCATTAACTCCCCAATGGGTGCGACTTTTATAGAATCCCCTGGGGAGTTAAAATTTAACTCCCTTTTTTTACAGTGTAGTTACAGTTTATTAACACATTTTTGCAGTATATAATACAGAAAAATAAAAGTCCAAAGTGAAGAACATGTTTTTTTCTCTTTTCAAAATTAAAAAAATAAGACGAAAAAAATTTTTGTGATTAAAAATAAGGATAAGGAGGTAAGTTTTTAAAAATTGTGTAAAATACTACTTTTTAATGATATAAAATAATTTTTTTGTCCTACCTGCACGGAAAGTATGTCATTTCGAGCACTTAGAGCGGGCGCAAAGTGACTCATTACAACCCAGGGGTAGGGGAAGCGGGCATTAAAATGTGATATTTTCGAGTTTCTTTTTATGTTGACTTTAAAAATGCAAACATTTTCAACTTGTTTTATTTTTTCTAGAAAAATGTGCAATTTTTTTTCGATTTTCTCTAAAAAAAATTAAGACAGATTTGGTTTTGTTCACATTAAGGTTATAAAAATTGGCAATTACTATATTTCCAGAATACATTGTTTTCTTATTTCTATATTAAAACTTGTATCATTATAGACTTCAAAGAGTTAACATTTATAGAGAGTTTAATTTTTAACTAATATGAGCGTTTAATCGTTCGTGCCCTCAATGACATACTTTCCGTGCAGTTAGGACAAAAAATTATGTTAGCATCATGGGCGCAAAGGTGATTACGACGATGGCGAAAGGACCTATTTTGCGCCCTTGATACGAAAATAACTATTCCTTTTCTTGTAAAGAAATTTAAATAACTTTCTAGAATCATTTAAAAAATGCTTGATCTCGTCCTTGAGTTTGCCTTGTTTTATTAAAAAATTAATATAATTTCAGGAATACTTTACATGGTTTAATATTTTTTTAATAAATCTTAAACAAGTACCCAGTTTTTTATTATACAAAAGTTTATGTTGCTTAAACAAAAAAAGAAAATTTTTGATTTCAGTTCAAAATTAGATGGTGGGGCGAAAAGGTAAATGTATTTTTACATGTTGTTAAATTTCTTTTGTTTTTGATTTTTTGGGCTTATTTGTTTAAAAATGACTTATTTGACATTAGGGAAGTACTCTGTCAAAAAACAAGACCGTTTACGTAAAATAAACCAAAATTTTTTTTTTTTTTGAAAAATTTTTTTTTAACTTTATAACTGTTCTAAAGCTTTTGTGCAATAAACACAGATCTTTTATTAACTAAATAACTTGTTTATGAATACTTTAACTTATCTACTACTTAACACCTATCAGAAAATAGTTTTAGTAGGCTAGAAATAGAATTCAACATTTCGCCCCAGCATGGGGCGAAAAGTAAAAAAAACAAAATTTTCAAGAAAGGACAAAACATGTATTGTATGAGAAAATATCAGAAACTTTTTTATTGAAAGTTGTAGGGGACAAGTTGCCCTACAATATTGATATATAAATATTTGCATCTAAGCGGATTATATTGTCTAAAAAATATCATTTATGCAAAATTTAACTTTTCGCCCCAGTTTCCCCTACATTTTTACCCTACGAGGGTAAAATTTGTTGCGTGTTATTTTAACACAAATTCAGGTTAAAACAACACTTTTCATTTCCTGTGTAGTACTAACATGTAGTATTTACACAATTTTCGCAGATAGTGTACAATTAATTAAAATTGATTTAATAAATGGTAATAAATCATTTATCAGAGATCAAAATAAGTGAAACAATTTCAAAAAAAAATTTTATTTTTAAAGTAATTTGGTGTTGAAGTTCTGGATCATTTTATTTTCATGTGATTATTACTTTGAAACAAATAATGATAATAAAGTAATTTCTTTTAAATAAAGCTTAATATCTATACTTTAATGATAAAATAAAAAGATTGTTAAAAAATTAAAATCTAAAATTGTTATTAACAATTCTTATAAACAATTGCAAATTCAAAAATGTTCTGAATATTTTGGAAAAATTAAATTACCATGTATTGATGTGCAAAACTCTAAGTTAATTTAAAAAAATTTTCGCCTGTATTTTGGCAGAAAAATCTACACAATTTCTATAATATAGAAGGTTACTGATTTTTCTTTCTTTAAATGAATCCTTGGAGTTTTGCCATAATTTTTCAAGTGTCCGGTTTCATTTATTTTGGCCCTAATATAAGTAAAAATATAATAAACTGATGGAAAATATCTGTAGCGTTTTTACTTTGTAATTTCCATATTATGAACACAATTAGTTTTGTAGTATATATATATATAAATATTATTTCAATATTAAATATAAGAAAAACTCTAATAAAAATATAATATACACTACCAGTTAAAATTTAGAGACCATACCCATTTTCAGGAGAATGAAAAACATTTTAAAATGTATCATGTACGGAAACTAAAATTTTTGTATCTTTTAAGTTTTAAAAGATGTTTAAATTTTGAATTGATCAAGATCTTTTAGAAGTCATTTGATTAATATTTTATTTAGACATTTTTAAAAAATGATAATTTTCAATGTTTTACAAAAATTTTAATAACTTCTAAAATACTGAATGCTTTTTAATGATGTTATGCTTATTTTAAAGGTGATTTTCTCCAGAATGAGAATTTTGTATAGGCATTAACGTGTAATTTTTTTTAGAAAATTCATGTGTGTGTAAAAAATGTATATACTAAAGAACGACGTTGTAAATGAAAGAGAAATCAAAAACAAAGATGATTCATAAATGACAAAATTCCAATGTTGCTGATGGAAGGACTTGGGAAAATGTTTTTCGGGGCTGCATCCTGATTTCCAGTTGGACCTGTCAACCACGATTGGTGGATTATGTAATGAGCCAATTACCCAATAATCAGAGAGAGAGAGGGAGAGAGTTTGATGATTAAGAGGGGAGAGTCAAAATCAAGAAATTAGAATTTCTTTTAATTAATAGTTGAGTTTCCGACACGATAAAAGTCGGACTCACGAATAATCCGGATCGGGGAATTGATCACTCCCTAAAATCAATCTTTTTATATTTGTTAATACACTTTTTCCGTAGACCTTAGTCTATATGTTTTTTGTGCTCTCCTCTCAAATCTGAGATTATTGTGAAGTTGACCTTCATTGGACGATTGGGATTTAACCTTTCATCAAGGATTTGGACTGTCCCATCAATTTGGACTTTATCATCAATTTGGACTTCACCATTAATTTGGACTTTACCATTTATTTGGGACTTGATACCAACTGCCCGTTTTTGGTCTTCGTTGCAGCGGAGTCATCTTTGAATTTATAAATTGATATTTATTTTTTATATGTACTTTGTGTATGTGTGTGACGTATGTAAATGAATGTCGCGTATTTTAAAAGATTAGAAGATTTAGAAAGACGTATCGCAGTTATAGGAACTATAAAATTTTATTGTCTTAATCTATAAATAAATTATCAGATTATTTGTTATATTAAATTCAATTTATTTATAAAATGCCCCTGCAACATTCACCAACAAATCCCAATGCGTCACAACTAGAAAGTAGTATTTTACATTATTTTTAAAAACTTACCTATATCCTCCTGTAATGATTTTCTCTTTTATTTTATTAAACAGGGAAAATCATAAATTAAATTTAGTTCCTTATTTTCAATAATTTCCAATTTACTTGATTAAAAATTTAATATTCAATAAATAAATAAAAATAAAAAAGATTCCAAAAAAGATAAACCACACAATAAAAATAATTTGAGGTCAAACAAAAATCATATGCCAAATATGTAAATATAATTTCTCGAGGTTTATTTATATTGATAAATTATTAATTTTAGTGGTACCACTTAACAGTATTCAATATACACACATACACATTGATAAATTTCTTTAAAATACACAAGTACAATAAATAAAATAACTGCGAATAGATTAATACTTGATATAAAAAATGTCAAACATAGTTATAAATTAATACGCATAAATGCAATTCCATTAAAATAATGTCAAAATTATTTTGTCACATAAAGGATTATAATCGAATATAACAATTAGATCCAAGTCAAATCAGTACATTAATATAAGAAATGTTTAATACGAATCAAAAGATCATTAAAAATTTGTCAAAGAAAATGCTCCAGATCACTCACAATCAATTTGCTTAAACAGTACTTAGCTGAACGGAATTGGAGGAGTTGAGGCGTCGGTCCCTTCAATTTGGCGGGGGATCGTCGGTATGAAACTCTCGGACAATTGTCTGATTTCGAATTCTGTTTTATATTTTGGCCAATAATTTATCTCGAACTTAGCTTCAATTTTGCGATCAAATCCTCACGTCCAATTTCCATCCCCAAAGCAACTTCAAGATCCGCCCACAAAAATCGCCACACTAAATAATAATTTTACATTTTTCAGCAATTTTAACAAACAACTTCACAATTCGATAAAAAAATAAATACAAAAAATGAATTTACGAAACACTATTATTTTATATTTATGAAAAACAATGCATGAATTTTACCTCTCAGTGTCCTCGGCCGGCACTTTGACGCGTGGCGCGGATCGGTCCGTCGATCTGGAGCTACGATGACAAATTAAAAAGTCATACGCAAATTTTCCAGAATCAACGGCCGTTTTCCGAAAACCAGCGTCTCTCCCACCGACTTGAGGATCACGTGAGATACCCCTGCATGTTTTCTTTCCAAAATACATTGCCCTAAGGATGGAAACAAGCCGCGAGACTTCTTATTTAAATTTCTCCCTTTGCCATAGAGAAAAGACCGTCTCACTCCTTATCCTTACTTTAATCACAAAACTTTTTTCACTTCTGATCACTTATGATATTTTATATATATTTTTTTATTGTTTTGTAACTTTTCACTTTTTATCATTTCATATATGTGTACTTCCACATAAAGAGGGCCCATTTTGTTGGTTCTAGTTTCTGAGATAATCGCAATTTAGACATTTTGGAGCAAAATCTTAATTTTTTTTATTGTTAATCTACATGTTTTGACAAGTTGATTCATGTCGTTTTCATTAATTTATCGATAATTTAACTGTTTTATTTCATTGGTTCTTTAGAAAAAAGAAAAGGGCCCATTTTGTCGGTCATTTGCAAAAGTAATTCGTATTTTAAAATTAGTCAGAGAAGCAGGCGCAATGCGCCTACATCATAGGGTTTCGTGGCCTAAAATGACAAAAAAAAATAAATAAATAATAATTTATATAGAAATTTTTTTGTATTTAAGACTGTTATTTTTTTTATTACCATAGTAACGGTTGCCATGGCAACGGTTGTTATAGCATTACTATATCAACGGTTCCCACGGCAACGGTTGTTATGGCAACCATTATCATAGCAACGGTTGTTATTTCAACCATTAACATAGCAACGATTGTTATGACAATCATTAACATAGCAACGGTTGCCATGTCTTAAGTCTTAATAAGACTCAAGACATAAGACATAAAACTGAAAACATAAGACATAAGATTTAATACATAAGACATAAGACTTAAGACATACGACTTAAAACATAAGATTTAATACATAAGACTTAAGACATAAGACTTAATACATAAGACTGAAAACTTAAGTCTTAAAAACATCTTATACCGAAGTCTCGCTATAAGACTTAAGACTTAAAACTTAAGACGTCAGAACTACGGACGGACACCGAAGTCTCGATATAAGGGTTTTGGTCCTTGGCCACGAAACCCTAAAAATGGTGGTGTGAAAAATTTAAAACCTCTTGATTTTTCATCTTTAAGGTACCCTGGACTGTAAACAATTCTCATCTGAATAGCTTTCCAGAAGAACCAGAGATATTGATGTTAGAGTCTTTGTTTTGTAGTCATAGAAATGACAAATACGATATTTCGTGAAATTTTTCGTAATAGACTGTTAAAAAATTTTAAATAAGTTTAATTTCTATCCTTTCTCTTCAAATGACACAATAAAATTGCACCCAATGATTAACATTGTAAAAAATAGTTTATTAATAAAAAAACCTCTTTTTTAGAAAAGGGTCAATTTTGTCGAATTTTTGTATTTTTCAAAATAAAAATAAAAATACGTTTAAACTCGTAACGATTTTTATTTTCATTTAGAAATAAGACAACTTTTATATTATATAACTTCAATGGAAATTTGAAATTATTATTGTTTTAGAATTAAGTACTTTTCACACAATTAATAGAAAAGATGTATTTTCTTTACTATTAATCCACTCAACAATTAACGATTTATTAATTAATCTCGAATCATTAACCTACATTAAAAATAAGCAACCTAACTTCAATTGCGCGCAAGCTTCGTGATGTGGGCTTCCGCGTCTGACGAATGTCGTGTGCCCGCTTTGCACGCTTTAACTTGTTTATTTTGGAAGGTTTTCTTTCATAATTTTTTCAAATTTGGTTTGTATGTTTTTAACTAAAATTCATTGGGAATACTTGTTTATAATAAAATTAGTAATATATTATTTTATTTATATTTATTTATGTAATCTATTTTAAGTTTATTGTTTAATTGTTTTCAGTTGAATATTTCTTGCTTCCAGAAAAACAAGTTTTAACTAATTTTTTTGTATTATATAATTTAAACAAGTTGTAAATCCAGATGTTCATTACATGAACATTTTGCTTCCTCTTTACGATCAGCAAAAAATATTTGCTTTTTCGTGGAGGAAGCATTAACGGTAAATATATTTCATTTTTAAATAATTAATAATACAATTTGCCATTTATGAAATAAAGTTCATTCGTCCTAATAGAAAGAATAACATTTTCTTATACAGTAATATGAATCTAAATAAACAAAAAAAAGTGAATTTTTGAACTTTAATTGTAATTAATTCTATAATTTTCAATAGAATATATGGGCAATTCCACGTGAGATTTCAGTTGACCTCTTAAAATCGGCCAAAAATATTTTTTTTCTATTCTGTATTGAAAAAAAACAGATACATATTTTTTTATTATTTTTTTGGAGGCCAAATTTTTGAGTTATGAATTTTCAAAATTTTCGTTTTTTAAATGAAGATATATTTTTAATGTCAGATAACTCAAAAAATATTGCTTCTTTTCATTTTTTGACAAGAGAAAAAAAGTTTTGTTTTTCTCTCTACTTTTGAATAATCATAACAAAAAAAAATTTTTTTCATTTTTTATTAAAAAAATAAAAAAATTTTATAAACAAATTAATTTTTTTTAACTTTGGGTATGATAAATTTTTAATTTTCTTTTTCTAAAACATACCTGGAAATGATAACAAGGTTTTGCAAAAAGTTTCAGAGTGGGCCTGACAAATTTGATGGGTCCAAAAAAATAATTAAGCTCTCTGTGCAGGTCGCACGCACGTGGCACAATGGGACTTTTTTACAATTTATTATTAAAAATTGTTTAGAGCCTAAAAATTCAATAATAATCAAAATCCGATAAAATTTGTAGGCTCTAGACAATTTTTAATAATAAATTGTAAAAAAATCCCATTGTGCCACGTGCGTGCGACCTGCACGGACAGCTTAATTTTTTTTTTGGACCCATCAAACTTGTCAGGCCCACTCTGAAACTTTTTGCAAAACCTTCTTATCATTTCCAGGTATGTTTTAGAAAAAGAAAATTAAAAATTTATCATACCCAAAGTTAAAAAAAATTAATTTGTTTAAAAATTTTTTTTATTTTTTTAATAAAAAATGAAAAAAAAATTTTTTTGTTATGATTATTCAAAAGTAGAAAGAAAAACAAAATTTTTTTTCTCTTGTCAAAAAATGAAAAGAAGCAATATTTTTTGAGTTATCTGACATTAAAAATATAGCTACATTTAAAAAGCGAAAATTTTGAAAATTCATAACTCAAAAATTTCAAAAATTTCAAAAATTTTTACAAGGAAATATCGAATACTATTATTTTATTGAAATAACCATCGAAATTTCAAGCTGAATTACTAATAAAACAAATGACATTTAAGCTCTAATCAGATTATGCTTTCGACTAACTTGTAAAATATTTGCAAATAATATTTTTAAGAGCATTCTTTAATGCAACACAGCACTAAAACAAATAAGCTTGAAAGTTAAAAAACAGTAAACATATGTCACTAACATTAAACTACTGATATTAACAAAATTTTCTAATGACTTGATCATAAAAAAAGTCAAATATACTGAAATATTGTTTGATATTATTAAAAAAAATTTAAACTAAGAGGATATAATCATGTTCAATTAAATTTTACAAAGACTCAACTTATACAAAAAAATAATTTTAGAAAGGTTTACTTATAGTCATTGGTCATGCTAAAGAATGAAATTTAGATTTTCAAAGATTTCAATGTTTTTGAGATCCATGATATAATGTTTTTATTGTTTAATATTATTCATAATTAAAACTAAAATTAATTTCTGGATCAATTTTTTGGAAGATCCTACCACAGTATAATTTTTAAATACGAAATTTAATAATTGAAAATTTAAATAAAATACAGAGAAAATGTATAAAATTAGACAGGTGTACGAATTTGGTTACGCGACACTGCGTAAGGTTACATCTCAGGTGACTAGGTCAGTAGCAAGAAAACATTAAACGAAATACCTACGTAGACAATTAAGTTCTCATTCACTTTTATGTAATTTAAATAAAATATATATTTCTTATTATTCTTGCTCTCTAAAAATTATAGTCGACAAATTAAATAAGTATATTTTAACGAAATTAATAACTAAAACATACACAATGTCTACGCATAGAACAATAAAAGCTATCTCAGCATTTTTAATAAACTTCGAAATTAGGATACACAACTTTTTTTAAACATTAATTTGTGTCGAATAAATAATTTCAAATTAGCACAAAAATTGAATTAGAATTTCAAAAACTCTAGAATTCTATTTAAAATTTTAAAATAAAAAAAAAATGTTTACATATTACAACATTATTAAATACACATATTTATAAAAAAACAATTCCTCATAGAAAACAGAAAATAAGTTCTTATTTTGCATTTATCATAAGCAAATTCTTCGTATAAAATGAACCGTATACACTAAAAAAGGAATTTAAATAAAAGCAAATTTTTGTATTAAAAATAAAATCCTTCTAGAAAAAGAGAATTAAAAATTAAACCACTTAACAAGCTTTGAAAAATGGTTGGGTCTAAATACAGGAGACATAAACAAAACACCTTCACTAAAAATCGGTACTAAACAAATTTTTAATTAAAAGCAAAACTTGCATGGTTAAAATACTTATTCAACGTTATGTATAAAATCAAAAAAGCTCTAACATTGTTTTAAACAACAACTGTATATATTATCTTTATTAATATTAAAAAATTAACCAAATTTATGTTCGAATTGAAGTTAAAAAAACAGTACATAATATGTCTTCATATTGAATAATTATAATATTCATTGAAATATTTAATAATTACGTTTTATGGATGTTCTGATTAAAATATGCTAAATTGTAAATTAAAATATCCTTAAAATACTTCTAGAAAATGCAACTAATTTTCTTATAACACTTTAAAAACCATAAAACAGTAATATCAAAGAAAGAACACTCTACATTTCGAGCATAAATGAAACTGGCAAATAGCAGTTTGTAAATTGTTGATTTTGCTATAGACTACACGAAGAAAAATGGATTATTTAATTCTGATTATAGAAAATAAGATTATACTGAATTTATAATCTGATTAATAATCTTTAAAATCCATTATCCACCTTTCAGTGTTTTGTTATTATTATCACATTAAAAATATTTAAAATTATTTAAATAGAATTTTTACATCTCCTGCAATTTTAATTTTCCAGGTTTGTAAATTTCTCCAAAAGTCATTTTTATTAACTAAGTAAAAATAAAAAAATAAATAATAAAATATTATGTATATTTATATAATTAGCTTTTAATCATAATCATTTTTTTTATCTCTAATTAAAAAATTAGTTATTTTGATTAGGACTGGAAATTATTATTTTTAACCTGTCATTAAAAGCTTTTATTATTTACAAAACATTATTTTTGTTTCAAGTGATAAAAATAATAATTACATTTACTATTGTTTCCTTCAATATAATATTGAGGTTATATTTGTTTTCGATGACATAACATGAATAGAAGGATATATTTGACTCAATTTTAAGTTTATGTAAGTCAATTGACAAACATTTTTGTCAATATTTTGAGGTTAAGTTTGTTGGCGTACATTCGAACTTTGAAAGTTATCTATATGATTTGCGTACAATACTTTGACCTCACAATATTTAATCTAATATTGACGTAATATCCTTCTCTGTCTGAATTTAAACATATAATAATACTTTAAATTCATATCAACCATTATTGCAATGAAGTTAACATTTCAATTTTCAATTAAAATATACGTATATGTATATTAAATATAATTATTTTCTTGTTAGTTACAATCAGAGGGAAATTTCCCTACACCTGAAATTGAGATAATATTTGTCTCTTTATCAGGCTTCGGATCGACTTTAAAGGAGTAAAAAAGTCACTTTAATCGATTAAAAATAAAAAAAGTCATTTATTTAACTCAGTGTTGTGCCACAAAAATTTGAGTTTGTATTTCCTTGATTTTTCATTGATTCCTAAATTAAATTAGATATTCAAAACTTGAATAATTTGGTTAAATAAATATTTAATTACTTATCTTTCCATGGGAAATAAAGACTATAAAATTTCAATTTAAAATCTTCTAAAATATAATAATTTCTAAAAATTGCAATTATAACCCTTCCGCAATTCAATTATTTTTTACAATTTATTAACTAAATTTCATCTCTAAATCAATTTTTTAAAAGTAATTTTTTAAAATTTTTAAAAATTTTACTTAATTTTGTGCGAAGATAATTAAATCTTTCAAAATTGGAATAAAAAAACCCTAAGAATTACTTTTTTTTGAAAATATTTTAATATAGTAATTTTTAGAAGCTAATTTTCATTTTTAAAGTTACACTGGAAGATTTTTTATAAAATTTTTTGAAAATTTAATTATTTTCATAATTTGCACATAATCATTCATCAAAAGTTGATTTTTAACAATTGTTATTTAAATAATTGAAAAAAATAATTATTTTCAATTAAATTCTACAAAAATTTGAATTATATTTAAAATTCTTTTAAAGTAAATATTTCGGAAATTCAATTTGAAAAATTATTTAAAAATGTTTGAAAAATTTAATTATGGTTATTTTCACCACTATTTAAAAAAAAATAAGTATCAATTTATTATTATTTGATAAAATTTATCTTTTTGCATTGCATTTTGTGATTTTCAGTAAATTTGTTGTGTATAAACTTAAAGTACTGTAAAAAAATGACAACGAATAAATATTGACATTTTGTTTTACATTATTTACTTATTTCCTTTTTCCTACATTAAAACAGTGTAAGTTGCAACAGTGAAAATGAGTAATTTTGCGAGGGTGAAATCACACGAGCAAAATCATTTTTCTTTACGAGTTGCACACGCCATTTCTCCAACGCCTTGCAAGGAAAGTTTTTTCGTTTCAGTTTAATCAATTAATAATGCATTTAATGTTAATTCAACGTGTAATCAAGTTCAATAAAATAACGAACAAATGCTCTGAGTGGGGGAGGAGTGAGAAACAAGATATATCTCGGTCGAAGATGAAGAAAAAAATGAGTGACGTTATGATTTACGTTCGCTACTCCTGTCAAAGAAGTTGAGAAAAATTCTACTTTCGCCACCCTTTTTTAACATGAAGAGTACTACTTTCAGAGTACGCATTGGATAAAATATTCAATTTATAAATATGTATATATTTAATTTTTATTTATCACTTTATGTCCTGCTTTTATTGTGTAAAGTATTACTCTACACGCCGTTATAAGAAGAAGTATTTTACATAGTTTTCTATGTGTACAATTCAAGTTTGCAGGTTTGTATTGCAAAAAAGTATTTTGACACAAGCAAAATTATTTTATATACTGTTAACAAATGTAATTTTGCGCAGTTTTCTGTGTCTAAAATTTAAGCTAAAAGGTTAATTTTGCAAATATTTGATTTAGAGATTAGATAAAAGACCAATTATATTATACGTGGTTATACACTTATAATATATTTCAACACATTGACATTTATATATTATATAACATAATAATAAAATTACAATAATAATTACACAGCCCCACAAAAAAAAGTGTCGTGCGCGGCAGACCAGACACTAGTCTGGTCTGCCGCGCACGACACTTTTTTTTTAATTTCCTATATATTTCCTATGTATTTTGACGCGCTGAACACGAATCCGAAGTCCGTTTTGCTCCATCACGTCAGATTTTTTTTCTAACCTCAAAAAATCTGTCGGATTTTGAGAGGTGGGCTATTTTTTCTTAAATTAATGGATTTACTTCAAACTTGGTAACTAGGGGTTTTTTGGGTCGCTGATGACGAATTTGAAGTTAGATTTTCAAAATTCAAAATGGCGGATCCAATATGGCGGACGAATTTTTTAAAAGTTAATGGATTTACTTCAAACTTGCTAACTAGGGGTTTTCTGGGTCGCTGATTACGAATCTGAAGTTAGATTTTCAAAACTCGAAATTGAAATTCTTATATACATAAGTAAGGTATTCACGTCCTTTTATGGTAGCGCACTCTTTTGTCCTCAAAGGATCTGTGTAATGGTTTTCGTTTCAAATTGGTGCCTCCAGGTACAATATCCCTTTTCAGCATCCAACAGTAGTCGGACATCATATTTACATCCCATCTTTCTTGATAACGACGCTCAAATTCTTTAAGATCTTGATGGAATCGTTCTCCTTGTTCTTCATTGTAATCTCCCAAATTTTCAGGGAATCGATCCCGATGCGAGTCTAAGTAATGCATCTTTATGCTCATTAAGCATCCTAACTTACCAAAATTTTTAATCATATCACTAACTATT
This sequence comes from Leptopilina heterotoma, assembly GCF_015476425.1. Lineage (NCBI taxonomy): Eukaryota > Metazoa > Arthropoda > Insecta > Hymenoptera > Figitidae > Leptopilina > Leptopilina heterotoma. The sequence goes on along the minus strand of NW_025110939.1, from coordinate 361,921 downwards.
TGCTTCCAATTTTCACTCTTGTGATTACCCAGAAAATTTTCGACAACTGCTCCGTTAAATGCACTATTGGAATTGAAGCATAAATATTAGTATTATGTAGTAGTACTACTTTTAAACTTCTTTTCGAAAAGTCAATAAATAGTCTCCAATTTTCATCTTTGTATATATTTGTTTTTAATTTATTCATGAGTCCGACAACATCTGAGCAATATACCAACGACGGATTTTCATCTTTTGTAAAATATTGTCGGAATTCTTTTTCTCTGTCTCGATAAAAGCTAACTGTTGTGCCTTTTGATAACAAGTTTTTCTTCTTCAACACTGATGCTAGGTGTTCTGCACAATCCTTCGGCAATTTTAAATCTCTAATGAGATTGCTAAGTTCTTCTTGGTTAAACGTTTGTCGAATCTTTATCTCCTGTTCATCATACGGAAGGTAATAGTCGTCCTCATCATCGGTTCTCATGTCTTTATTTTCAAAATCTAGAACATCTTCAGTTGAACTGTCAATTTCCAAGGTTTTGGGAGAAGAAGGTGGATTGCATGAAAATTCTGGTTTTTTTACAGTGTCGACATTAGCATACAATATGTTCTTTTTATTTTTGTTATTATATCCTTGCACATTGGTGTTGCAAAAATAACAATCTTTTTGATTTAATGGTTTTTCCCACAAAGTTGGCTTTATAAACTTTAGTTTATCCCCTTTTTTATGATTCCAACGAGTTAATATTGTGTAACAGGAACTACAAATTTTGTGTGGAACAAAATTTTTATCCTGATTGGTTATCTCAAGATCAAAATAATCTTTGTAGATCTGTTTGATATTTTCATTTATTGATTTACGATTTTTAGGGACATTGAATTGTCCACATATGTAACAAAATGCATCTGCATTGCTGTCGCATAAGTGTTCCGACGTTGTTACTGCAAAATTAAGTTTTGAAGCCTTTGGAGTTTTATTATTGTTTTGATTTTGAGAAGCCATGATTTATGTGAAAACCTGCACGTTAGGGATCCTGTCCCGATCGCAGGTGAGTCCGCCGTCCTAGGGGTGATAACCCTTATACCTCCCCAGGCCTAAGTATGAGAGCTTTCCGACTTTGACGAGGACAAAGTCAACTCGTCGTCGGACACACTACGGCATCATCCTCACACCCTAACGTCCCCCTGCAGGGCAGCGCGCCTACGCTGGCTTTGTTACTTCGATAAACAGGAAGCGAATCATTCTACACATCCCCTTTCGGGGCAGTTGTCATCGCCTACTACATTTATCGAAGCAGCAGGATTAGTATTGTGCTGAAACACAATAAAAGTGCAAAGCGTACAAGGTAAACAATGTATTTTTAAGGAATAAGATAGTGAAGGATAGAGGATATTAAAGTTCCTTTTTATCTCGTTGCTTAAAAATTTCTTATTTAACTTTTACATCTTATTGTCACATTATTACCTCAATGAAAAAAGTTTTGTGCATTTGCCGAATTGATCTCTATGATGCAATGAGACCCAACTGTCAGTTCTTGAGAGTAGTTCATTACAAAACAAAAAATTACAGTTCCCGCTACACAACACTCTACCAAAAAATCTTTCGGAGCAGCCACACGGAAAAAATTTCTGTACACTGTTTATCTCTATATGTGCACCAATGGTCCTTAATTACAGTACAAATCTTACACTTTGAAAAGGGATCATATACGGCCCTTTTTAGAGACAGCAAACGCACTTCCATCGGACAACCTCTGCATCAACTGCACTGGAAGTGAGACAAGCGGTGCACGGACATTTTTTCCGTGCAGGGAGTTCAAAATGTGAAAGTCTGACTATAGATTCGTAATCAGTGACCCAAAAAACCCCTAGATACCAACTTCGAAGTCAATCCATCAATAGTTAAAAAATTCGTCCCCCATATTGGAGCCAACATTTTAAATTTTGAAAATCTAACTTCAAATTCGTAATCAGCGACCCAAAAAACACCTAGATACCAAGTTTGAAGCAAATCTATCAATTTTTAAAAAATTCGTCCGCCATATTGGATCCGCCATTTTGAATTTTGATAATCTTACTTCAAATTCGTCATCAGCGACCCAAAAAACCCCTAGTTACCAAGTTTGAAGTAAATCCATTAACTTTTAAAAAATTCGTCCGCCATATTGGATCCGCCATTTTGAATTTTGAAAATCTAACTTCAAATTTGTCATCAGCGACCCAAAAAACCCCTAGTTACCAAGTTTGAAGTAAATCCATTAATTTAAGAAAAAATAGCCTACCTCTCAAAATCCGACAGATTTTTTGAGGTTTGAAGAAAATCCTGACGTGATGGAGCAAAACGGACTTCGGATTCGTGTTCAGCGCGTCAAAATACATAGGAAATGACTAGTCTGGTCTGCCGCGCACGACACTTTTTTTTGTGGGGCTGTGTTATAAATAACTAATAATATAGAAGGTTTGTCAAGGTTTATTAAAATTATAATAACAACTTAAAATTCATCGTTAGTCTGTTTTATTAAACTTTATAATAGCTAAATAATTAATTGGTTTGTTGATTAAAATTCTATTTAATAGTTTTATTAAAAGAATATCTTTTATTTTATGTTTATGTAATTGATAAATTAACTAATTATAAATAAAATTAATTTATATATACATGCAATTGTTAAATTGAAATTAATTGCTTTAAATTTATTGACGTTTTGAATGTTATAAGTTGAACATGCAATAAGTTGAATTTTTCTCTAATATAGTGACAAGATGAAAGGAAAAATTTTTTACGTCTTTCAATTTATATACAAGCAATCATTTAGTAGAATCTACTAGCAGGTCAAACAGTACACCTTTTTATTCTAAACTTGTACGTGTTTAACCTAAAAGATTCAACATTCAAAACTAAAAGTATTACAAGGTTCAGGTGTAAATTATAACGTCTTTCAGTTCAAAAACATGCAATTTTTATATAATTTGATCTTATTGACGTTTTAAGTTTTACACCATATTTATAAAACTTTTCTGATTTTTGAGCAAAGATTTTACTCATAAGTAAAGAACAAATTGAATTTTTTACTCTAACATTGTAAATAGATTCAGGGTCATATGTTTTTGTCTTTCAATTCATACACATGCAACTTATGAATTAAATATGTATTGACTTGTAATACATTGCACCCTTATATTTTTTTAACTTGTACTGATTTAGATTATAAGAATCAACTTACAAGCATGCAACAAGTTGAATTTTACACCCTAAAATGTAACAAGATTTACTTTTAACTACGAAAGTAATTATAAAATAGAAAAAAGAAGTATGCGTAAGAGGATACATGCAGAGGGTTATTATAGGGTGAGTTTTAATAAATTGAATATTCTAAAAAAGTACATAATAAATTAAAGAAACAGTATACCCTAAAAAAATCAATTTTTCAAATGCATTTTTTTATGAATAAAAAGAGACATCTCAATGAAACTTTGCTCATGTATTTTCACGTCATAATATTTCCCAAAAAAAATTTTTGTTTTGAAATTTTTGACGTTTTCTTTGTCCTTTACAGATTTGTGAAAAAAATCACGACAGGCATAATTTTAGCGGTTCCAGTGAGCTAAAATCACACCCGCCGTGTTTTTGATATTTTTTCAAAAATTTGCGATAGTTAAAAAGACGCATCACAAAAACGACACACAATTTTATTTGTAAAGTATTATGTTATGAAAATATTTGTGTTAAATTTCATGCAGATATCTATTTTATTTTTTAAAAAATTGCATTTCAAATATTTCTCTATTTCTTTTAGGTTGTACTGTTTCCTTAACCAAAACTGAAAATAGTATACCTGGTTATAAGGCTGGAATGAAATAAAATATAAAGTATTAATTACTTTAGGTATATTTAAACAATATAAGATACATTTATTTTTGAATTAATTGAAAAATTTAATTTCATTCATTTTCTGGAATAAAATCTACGTTTCTTTAATGTAAAAGATTTAATTATTTTGAATATTTTCTCGAATTCGAGAGTACTTGAGGTAATGTTCAATATTTTGTACTTAATACAATATACTATACTTAAAATTTTTGAAAAATATAAAAAACAAATTTTTTTAAATTCCAGCCTTTTTGCCGAGTATTTACCTTGTAATTTCACTGAAATAATCTTGAGATGAAAGGCTTTCTTGTATTGTAGAAGTAAATCCTCAATAACGTTTACAGCGTCTCTATCTATGTATGTAGATCGTACACTTTAAAACGAGAAATCCATCTATTTATGCACCTGTTAAAAAAACGAAACAAAGAATTAATGTCTAATTCCATATAATATACACAATTTATTCATTAAGAATGTAAAATAAGTAACTATTTCATCTAACTGAAAAGGTTTACATATAAGATAAATCTTATGTGTACACCTTTCAATTTTTACTTTTTTATTACCTTTTGTAATTTTCTAGCGTAGACAAATAATGAGAAGACACATCGGTTAACAGGAGGATGATCTAAAAATATCAAACCTTTTTTGAAATTAAAAAACTTATAAACAAATTGTTATAAAACATAAAGAAATCGAGTTTTCGACTCGGAGCAATCGATTTCTTTATGTTTTATAATAATTAAAAATTATTTTCATCATTTCAATTTTATTATTGTTTTCCAGAATTTTTAATAAAAATTCTTCTTTAAATTAATTATTATTAATAATTTTTGAAACATTTTTTTGAACATTTTCAAATCCTTCTCTTTACAATTCAATTTTACGAAATTTCATCGATTCTTCAGAAATTCTTAGATCAAATATATATATTAGAAAATAAAAACTTCAAAAAAATTAAAAAAAATTAAATTGAACTTTTAAAAAAAATTAAATCTACACAATTCTACACAATTGTAAGTTAAAAGTATAAAAAATTCAAACATTCAAAGATTATAATTTGCCACCTTTTCAAAACTCAATTATTATCTAAAGTTTTAACTGAAATTCATATTTGAATCAATTATTATTTGAAAATTCTAAGACAATTCAATTATTCAAATACAAGAAAATATTTTATCAAAGAATTGAATGTTTTCTAAAATAAAACTCTTATTTAAAGAATTTTATCAACAAATTTTTAAATAGGTAATTAATATTCTTTTAAAGAATTACAATAAAATTTTTAAGAATAATTTCATTTTTCGAAAAGTTAGATTAAAATTGTATTAAAAATAATTGAATCTCTATAAGAGAACTTGATTGAATTGAGAAAAGCTTTTGAAAATAATTGAAATTTTGCCAAGAATTTTATTAAAATTTTTGAAAAATAATTGACATATTGCCAAGATTAGGTATTATTAAAATTTTTAAAAATAATTGAATTTTGAAGAAAGATTTTAATATTCATAAAAATAATTGAAATTTTAACAATAAATTTTTTAAACTTTTGATCATAATTGAATTTTTGCGAAGAATTTTATTACTTTGGAAAATAATTGAATTCTTGAGACGAATTTTAATAAAATTTTAAGAATAATTACATTTTTCGAAGAATTCGATTAAAATTTTATAAAAAATAATTGAAATCCTGCAGTGAGTTTTATTATTTATAAAAATAATAATAAATCAATATAAACAATTTTATTTGAAAATAATAATTGAATCCTTGTAAAAAATTGTATTACATATTTATAAAATTAATTGAATCTCTGTAAAAATAAATTGAAGATTTTTGACAATAATGGAATTATTGCAAAGAAATTTTTTTCCTTTGAAAATAATAAAAATTCTTGTGATGAATTTTTTAATAATATTTCTTTTTAAATATCTAATTGAATTCTTTTGTGAAATTTTATTGAAATAGTAGATATTGAAAATAATTACACTACCGTCCAAAAGTATCAGGACGATTACATTCGACTCTATAAAAAAACATGCCATCACTTTTTCAATCATATCTCGGAAATAAAAGGAGATACAAGAAAGAATTAAATACGGTTAGAAAGCTGATTAAATTTTGAGTAAAATAAGCCGTCTTTAAAGTCATTTCGATAATTATTTGTTGAGTTGTAGAGTGAGAAAGAAATAAAAAAAATTATCGAATTTTCTCATTTTTGTCTCTTGACTTCAACTTTTTCAAAAATCTAAAAAAATTTAGATAAATGTTTTTTAAAAACACAGAAATCTTTGTTAGAATTTCAGCTTTAAAATAAGCCTTCGAAAATTAAAAAAGGTTAATCCGTCTTCGATATATCATTAAGAATGTGAAGCCGTGTTTTGATCGATTGGTGCATTGAAGTTCAACAGTGAAGACTCGATTCTGGCTTTGCGCGGCAGCGAATGAGAGAAAACAGGGACGAATTTTTGCTGGAGAATAATAAATAATGATGTTTCACGAGTAATATAAAGAAACTCAAAAGTTCATCGTTTCCGCGCATGAATTCGTTCCTGTTTTCTCTCTCATTCGTTGCCGCGCGAAGCCACAATCGAGTCGTCACAGTTCAATTTCAATGCACCAATCGGTCGAAACACGGCTTCACATTTTTAATGATATATCAAAGACGGATTAACCTTTTTAATTTTCGTAGGCTTATTTTAAAGCTGAAATTCTAACGAAGATTTCTGTGTTTTTAGAAAAATTTTATCTAAATTTTTCTAGATTTTTGAAAAAGTTGAAGTCAAGAGACAAAAATTAGAAAATTTGATAATTTTTTTTATTTCTTTCTCACTCTACAACTTAAAAAATAATTAACGAAATGACTTTAAAAACGGCTTATTTTACGCAAAATTTAATCAGCTTTCTAACCGTATTTAAGTTTTTTTGTACCTCCTTTTATTTCCGAGATATGATTAAAAAAGTGATGGCATGTTTTTGCATAGAGTCGAATGTAATCGTTTTGATACTTTTAAACGGTAGTGTAAATTTTTGATAAATTATGGAAGTTAATGAAATTTCTACAAAGAATTTTATTAAAATTATTTTGAAAAAATATTGAAGTGACAACGTTTATACTTAAGTGTTATTTTTAAAAGCAAAACTTAGTTAAATTGACTTAAGGAGTATTCTACGATTTTTACACTACGTAACTCGAGTTACTATACTTTTTCTCAAGTATTTCCTTATTTTCTCGATTTTCGCAGATTTTTAATAATTATTTTTTGCATTAAATAATTAAAATAAAATTTTTTAATAATATAAGTAGATGCAGTTTTTTTTACGAATCCATTGATATAAAAAACTCATTTTTCACAAAAAAGTGACTTAACCAAGTTTTTACCAAGTACGGCAGTATAGGTTTTTAATCAATTCAATTAACATAAGTAAACAGTCCCTAGGTGCTGAATATATGCATCAACTAAAACCCTAAAAAAATCTAAAAACATATGAAAACTCAAAAAAATTAAAGTTTAAGTTTTTGTGAAATAACTTTCTTCCAGTAAATCGAAAAATACTACTACTTATGGGTAATTTAAAGTGGACCTAATTTTGAGAACATCCAAAGAAAGTAAATGTTTATAGCTTAATTAGAACCAAAGTTATAACCATCTGAAAATTATTACTCTTTTTCTTTTTATTTCTATAACATTACATTTTTAATATATTTGGTATTACGATGTTATATTAATTAATAATTCGCTCTTAAAGTTAAAAAAAATAATATCGATATTATTTTGAAATGAGAATCTTATTACAAGCGTCATATGTGTCATTTGTGATTTTCATAATAATGTAAAAAAAGTTAATAATGTCGAAAACACACAAAATTTTAATGTAAATAAGCAACAAATTTGCTTGTGCTTTGGTAAAACAAAGAGAATGTTTCCGGTGATTAGACAAGGGAAACTGGAAATTATGGTAAAACAATTTTCATTATGCATTTTTGCGTGAGTTTTCGACATTATTAATTTTTTTTACATTATTATGAAAATCACAAATGACATATATGACGCTTGTAATAAGATTCTCATTTTAAAATAATATTGATTTTCTTTTTTCTTAAATTTTCAGTGCCAGTGATTAATTAATACAACATCGTTATACCAAAAATATTAAAAATGTAACGTTATAGAAATAAAAAGAAAATAATTTATTGTTGATAGATTTTTTCTACTTTAATGGTCATAACTTCGACAGTTTTAAAGATAAATCATTGAATTTTTGCAATTTATAGATATTTTCGTAGGCTTGAATTTTTGTGAGGATTTTTAACGGGTTAAAATGCAATGGAAGGGAGTAATTTTTAAGGGGAATTACTCATGAGAAAAAAATTTTTCTTCGAATTTTTTTGTTGCTTTTTTAAAATCCTAAATATCTCTAGAATAAAGGTTTAACATTTTAAGACAAAATTTAGCTCCTATCAAAAGTTATAGTACATCACACTACCGTCACACTGGCTCCACGCGCATGGCCAAAAAACATACCAATCTTTAAATCGTGATATTCCTGTAAAAACTATAATGTCAGAAACTTAACAAATCTATTGTTTGAAAGCTTATAATATTCTATGTTAAATGATATACAATTCAAAATTTTAAGAAATTACACAAATATTTTAACAATCGACAAATTTTAAAAAGAAAATTAAAAAATTAGTTTTTTTGACAATTTGTTAAACTCTGGCATATTTTTTAAAAATTGCAGACAAAATGTAAAACTTTTATAGGCGTGATCCTTTAAGTCTCATTTTTAATTTAAGACCAAAAACCTTAATAAATCTTATTCGGTTTGCGAGATATCATTGTAAATATCAGTTCATGTTTTTGGACAAATGCATTGAATTACTTAATTTTGTATGGTTTTTGACAATAAAAAGACTCGCGACGAACATGAAAAGGCTTTTTAGGAAGCTTATAACTTACTTTATTGACCTAAGATAGCAAATTAAAATTTGGTAAGATCTTATAAAAACCATTTAACAATAAATCTGAAAAAATCGTACTTAAACTTTAACTTTGTTTTTCTCAAAACGCTGTTTTTTAAATCGGTTGCAGGGATTCTGAGTAAACTGATGGATGTTTCTGTCTAATTCTTTTTGCATATTGTTAAAAAATATGTTTTTTAGTGGGTATACCTAAAAAATTTGAAAATAAAAATTTTTTAATACTTTTTTTTAATAAAAAATGTTGAGAAAAAAAGTCATTTTTCAATTTTCTTGTTGAAAGTAGTATGTACCATCTTTTTAATTTTGATTTTTAAGGTAATTTTAGGTATAACCACTAGATTAGTAGCTCAACTGTAAAAGTTCTTTTGGGTTTTTATTTTAGAACCACTGGGGACGGCCCTAGACCTGCAACCGCGGAACGCTTCAAAATAAAAGCATCGATTTTGACGCCCTCTGCAGCCTAACATAATACAAAAAATATAATTTTTGTATTGTTTTTAATACTTTGAATAAAATTTTTAATATGCAAAAGGGCTTTTTAACTTTTATACTAAAAAAATATAAAAATTAATTTGTTAATTGGAGGATTTTTTCTGGTTTTTTTCTTCCAATTTCTTATCATTCTAACCTAGAAAGAAGCACACAAAAGAAAAATACGCTGTTTTGTATTTTTCGCTGTCATCAGTGGAAGAATAGTTTCGCCCCAACCGCACATTTTTGAACAATAGAATATAAAATATCCATAATAATAATAATTATAATCCATTTAATATTCGTGTTCAGCACTAAATTTGACTTTAGAAATAATTTTTCCGACCGTTTATCGCTATTTACAATGGCAGACTAAATGAGTGAAAACAATTAAGGGGCTATCCATAAACCACGTAGCCTCTTGAGGGGGAGGGGGGGTCAAGCAATTGACTACGACAAGAGGAAAAAATGGCGCTAATACATGTAATAGCGTACTACATGGGGGGGGGGGGTCAAAATTCCCAAAAAATGGGGCTACGTGGTTTATGGACGGCCCCTAAGCGAGTATATCAAAATCACATTTGAGTACCTAACTCCTATGATATATGGCGCTAGAAGCTCAAATGTGGCGTACAATGTTCATTTCACATGACAAGTATACAGTGTAAAAAAAACTTTAATCGGATGAATAGTTTTCTCTCCAGGAATTAAAATTTAAATTTTAAAAACTTAAAATTTTATTATTAATTTTATTAAAACTATTAAATTTTAATATTTATTGTTTCCTTAATTAAAAACATATATTTAGAAAAATTATACTTTCTAATTTTGTAGTGAAATTTTTTTTAAATTTTTGAAAAAAATGAAAATATAATTTTAAAAATAGAAAAAAATGGTTTATTGTTCAAACAAAAACATTTCTTACTTTCAAAATTCTCATTTCCTCCTGAAAAGTTGAGCTTTTTACTTCGTCTTCTTTCACAATTGTATTGCGTTCGATTCCGAATTTCTCCAAAATTGTATACAATTTTTGTGTATTTAATTTTTCAGCGACTAAATTCGATTGTAACGTTTCCAAAGTTTCACGATCAATTGCTGCTATCGAGATCAATTCCTTGCTGGATCGTTCAACTTTTTGTAATCTGGAAAATTGTTTTATTATTTAAAATTAAAGTTTTAAACAATTTCTGTTTTCTTATAATTGAACACATACCGAGAAAATTGAGAAGCTGAATTACAACTTCCTGCTCAAGTTGCGCTACTTTTTCCTCTAAAAGTTCAATTGTATATGAAGCTTGATCTAATGCGACATCTATTATTATAAATTATTATTACTTAGTATTATTATAAGTATTATTATTATAAATTTTTTAAATTATATAAACTTCAAGAAAAGAAAATCGGACTGGAAAATAAAAAAAAATGTACCTCAAGTACCTGTCGACATTTATGAACATCACGTTGTGCAGTGTCTCTCTCCTTCTCTAAACCATAAAGTTTACCTTCTAATTCGAGACATTTTGTTTGAATTTTATTCGATTCACTCTCAATTTTACGAAGTTCTTCTAATTTTTTATTTGGACTTTCCAATGAGCATTCAACATCATCGGCACGCCTTATCTCCATATCGTTCAATTTTGTATGTTGCGCTTGTAAATTCTGTTGCTGCTTTTCGTAGGATAATTTCTGATTTTTCGATGATGTCTGCAATTTTTTATTCTCCTCAAGCGCTTGCTTACAAACAAGTTCTAAATCAGAATTCTGCTGTGTTATTCGTTCACTATTATCCGTGAGTGATTCAATTTTTAATAAAAGCTTCTTTTTTTCTTTCTCCAATTCAAAAACAAGCGATGAACTTTCGTGAAATGAATTTTCTTTTAATGATTCAATCAACATTAAAAGACGTCGATTTTTCAATTCAAATTTTAAGGCACGCGTTTGGGCATTGCTTGTCAATTGTTCCGATAGTGGTTTATCGTTTATTACTGAAAAATAAAATCATTTTTTATTCAATTTTTAGAAAATATTTTTAATGAAAGCACTTTTTAAAATATAAAAAAAGTATAGAAACAACCTATTTTTGAATTTTATAATTTCGATAAAAATAATTTTTCTTTATAACAATTTATTTATTTATTCACCTGGCACTTCGGAATCACTGACAGACTCAATCATTGTCGAATCGTTTGCAGCTTTCGTTAATCGTTTCAAATGAGTGTTTTCTCCACGTAAAGTTCTAGATATTTTTTCCATATCAGCAGCGCGTTCCTAAAATATTAATAAAAAGAAAACAACATTTATAACATTTATAACAACATTTATAAGTACTATTAATATTTCAATTTTAAAAACTGGTAAAATAGATTCAGGGCTACCACGCTTTTGTTCATTTCAAATTCTCTGACTTTTTCAGGTTTTCCACGTTAAAAATTGGAATTTTTCCAGGTTTTTAAAACTATTTAAATATTTTACAAAATTAAATAATTTCTCATTATAACTTTTACATTACTCTCATAACTTCAATTTAATTATTATTTTCCAGAATTTTTAACTTAATAGTTTTTGATAAATTTTTTTGAAAATTTTCAAATCCTTTTGTTTAGAATTCAATATTACGAAATTTCATCGATTATTCGGAAATTCTTCAAATTAAATATTTAGAAAATAAAGACTTCAAATAACAAAAAAAAAAAAATTCAATTAAACTTTTTCAAATAAATTAAATCTACACAATTTTCAGTCAAAAGGATGAAAAATTCAAATTAGTAAATTTTACTATTAAATTAGTAGTAAACGACTATTTATAAGTACAATATGCTAATTTAAGAGCAAAAAGTCAGTGACTTATTCAAATTAGAAAACATTTTTACTAATTCAAATTTAGAGAGTTTAATATTCAATTATTATCTAAAATTTTAACTGAAATTCATATTTAATTATTCAATTATTTAAATACAAAAGTAAATAATTTACTGAAAAATTGAATGTTGAGAGTTTTATGAGAGTTTTCTCATAAAGAATTTTATCCGAAAATTCTTAAATAGGTAGTTTAAATTTTTTTGACGAATTTTAATAACGTTTTTAAGAATAATTTCATTTTTCGAGAAGTTAGATTAAAATTGTATTAAAAATAATTGAATCTCTGTAAAAAAATTTGATTGAATTGAGAAAAGTTTTTGAAAATAATTGAAATTTTGCCAAGAATTTTATTAAAATTTTTGAAAACAATTGAATTTTTGAGATGAATTTTTTAATATTATTTCTTTTTAAATACACAATTGAATTACCGTCAACCGGGGCTATTTTGTGCACCAAATAGCTTTTTTTTGATTCAAAGATTTATTTAAATTCAGAATTAAGAGAATAAAGAAAATCAACTTTTGATATATGTTGTGGACATCCTTCTGAAGGTTTTCTATAAATTTTGCAAAGAAAAAAATTTTTTTGTCTTAGTTATAGTCATTGAAAGTCGTGAACACAATAACTCCCGGGATGGGGCTATTTTGTACATCGAACTTTGTTTTTCTATAATGTTGCGTAAACAATTTTTTTAATCGTTTCTGCTTCATGAAATCTTTTGTGTATATATTTGAGAGTAAATTAAAAAAAGAATGACCTAGTAAAATTTTTTTTGTAGATATATATTATACAAAAAATGTAAAATAAAGCACTAAAATTTTGCTAAAATCTGGATTTACTAAAAATTATCAATCTTTCTTTTTTAAATTGTATATTACGCAGATAGTAAATAAAATTTTTTTCTTTTTTAATATATATTTTATAATAATATACTAATATAATTATAAAATGATCGTTTAAACACTTATAAATAACTTTAAAACATCATTTCAATAGGAGCTTTTTTAATGGTTTTGAATGATTTTTTTTAAAAAACTTGAAATAAATATTTTTAAGGTTAAATAGATAACAATTTAATATCTAATATGATTTTCAAGTTATTTTAAAAGAAACGAGAAAATAGTTTTAAAACTAATTTGAAAAACTTATAAATCGTTTTAATGATTTTAATTAACGTATTTACAGTTTTTTGACAAAAAAGTAAGACAAAAATGTATAAAAATGATAAACAGAATCTTCTTTACTTACTAAATAAAATATTTATGAAAAATATTTGATTTTTTTAAGTGCACAAAATAGCCCCATGGAATCCTGGTTTTTCAGTTTTTTCCACTTTTAGTTAGCGCATTACGTATGTATCATCACAACACAATTAAAAACAAATATCTAACACAGTTTATGAGACACATTAAAACTCTAGAAGATCTGGTATAATTTTTCCAAACTTTCAAAATTTTTTAAACAAATTTTCCGTTTTTAGGAATTTTTTTCTCTTAATTGCCAAAGAATTAAATAATAACATTTAGTGCTCTCTATTGTCATGTAATCAAACTTTCATTTTACAAAATAGCAGATTAAAATAATTCATTTTAATAATTTTTTTCATTAAAAAACTCGCGTGCACAAAATAGCCCCCGGATGCACAAAATAGCCCCAGTTGACGGTAGGTATTTTGTGAATGTTTATTGAAATTAATTATATTTCTAAGTAGAATTTTATTAAAATTATTTTGAAAAAAATTGAATTGTTAAAAATAATTTTATTAACATTTTTTTAAAATAACATAATTCTTTCAAGAAATTGAATTTCTTTGATGAATTTTAATAGAAAATTTTAAGAATAATTACATTTTTCGAGAAATTCCATTAGAATTGTATTAAAAATAATTGAAATTCTGCGATGAGTTTTATTATTAATGAAAATAATTGAATTATTGCGAAGAAATTTATAAAGAATTGGTAAATAATAGATTTTCTGTCAAATTTTTATTATTTTATTAATTCATTCAAAATTGAAATTTTACAAAATTTCATTTTGAAGTTTAGGGGAGGGTAGGCTACATTGAACCGGGTATTTTATAAAGTCCAAGAACTAATAAAATTTTACTAATTTCGATCAGGTTTTTGTATCAAAATTAAGCTGAAGTACTCCTTTAATTAATACACACGTTACAAACACAAATTATTATGATTAAATAATAAAATTTAATTTTTTTCTAGCCAGTTACACTTTTCTTATTTTGAAGAATGTGTGTCTACATTGAACCACCTTTAATAAAACACTACAATTTACTTCTAAAATAATATTTCTACTTACACATTGTAAAAAATCTTATTTTTCACTCAAAAAAATAGAAAATTGTTGTTAAAGAGTTATTATTTGTTAATATAGGAGATTAATATATTTTGATGTCAGGTTAGGTAGGTAAAGTGACAGTTTGAGTTTATTTCGTTCACAATTGTGATGAAAGCATGTCTTCCAGTATTTTGCTTACTAATTAGTAGAGCAGACAACTTTACAACTCTTAAAATTGAAAATTCTTTGCTTTTTCGGGTGGTTCAATGATGCCGCACTCACTGTATTCACATGACATTCACAACAAAAATTGTTTATAATAAATTTATGTAAGAGTTAAAATTCTTTATCACATCGGAATATTGAAGTTGGCACCCTAAGCTAAATAAATCACAAGTTTACTAATTTTTAAAACTTCCTATTTCAAAAAAAAACTTGATTATATTTCCACAAAATTTTTTGTTTTGTACGTGAAAAACAGTTTTTTTGGATTTTCTTTATAAATAATAAACCTACCTGCCCGAAATTTATGGACATAGTTTGTTTCAGTAAAACTAACTTATATATTAAATAAGAAAAAATTTCACTCAGTCATTTCTCAGAAAATTGAAGTGGTTCACTGTTGACGCTGGTTCAATGTAGCCTACTCTCCCCTATCTATTTATGAAAATTGTAAACGTAACTCTTTTAAAATTGAATTAATTTTGAAATATTTAACAAAAAGCACAATATCTTTAGAAAAAAATAATTTTCCAGGATTCAGATAAAAAATCGCTGACTTTTTCAGGTTTTTTCACGGTTTATAAAATTCCATGACATTTCCAGCGTTTCCAGGTTGCGTGGCAACCCAGCAATAGAAGGACAGTAAAATAATTTTGTCATGAAAAATAAGGAAATTAAAACGTATTTATGAGCTTTGACTAAATCAGAATACTCATCTACTATTTACTACTTTTTTTACGTTCTATTACTTATTACTATTTAGGAACTTTTTTTAAATTTCAGCCACTAAAAGCTATTTTTGTTTTTTTAAATTTCCACTACTTGAAAATTGCTAATACTAGAAATCAAAAAACTATTCTTAAAAATTATCAAATTTCTTAAAAACAATTCAAACATTTTCAAAAAATATTCTACTATTTTCATAAAATTTTGCAAAAATTAATTATTTAAAAAAAATTTTATACAATTTTTCACAATAATTCTATTACTTTCAATAATTAATACTAACATTTTTTAAAGAATTTCAGTTATTTACAAAATTTTTTCATAAAATTCTAAGTTATAATTCAATTACATTGATAAATAAGAGAACTCATCCAGGAATTTCAAGTATTTTTAATACTGTTTTAAATTAATTAATCAAAAAATCAAATTACTTTTACAAATAAAGATTTCCACAAGAATTCAATTATTCACACGGAGAAAAACGGAGGCACAAACATACTATTTGAGGTTCTGTCTTTCGTAACCACGGAGGGTTAAATATCTCAATGTAAAATAAAATTTTTATAATATTTATTATATTTCGAAAAATTTAACTATTTAAAATAATGTTTATTAAATTCTTTTGATGAATTTAATTATTTACAAAAATAAATATTAGAATTTTCCACAGCAATTCAATTATTTTCAAATACTTTAATAAAATTGTTCAAAAGAAATGTACTATTTTAAAGGAATTTTTTTGAAATAATTCAATTATTCTTTTACATTTCAATAACATTCTTACATAGAGTTGAATTATTTACACAAATAATTCTTTGAAAGAATTCAAAAATTATGTCGCTAAATAACAAAATTATTATTTTTATTAATAAAAATATTCATCACAAGAATTAAATAATTTTTAAAAGTAATAAATTTCTTCTTAGAAATTTAATTATTTAAAATAATTTTAATAAAAACGTTTGGAAAAATTCAATATGTCAAAAATTTTAATTTAATTCTTTGTAAAATTTAATTATTTTAAAAAATTTTTCGCAATTCAATGATTTTCAATATCTACTACATTTTCAAAATATTTGCAAACAGAATTCAATTATTTAAATTTTTTGCAAAAATTTTCGAATGAATTAAATTCTATTCGTAAATAATAAAAATTTCTCAGCAATTCGATTATTTAAATCAGAATTTGCATAAAAATAGTCAAAACAAATCACTTATTTAAAACTTTTTGTAAAATTCTTTGCAAACATTAGGGGAGAGTAGGCTACATTGAACCAGCGTCAACAGTGAACCACTTCAATTCTCTGAGAAATGACTGAGTGAAATTTTTTCTTATTTAATATATAAGTTAGTTTTACTGAAACAAACTATGTCCAAAAATTTCGGGCACGTAGGTTTATTATTTATAAAGAAAAACCAAAAAAACTGTTTTTCACGTACAAAACAAAAAATTTTGTGGAAATATAATCAAGTTTTTTTTGAAATAGGAAGTTTTAAAAATTAGTAAACTTGTGATTTATTTAGCTTAGGGTGCCAACTTCAATATTCCGATGTGATAAAGAATTTTAACTTTTACATAAATTTATTATAAACAATTTTTGTTGTGAATGTCATGTGAATACAGTGAGTGCGGCATCATTGAACCACCCGAAAAAGCAAAGAATTTTCAATTTTAAGAGTTGTAAAGTTGTCTGCTCTACTAATTAGTAAGCAAAATACTGGAAGACATGCTTTCATCACAATTGTGAACGAAATAAACTCAAACTGTCACTTTACCTACCTAACCTGACATCAAAATATATTAATCTCCTATATTAACAAATAATAACTCTTTAACAACAATTTTCTATTTTTTTGAGTGAAAAATAAGATTTTTTACAATGTGTAAGTAGAAATATTATTTTAGAAGTAAATTGTAGTGTTTTATTAAAGGTGGTTCAATGTAGACACACATTCTTCAAAATAAGAAAAGTGTAACTGGCTAGAAAAAAATTAAATTTTATTATTTAATTATAATAATTTGTGTTAGTAACGTGTGTATTAATTAAAGGAGTACTTCAGCTTAATTTTGATACAAAAACCTGATCGAAATTAGTAAAATTTTATATGTTCTTGGACTTTATAAAATACCCGGTTCAATGTAGCCTACCCTCCCCTAAATTATTTTTATAAGTATTTAAATTATTTTATTAATAATAAAATTCGTTGCAGGAAAAAAAGGAAGTAAATATCTGAATTATTATGTTGTATGTTTACTATTACTAATTCAAATTAGTAAACATTTTTATTAATTTTAAATTAGAATGTTAATAAAGAAAAATTTACTTAGAGTAAAAAGCTATTATTAATTTTTCGAAAATAAAATATTTTCTCACCCAGTACTGAATTCCAAACTGTCAAAAGTTAAAAAAACGATGTAGGCTACTTCCGGGCTCATAGTATTCAGAAGTTTCGCTGATTTGTAACTTCTCGGTTTTTTCCGTTTGCTCCAATTACCTTTATGACAAATTTTTTTACTTTACCATCATGTTCCATGTTATATAAAGTTATTTAAATATTTATCTTTTCTCGATAGTGACCTCCTTAAATAAATAATAATAATTTATCTAAATAGTTGTCTTTACTTATTTAAAATTGTCTATATAGTTATTTTCCAATATTGATAATTGTTTTGTCCACATTTCAAGAATAAAATTTCTGAGATATATTTTCTTTCGTCGTGATATAATAATAGTAATTAAACAATAATATAGATTATCGAAGAATTTTTTTGATAAAATCTTACGGCAAAAAGGCATCTCTCGACCAGTCATTAAATCATAGTTGATGATGATAATCATGATGATGATGATGATAGTTTCCTGGTTGTGCATCAAAGCCAAACCTGGGGCAATATTGATTCACACAGTCGAAGCATTTTCCTTCTAAAAATTTATCACAGGATTTGCAAGGCACTGCTATGTAAGGACAGGCGGTGTTTGTAATCTCCATGAAGTATTCGTAACTTCTTATGTGATTACAACCAAGAAATCTTCTCATTTCTGTAAAAATAATATTTTATAGAGTTAGTTTTTGAAAATTATTTTTGCTTTGTGAAATATATGGTTAGTATTGAAAGTAGAACTGTGTTATAATTTCTTTCTGCGAATGGAGTTTGATAATAAAATTTCAATCGAATATATTTAACCAGTAAAGTTTAAAAATATATGGTATGATGAAGTTATTCCAATACCTCTGAAGAAGCTTCCTCGCTCGAGGAAAATGAAATTTAACACACCTTCATCGCAACCCGGTTGATTACGAACTCCATTTGGATAAAAGTCAATGTGACCAACGGTTTGGGCGATTTCAAGACCACCGCTAATGAAAGGATTAGCATCTGTTGGACCAAGTCTCAGCATTGGTAAAGTATTATTGAAATATGGTTCTCTTGGATCTAAACCTGTAAATAGTACAATAATTAATTTTCAAATTAAATTTGAACTTTTGTCGATTAAATATGAATTGCGAATTTCGAAAAGGGCACAACTCGGTTTTTAAAATTTTACAGGAGAGGCAAAAAACGTTTTATTTCAAACAGCTTTAATTAAAAGAGTCCAGTTTTTTTTATAGTGATTACACTACCGGTCAAAATTGAGAGACCACCCATTTTCAGGTGATTGAAAAACATTTTAAAACATAAAATGTATGGAAACTAAAATTTTTTTCTTTTTATTTTTTGAAAGGTGATAAAATTTTGAAAAAGAACAAGATCTTTTAGAAGTCATTTGGCCAATATTTTATTTGGATATATATCAAGATATATAGTTTGACAACCTGCATTTTCTAAGAAAAAAATTACACGTTAATGCCTATAAGTAATTCTTATAGTGTAGCAAATGACCGTTAAAATAAGCCTAAGATCATTAAAAAGCGTTCATTATTTTAGAAGTTATTCAAATTTTTGTAAAACATTGAAAATGACGATTTTTTAAAAATATATCTAAATAAATTATTGGCCAAAAGACTTCTAAAATATCTTGTTCTTTTTAAAATTTTATTATTTATTCTGTTCAAAAATTAACAGAAAAATTTTAAGTTTCAATAAATTTTATGTTTTAAAACTATTTTCATTCGCCTGAAAATGGGTGGTCTCTAATTTTTACCGGTAGTGTAGATGCTATTTTGTAAGAGAAAATGATAAAATAATTGTCTTAAATTAAAGTGGGTTGGAGAAGATTGATATGATATTATATTTAATTATAATTAGATGTAGTTTTTTAGTTTCGACTTGTGGCTGAATATATCATATGTAAGGTGTAATCAATAGTTTCTTATCAAGTCAATTTCATAAAGTCCTATTTATTATAGAAGCTTTTCGATCAGGTCAACGCTGATCATCTTCAGTATTACTATGCTAATATGGTAAATTATACATGTTATTATTACGATGATGACAAAACGAGGTTAAATTGCTGTTGACTGCTATCATGCTGATGTTGACAGCAAGACTGAATTTTCAATGCTTTTGATGTTTTTTAGTGTTTTTTAATGTCTTAGCATGCAATATTGCATATGCCTGTGATGGTTGTTTCAAATATGTGAAATGTTTGCAGCAATTTAACCTCGTTTTGTCATCATCGTAATAATAACATGTGTAATTTACCATATTAGCATAGTAATACTGAAGATGATCAGCGTTGACCTGATCGAAAAGCTTCTATAATAAATAGGACTTTATGAAATTTACTTGATAAGAAACTATTGATTACACCTTACATATGTGATATTATATTTGTCAGAGTTGGGCCCTTTGCGAAATTCATGAAAAAAATTCAATCGTTTTAATCATAAATATATATTAATTAAATATTTTACAATCGAGAATCAAGTCAATTACCTTTTTATTTAATTTCAAAATGTTATATCTTTTTTTTGAGCTCAAAAACAATTCACCAATAAGTTAGAAAACAAACAATCTTAGGATAAAAGTCAAAAGAAAACACAGTTCAATACATTTCTCTCAGTTAAAAGTAGTTTAGATGAAATTTTCCTTTTAAGAAAACATTAATAAATATTATAATGCAAAAAACACAAAAAACTAAAATTTGAAAAAAATCCGAGTTGAGCCCTTTTCGAAATTCGCAATTTATAAGTATCTATATGATCTGTGCAATCCTGTTTAATTATTATTGTATATTATTGTTACCTATCGACTTTGGTCTTCTCCACTTGTGGACAGCTGTTCTTCTATACACTTCAATTTCTTTCTCAATTCAAAACCTTTCATTCTATCATCAGTTGTTTGATATATTTGGTCACCATATTTCCCAATTTTATTGCTCCTTCCAAAAGAATCTTTAAAATCTGAAAATAAAAATTAATAATTTTTTATTTGGAAATAATTTAAAATAGTAAAACAGTTATTCTAATTTTATTGACAAAAAATGATTTTGAAATTTTAGAAAAAAAAACAAAAATTATTAAAAATGTATTTGAGGCATTCCATCTGATAACGATTCCCTTCAAAGACAATTACCTACATGAAGCAATTTTTATATAACTATTTCTCCCATTTAATAAATTCGAATTATATTTCCGTTAGTGGATTAAAAATAAAATTTCTAAAAATTTTCAATCATAAAAACAATTTTTAAAAAAGTAATATAAATTATATAAAAAATTAAATATAATGTAAATACATTTTTTTATAAGTATAAAATAATTTTTTCCTATCAGTGAAGATAAAAAAAAAATAATTGCATTACTATATCTCATTGGGTTTCAATACTTTATAATAGTGGCTGTTGCAAATTCTCGTCACAGCCATATAAATTTTCATTTAATTCTAAAAATAAATAACAATTAATTAACTTTTGACAAGTATAATATATCTAAAAAAAACTTATGAAAACTAATTTTAGAGATATATAAAATAAGTAACTGAAGAAAAGTAATAGTAATAATAGGTATAGAATTTATTTTGAATTTTTAAGAAGGTATAAAATATAAAAAATACTTACTTCCAGCAAGAAATCTTCTTCCAAACATTTTAAAAGTCTTTGTATCTTTCAATAAATAATTCTTTTCAAAATTCAAAAATTATTACGCTTTGTAAACAAACTGCCATAACCTCACTTTTTTTAAAAACATTGCGTCAATTTTACAATAATTTTAGTTTTAGTTGATGCTTTATTAATCATTTTAATTAGTATTATGACTTTCTGTAAGTAGTCATTGACTTTCTTTCTTTCACTTTCTTCATTTGTAAACACAATAGTACCGGCAAAAACACAAAATCATGTGATCACCATGTAACAAAAGTTGCATAAACCAACCTGTCATATGTGATGTAGGAAGGGACTATGTAAAGTCCAACGCACAATTAAGGCCTGAGCAGAATAAAACG
This sequence comes from Leptopilina heterotoma, assembly GCF_015476425.1. NCBI lineage: Eukaryota > Metazoa > Arthropoda > Insecta > Hymenoptera > Figitidae > Leptopilina > Leptopilina heterotoma. The sequence continues at coordinate 340,122 of NW_025110939.1, read as the reverse complement.
GGAAGCGAACGCAAGCATGAGATAGAAAAGGACAGAAGTAGGTTTGTCGAGAACATAGCTATTATATCGGAAAAGCGAAGTGTGAACGCGATTTTGACTTTTTCGGTAAATTTTTTTTCTACCGACCTTCGTATAAATGTACCTGTTGCGTCGCAACAATTTAATTGAAAATCACAATTTAAAATTATTTATTTGATTTTATATTATATTTATATTTTATTAATATAATTTATATTACATCCCCAAAATTAACAAACTCAAAATTTTAGAGAACAAAAACTCAAAATTTACAACACTAAAATAAATTCTCGGATTATCCTTTGCATTGAATATTATACATTTTCTTTAAAGTATGAAAAATTCATTTCAAACCTTGTATTTTTCTAAGAACCGTAATTTGCTAGTCTAAATTGTCGAGTGGTAATTTAGAAAAAAGCTATCATAAAAATGTTTTATTAGGCCAAGCATGGACCATCTATCCCTTTAGGATTAGGACCATTGTTCAAGCATAACAATAACTCGTCGTTGTAATTACTCACACATACACACGAACCTTATGCATTTTCTGTACCTCCGCCTTTTTGGGTTTTTCCTATAAGTAACCAATCATAGACAAACCAATCCCTCCTTTGCCAAATTTGGCACATCCCTCTCATCCCCAATACCTCACTTCTAAAAACTTTTCCGAAAAAACGTCAGATACAATTTGAACCTTGTAAGCAAAGGATAATTCCTTTTTACATTACACACACCGCGAAATTAAAACTTCACACACAACCAGTTGTAACATTGATATTATCCAAAAATACAGTTTAAAATTAGAGTGAATTTCTCTAATTGTTTTTTATTTCATTTAACCTTTCTGATAATTAACAAATAAAGTTTGATTACATCAGAACCATACATTAAAATAAATGTATGGAAGTAACATGGTCCTTCGAGCCGGATTTCACTAAAATAAAGTGAATCCATAACTATTATCTTAAAATTATTGTCTCGTTTAAAGTGAAGTGTTTCGCGTCGAAACTATTATTGTCACAATAAGTGAAAACCAACAATTGCAAGTTTTATACATCGGTCAATTGCACCATCATTGAACATTTTGATTTTTGTGCCGAATTTTACGATCTTGTTGAAAGATAGACTGTGACTCGTGCATATAGTGATAATCAAATTCAATATATTATTATCACTGGTTATCAACCTCAAAGTGTTAAGTGCGGATCACCGACTCAACATTCGATCAACCAATCATCAACGCCAAGCTGTCAAGTGTGAATCTTGGATTCAACGTTCTATCAACCAACTACTAAACATCAGAAGGCATCAAGGTTAGCAAAAAATAAGCCACCAATATTCCTTTATATATTATTCCCGTCTTTCCATTTTATTTTCTTACCTATCATTTTATAAATTTAATTGCTCGTGTTGATATAGTATCGAATCTATAAAAATGGAACAGAGTTTGGAGGAAATAAAGGTCAATGTCGGGAACTTTAAACAGAAAATTACTAATTTTTCAAATTTTATTTAGAATTTTAATGAAGCACGTGATCTTGCTATCCTAGAGAAAAGAAAAAATGACGTTGATATTGACTTTTCGGCTTTTGAAAAATGGCAAACTTTGTTAGAATTACACGTTGTTGATGATAATCATGCTAATATTAGAACTGAGTACGAAGACAAATATTATTCCGCATATTCTCAAGCATTAACTTTCTTAAGTGCAGCCTCAACCACGAGGGAAAATTCAAATAATCTTTCGGCAATTGAACAAGGCAATAATCGTGTACATCAATTAACGACAAATCACATTTCTAAAGCTAATTTACCTCGATTAAACCTTCCTTCATTTGATGGATCCTATGACACATGGATAGGATTTCATGACTTATTCAAATCTCTCGTCGATGAAGATCAAAATATTTCTTTTATCGAAAAATTATATTATTTGAAGGGATGTTTAACAGGTGAGGCAGCTCAAATTTTAGCGTCAATTGAATTATCTGCACAAAACTACACAGTCGCTTGGGAACTATTAAAAGAGCGTTATGATAATAGAAAAATTATTCGTCAAACACACGTTAAAGCAATATTAAATTTACCGAATCTTTCGAAAGAGTTCCCTGTTCGTTCATTACTCGATCAAATCCAAAAACACATTAGAGCACTCGAAGATTTAAAGGAACCTATTGATAAATGGGACACCTTACTTGTTGAAATTGTAAAACAAAAGTTAAATTCAATTATTTGCGAAAAATGGGAAGATTCCAGTTGTGATTCAGTAAATCCGACTTTTAAAGAATTAACTACCTTTTTACAGCGTCGCGCTCAATTTGAAGATACGACTCATCATTTAATTTCAAATAAAAATCAAACTTCTTTAGAGAAAAAACTTTTGAACTCGCGTCCAAATAAAAAATCTCAGCAATCTTTTGCCACAGCTACCACAAAAAATAATTGTGCTCACTGTCAGGGTGAACATGTAATTTATTCATGCGAAACATTCAAAAGTTTATCTCCTTCAGAGCGTTTTGAAGTAGTTAAAAAGGCTAAGTTATGCATAAATTGCTTACGATCAAATCATCGAGTTTTAGATTGTTCCGGATCTTCATGTCGTTAGTGCAATAAGAAGCACAATACTCTTCTACATTTCGAAAAATCAAATCAGGAAACAATTATTTCGTCACCTGCAATTTCAAATAACATTTTTCAATCATGCCATGTTCATAATTCTTCTGAAGGTTTACTTGCTACGGCTATCGTGGACATTGTGAATGCTAAAGGAGAGTCTAAAACATGTAGAGCATTTTTAGATGCAGGTTCACAAGCAAATTTTATAACAGGAGCTGTTGCTTCTCATTTAAATTTGCCCAGAAAGACAGTTGACATCTCTGTCTCAGGAGTAGATAGTATAGCTACGGAGATCAAAAATTCCGTCTCAGCCACTTTAAAATCTCGTTTCAGCAATTATTCAAAAACTCTGAATTTTCTCGTTCTTAATAATATCACTAATGTAATGCCTTCGATCACTATCAATCGTGATAATTTAGACATTCCAAAAAATATTACATTAGCTGATCCCGAATTTTACAAGCCTTCCAGTATTGACGTACTTATCGGCGTTCAATTATTCTTTAAATTGTTGTCCATAGGCCAATTTTCGTTAAAAAATTATCCGGAAGCTGTGTTACAAAAAACTCAGCTTGGCTGGATAGTCGCAGGTGAATTAAGAGAATCGTTTTCAAAGGGTACAACTCATTGTCATCTTATAATGCATTCAACTCCTATCGACACTAATCTCACTAGGTTCTGGGAGATAGAAGAATTCCCACCTTCAAAATTTCTTTGTAAAGAAGAGCAAGATTGTGAAACCCATTTCAAAGAAAATACACGTCGAAGGTCTACGGGTCAATACGAAGTTAGGTTACCATTTAATGAGAAAAAGGAAAGTTTAGGAGATTCGCATTCTGTTGCTCTTCGTCGCTCTCATTTTTTAGAGAATCGATTTGCAAAAGATCCGAAATTAAAGCATGATTATTGTGAGTTTATCGATGAATACGAGAAACTCAATCACATGTCACGCGTAAAAAATAAGGACTATTTAAACAAAGGACTGTACCTTCCTCACCATGCAGTGATAAAGGAAGACAGTACTACCACCAAAACTCGCGTTGTTGCCGATGGATCGTCAAAAACATCAACAGGTGTTTCTTTAAATAAGGCATTAATGATTGGGCCTCCCTTGCAAAAGGATTTAATTTCGATTATAACACGTTTTCGCTCTCATCCTGTCGCTTTAACTGCTGACATTGAAAAAATGTATAGGCAAATTCTTGTACATCCTGATGACACTCAATATCAAAAAATTTTATTTAGAAAAAATACCGATCAAGAAGTACAAGAATTTACGTTGAATACTGTCACATATGGTACTTCATGTGCACCGTTTTTAGCAATACGAGTTTTGCAACAATTATCTGAGGACGAAAATATCGATCATCCTATTAGCTCAATTGTATTAAAGGAAGATTTTTTCGTGGATGATTGTTTGACAGGTGCGAAATCTCGCAATGAAGCATTGTTTCTTCGTGATGATCTAACATTGCTCTTGAAAAAAGGTGGATTTAATTTGAGAAAATGGGCTTCAAACGATCCTACTTTAATACCTGAAAATTCTGAGAGCAATTTAGATCACCACCTGTCACTCGATCCAAACTGCACAATAAAAACCTTAGGTATTCATTGGGACCCTCGCAAAGACTTAATAATGTACAAAATAGACACGTCGAATTTTCCAAAAACAATCACAAAAAGAACAATTCTCTCCTTGATTGCCAAATTATTTGACCCTTTAGGATTGTTAGCTCCAGTGATTGTAATGGGTAAAATAATAATTCAACTTTTATGGAAAACAGGAATTTCTTGGGATAGCTCTGTCCCAACGCATATTTATTCAATGTGGCTTTCATTCAAAGATCAATTGCATTATTTGGAAAAGAGAGAAAAATCAACACTTCTTTAGTGTGTGCAAAATCAAGAGTAGCTCCTGTCAAACCTTTAACCATACCTCGTTTAGAATTGTGTTCTGCTCTTCTTCTCGCTCGTTTGTGCAACACTACACAACAGTCGCTAAAATTAAAAATTGACAAGGTCTACTTGTGGTCAGATTCTATGATTACTTTACATTGGATCAATACAGAACCACATTTATTAAAGACTTTCGTGTCCAATCGAGTTGCAAGTATTCAGCAATTCTCTACAAATTGTCAATGGAGGCATGTGCCCACCAATGACAACCCTGCTGATTTAGTTTCAAGAGGTCAAACACCTCAAGAATTTCTCGATGCCACGATTTGGAAAACTGGACCATCTTGGTTGAAAGAGAAGGAAAACTTTTGGCCCCAAAAAGCTGTTTGTGTCGATGAAAATTTAGAAAAGAAAAAACTTGTTTCTGCTGCTGTTTCTGTAGAAGTAAAATTATTTGATGAAACTTTCATAACAAAATTTAGCTCACTAATTAAAATTAAACCAGTAATTGCCTTTGTTTTGCGTTTTATAAACAATGCTCGTCGTCAAGTTGCAAAATTAAAAGGTCCTATTACCGCGGTCGAACTTGAAAATGCAAATTTAATTTTAATTCGTGTAACACAAGCCTCATCATTTTCAAAAGAAATATCTTGTTTTAAAATTGGAAACATCATATTAGAAAAAAGCAAGATTATTCCTTTAAAACCATTTTTGGATGAACAGGGAATTCTCCGAGTGGGAGGTAGATTAGAAAATGCCGATTTACCTTTTGAACAAAAACATCAAATATTATTGCCTTATAATCATCACGTGACGCGATTAATTATCCGTAATAAGCATGAAAAATTAAAGCATGCAGGTACCCAAGCAACTTTGTTTTCTGTGCGTGAATTATTTTGGCCAATAAATGCTAAAAACACAACTCGAAAAATCATTCACGAGTGCATTAAATATTTTCGCGCAAAACCTCGAAATGTCGATTATGTCATGGGAAATTTGCCGAAAGAACGAATATCTTATACACGACCTTTTCTTAATGTTGGAGTAGACTATTGTGGGCCTTTCTACATTAAGGAAAAGCGTTTTCGAAATAGGAATAAAATTAAAACATACGTTGCATTGTTTATTTGTCTAAGTACCAAGGCTGTCCATTTAGAGTTGGTAAGTGATCTTACCACAGAAGCTTTCTTGGCTTCATTAAAGAGACTTTTCTCTTGGAGAGGGATTTCAAAAACTATCAGTTCTGATAATGGAACAAATTTTGTGGGTGCTAGCCGCGAATTGATCGAATTGTATGATTTATTTGATTCTAAAGAACACAATGAAATAGTGCAAGATTTTCTTGCTAAACAAAGAATTGAGTGGAAATTTAATCCTTCACGCTCTCCTCATTTTGGCGGTTTATGGGAAGCTGCAGTTAAATCCTGCAAGCACCACCTTATTCGCACAGTAGGCGATACTTTGTTAACATATGAGCAATTAGAAACCTGTCTTATTGAAATCGAAGCCATCCTGAACTCCCGCCCACTTACACCTCTATCCTCAGATCCCACAGACCTGCAACCCTTAACTCCTGGGCATTTTCTTATTGGTGGCCCATTAATAAGCTTTCCACAAGAAGACTTCACGGATACCCCCTCCAATCGTCTATCAGCATGGCAGCATGGTCAAAAATTGCGTCACCATTTCTGGAAAAGGTGGCATCGCGAGTATTTGAATCAACTCACAGTACGCAGCAAATGGCATTCTCTCGTGGGACATTCAATCAAAGTTGGAACAATGGTTGTTATTAATGACGACAACCTGCCTCCTCTTCAGTGGAAGATTGGGCGAATTATCAACGTGCACCCTAGGTCTGATGGTGTCATCCGAGTAGCAACTGTGAAAACTAGTACCGGGGAATATAAACGTTGCGTAAAAAGACTTTGCCCCCTTCCAATTGAGAATACTGTAGAATCTGACCAACACGTGCAGCAGTCATAACTGAATTTAAAATTTTGCGTGTAAATAACAAAATTAACCACTTATATTGTTACTTGCAAAATCTAATTGTTGAACTTGATAGTTCAAGGCGGCCTGCATGTTGCGTCGCAACAATTAATTGAAAATCACAATTTAAAATTATTTATTTGATTTTATATTATATTTATATTTTATTAATATAATTTATATTACATCCACAAAATTAACAAACTCAAAATTTTAGAGAACAAAAACTCAAAATTTACAACACTAAAATAAATTCTCTGATTATCCTTTGCATTGAATATTATACATTTTCTTTAAAGTATGAAAAATTCATTTCAAACCTTGTATTTTTCTAAGAACCGTAATTTGCTAGTCTAAATTGTCGAGTGGTAATTTAGAAAAAAGCTATCATAAAAATGTTTTATTAGGCCAAGCATGGACCATCTATCCCTTTAGGATTAGGACCATTGTTCAAGCATAACAATAACTCGTCGTTGTAATTACTCACACATACACACAAACCTTATGCATTTTCTGTACCTCCGCCTTTTTGGGTTTTTCCTATAAGTAACCAATCATAGACAAACCAATCCCTCCTTTGCCAAATTTGGCACATCCCTCTCATCCCCAATACCTCACTTCTAAAAACTTTTCCAAAAAAAACGTCAGATACAATTTGAACCTTGTAAGCAAAGGATAATTCCTTTTTACATTACACACACCGCGAAATTAAAACTTCACACACAACCAGTTGTAACATTGATATTATCCAAAAATACAGTTTGAAATTAGAGTGAATTTCTCTAATTGTTTTTTATTTCATTTAACCTTTCTGATAATTAACAAATAAAGTTTGATTACATCAGAACCATACATTAAAATAAATGTATGGAATTAACAGTACCTTTAGTAAAAAACCGAAGAGGAGGGTAAATAGAGCAAACATATATTTGTATCTCTCTCACACTCATAGCCTAGTTACAAAACGCAACGCAAAACGCTGTCATAGGAATCCAGCCAACGGGTCATATAAGGCTGGAGACCCATGATAGCGTTTTGCGTTGCGTTTTGTAACTAGGCCATGAGTGTGAGAGAGATAGAGATATATGTTTGCTCTATTTTCACTCATGGCCTAGTTACAAAACGCAACGCAAAACGCTACCATGGGACTCCAGCCTGAATCAAACGCAAGGAATATGGATGGTGCTTCAAAAAATTATACTGTGAAAAAACTTTATGTTGAAGAAACTATTATTGTTGCTAAATTATCGCAGGAGGTAAGTAAAAATTTTAATCCTTTTCAATCGTTACTAAATATAAAAATTTTCTTTAAAATATACATAAAATAAGTAACAAAGCACATTTTTATTATTATTTAATTCATATTTTTTCTTTTTTAAGTGAGTGGATTTTAAAAGGACGAAAAATTTGCACGATTAAAACAATACGCACACTTTTTTAATTTAGACTTTTTCATCATTGTACGTTAATAATTTTGTAATGAAATATTATTAAAAAATTTATTTTGTAGAATGAGAACGAGATCGTCAGGAGGTTGTAGCTCTACCCCAGTAAGTTTCCTTTCCGTTAGCAAATTATCTGCATTCATTTGTTTGTTTTGAAAATTAAATTTTGTGGGTTAAGTATTGGCATTTTTTTATATATTTTTTAATGTCAAACTTTTTAATGTGGAAAATACTTTACTTATTAAATTGTCTCGACTCTTTGGTAAAAAATGTAAAATTACCAAAAATTCAAAAATCCGATTTTCTTAAAATTCAACATTTTTTTTTCTCTTTTATGGGATTTAGCTTAATTATTTTTGTGCTTTTGGAAAATACTTTACTTATTAAATTGTCTCGACTCTTTGGTAAAAAATCTAAAATTATCAAAAATTATAAAATCTCAAAAATCCGAATTTCTTAAAATTCAACATTTTTTCCTCTCTTTTATGGGATTTAGCTTCATTATTTTTGTGCTTTTGGAAAATACTTTACTTATTAAATTGTCTCGACTCTTTGGTAAAATATGTTATATCCCGAGCAGAAGGCGAGGTTAAATTATTATTTAAATAATTGTTTTAAAATAAAACAATATACATAGATAATATACACATATATAGAGAGGCAAGGTAGGCTGATTACAATCAGATTGGTAAGTTCTGATTATTTATTTATTTGTGAGATCGTTGTTATCTATCAATCCTATGGGGATTGTCCTTTATTTAAAAGAAAATAATTATATTGCTTCATTATAATTTAAGCTACTTGATTTAATTTTATGATTCAGAAAAGAATAATAATAGTCTAATCAATTATTTTATGTATTCTTTTTCTTTATTATAGTTTATTTTATGAAAGTAATGAGAGAAAAATACAATTTATAGTGTTAAAAATTTTGATAATGATAAAGTTGTGTGTGTTATTTATAATTTAAATGTACTTACAATTACCTCTGATGAGGGCGGTAACGAAATACAGATTTGACGCAGTTTATGATCATACAACTCCTTTCAGAACGGTCGTTTCACACTCACTGTTTTAGTTCGTAATTCTTGAAATCTAATCCGTCAATTTAGAGTTCATTATAGAATTACACTAATACGACGGTTTTCAACAATTTGAATATTTGCTCACAATTCAGGCGATCAAGAGAATTTATTCTTAAGAACACGAATTTACTTGTACTGTTAGAAATTGCAAGTCTTATGGTATCAATAGTGTGAAACCAAAGGGTCGCTTCGACTTGTACAAAATATTGTTCACAAAATGTCACAATAAGGAAACACTTATATCTTTTATCATAAAATAGGCTCACAATTCAGGCGATCAAGAGAATTTATTCTTTAAGAACACGAATTTACTTGTACTGTTAGAAAGTGCAAGACTTATAATTTTGTCAAAGATTCTGCAGAGTTTCGGACTGACGTGAAGAGTGACCACAATATCGCGCAAGTGAAGAAATGACTGACTCTACCCTGGAGAGTCCTGGGGTTATATAGTGCCAAAATGCAATAAAATGGTCAATTATCACGTCTTGATCGAGTTATAATTTTAGAGTCACGACTAGAATTTCCTAGACTTAAATGGATTAATTGAAAATGCATCCTCTTAGACAAAGAAGTCTTTTGTGTAGCGAATGGAAGCATCCCTTAGGTCACGTAAAACAAATGTTTACATCTAGCAATGCTTCGCATTTATAATTTTAATTTTGATTTTCGAACTTATTTCAGAAATTTTGAAATTAATACAAAATTTTACCAAACAACATGGTTTTTATACAATTCTATTGTTATAATATGAATGACAATGAACGATGTAAAATTTATAATAGTGTTAGTTATCATTAAAAAATTTTATATTTATAATAGAATTGTACGTCCAACAATGTGGTTTAGTAGAGTAAAAAGTATGTTTCCTTTTAAAATTTAGGTTTAAATGCTTCAGGTATTTCATTTAAGATTTTATTCTGATCTGAATATTTATAAAGAGTTCAATGTACTCAATACCATGCGTCGATGCTGTAATAAAGTCGTACGTGATGTTGACGATTGAGAGAAGGTCAGTGCAAGAATCTAATCTGGCTACATTTGTATCATGTTTTACACAGTTCCTCTCTCAATTAGTCATACCTAAAGCATTCATTTTGACAACTTCCTAAATTTATAATAATATATTATACTATTTTCAAAAATTATTTATGTGATATATATAAAAAAATTATTTATTTTAATTTCTTATAAAAGAACTTTTGTTACCGGGATGTAACAAATATCTAAAATTATCAAAAATTTCAAAAATCCGTTTTTCTTAAAATTCAACATTTTTTCCTCTTTTTTATGGGATTTAGCTTCATTATTTTTGTGCTTTTGGAAAATACTTTACTTATTTAATAGTCTCGACTCTTTGGTAAAAAATCTAAAATTATCAAAAATTCAAAAATCCGAATTTCATAAAATTCAACATTTTTTCCTCTCTTTTATGGGATTTAGCTTCATTATTTTTGTGCTTTTGGAAAATACTTTACTTATTTAATAGTCTCGACTCATTGGTAGAAAATCTAAAATTATCGAAAATTATCAAAAATTCAAAAATCCGAAATTTTTAAAATTCAACATTTTGTCTTCTCTTTTATGCCATTTAGCTTCATTATTTTTGTGCTCTTGGAAAATACTTTACTTATTAAATTGTCTCGACTCATTGGTAAAAAATCTAAAATTATCGAAAATTATCAAAAATTCAAAAATCCGAATTTCTTAAAATTCAACATTTTTTGTACTCTTTTATGGGATTTAACTTCATTATTTTTGTGCTTTTGGAAAATACTTTACTTATTAAATTGTCTCGACTCTTTGGTAAAAAATCTAAAATTATCAAAAATTCGAAAAAATTCAAAAATTCGATTTTCTTAAAATTCAACATTTTTTCTCCTCTTTTATGCCATTTAGCTTTATTATTATTTGAATTTTTATTCAAGAGAAAAATTGGAAAACTGTAAAAATTTAGAAACTTTTAAAAATTCCAGGCCTTTTCCATAATTTCCCTGATTTCCAGAAGCCTTTTAAAAATTCCATACCATTTCCATGATTTCCATGATTTCCAGATTCTGTAGGAACCCTGCTTTTGTCTGACTTTCTTCTAAATTATCGAATTCAGTGATTTCTGGGGTGAATTTGGTTAAGTTGTAAAATGATTAATTTCTATTTGAATTCGTTTTTTTTTGAATGTAGAAAATCTGATGTTAATTTAATTCTTTTTTTGTTATGCACGGCAAAAAATATTTAGCTGGATGAACTACAGATTTCACTTTAGTAGCGAAATTTTTCAGTGCTTCAATTAATACTTTCGCTATTCTAGAAAAACTTATCGCTATTTCAAGTAAAACTTTTTTCAGTGTGTAATAATTATTATTTCTTTAAAAAGTATTTAATTTAAAATGGCTTTATAAAATAAGCAATGCAAAAGATGACCCAGATACTAATTGTAATTGTTCTAGCCATAGTTTAAGTCTAGTAATGTAAATTCTATTTAAATTGAGACCATTGAGTGAAATTATTTGAATTTTATTTAGTTAAATCTCTTTGTTAGGTTATATTAATTATTTCTTTAAAATTTTTTAAATTTTTTAAATTAAGCAGCCCCATACAACATTCCCGCGCGGATAGTTTGGCTAGTAAATAATAAAACTCATTGAAGAATTTAAATTAATTTTTAATACTATTTTACAGCAATTGATTGAAAAATGTAATTATTCTTAAAAATTTAATTTACATTCATCAAAAAAAAAATTATTTTAAAAAAATGTTTTATTTAAATTCTTTAGAAGAATTCAATTACTAATAAAAATATTAGAATTTTTCACAGGAATTCAAATATTTAATAAAATTTTTCGATAGAAACCAATTACGTGAAATGCAATTTTAATTAAATTTTTTTGAAATAATTCAATTATTCTTTTAGATTTCAATAAAATTCTTCCCATGAATTAAATTATTTACATAAATAATTTTTCGAAAAAATTAAATTATTTCGACAAATAACAAAATTATTCCCAAAAATTCAATTATTTTCAAAAGTAATAAATTTCTTCTTGGAAATTCAATTATTTAAAAAAATTCTATTTGTCAAAAATTTTAATAGATTTCTTTGTAAAATTCAATTATTTTATTAAAAATGCTGGAAAAAATTAAAGTTTTAGAATTTATAAGATAGATCTGACTTTTGGTGTCTGTTTTGTTTGCCTCACAAACTATGAAATTGACAAGAATTTTAATACAAAACTTTCAATTTTTTCTGTTTCTGACAATAATTTCTTTCTTAATATGAAACGAGTAGATATGCAAATTAGGTAAAGAGAGACATTCTCATTTATATTGCCTTTAGAGAAAGAGAGAAACCAGAGCCGGCGTTACTGGCGCCGTTACCCAGACGTTACCTTTTGTGTTTCAATTATAAAAGTATATATATATATATATTTATATTGACTTTTATCTATAGTTTTCCTTGCGATGAAGAAAGAAAGAAAATATTATTACCTGGGTCCCTCATTTACAAGGACTATTGTTCAAGGGTTCGTATTGTTTGCGGTAATCCTTCGTAGGGTCTAATACAGGTCTAATATTTATATATAATATATATTAGCCTCAGAATCAATCTACGAGAGCAAAAAGGACACTCACGTTTAGGGCCTGATACCTAAATATAAGAACGAATATTTATTTTTAATTTTAAAATCATATCGTAGATTATTTTCCTTGGGACACGTTCTACGTGTCTTCAACGAAAATTAAATTAAAAAATCTTTATAATTCACTGGTAAATTCACTCACTATATTATATGAGTGAATATAAAGTTAAGTAAGTGAATTATTAGTGAATACTTCGTGAATTAGTAAATAGTGATTTAGTGAATAGTAAGTATTAGTGAATATAATTAGTGATAATAAGTGAATAGTAAATAATAATAGAATTACATTAAAATACTGTTTTCTAAATTTTGTCAATCATTAAATAATTAATTGAGTTGTGTTTTGTCTTTGATGTTAATTATTAATAAAGTTAAAAAATTTGTAATAATTTTTTTGATGTTTATCAATAAATTTAAAATTTTGTTACAATTTAAGAATCGTCTGTAATTGGATAAAAGGCAAAATTAGAAATCGGTTATATTGGATAAAAGGAAAAATTGGAAATTAGTTCTATTGGATAAAAACAAAGCTGGAAATTGTTTAAATTGGATGAAATTAAAAATTGGAAATTGATTATATTGGATAAAAACAAAGCTGCAAATTGTTTAAATTGGATAAAAGCAAAGCTGGAAATTAATTAAATTTGATAAAAGGCAAAATTAGAAATTCGTTATATTGGATAAAAACAAAGCTGGAAATTGGTTAAATTGGTTAAATTGTATAAAAGGAAAAATTGTAAATTATTTATATTGGATAAAAACAAAGCTGGAAATTGGTTAAATTGGATGAAAGGAAAAATTAGAAATTGGTTATATTGGATAAAACAAAGCTGGAAATTGGATAAATTGGATTAAAGGAAAAATTGTAAATTATTTATATTGGATAAAAACAAAGCTGGAAGTTGGTTAAATTGGAGAAAAGGAAAATTGTAAATTGGTTAAATATTGGATAAGAGACAAAAATGGAAATTAGTTAAATTGCATGAAAGACAAAATTGGACATTGATTATATTTGATAGAAGGAAAAATTTGAAAGTTTTGAATAAGGAGAGAATTGTAAATTTGTTGTTATTTTCTAAAAGAGGCAAAATTTGGTAACATTGGATAAAAGGAAATTATAAAATTTATAATTCAATGTATAAAACTTGATGTTAAAATTTTAATGTAATATTACTATTTTTAAGATTATAATTCCTTGATATAAGTTAATTTTATAAAATAAAAGAACAATGTCTAACAAAGGAGAAACTGTTAATTCGACTACTCATGATTTAAGTATTGTTGTCACTGAAGGAGCAATGCTAAATAATGATCATATGTATGAATTTCAAAAGCTATTGGGAAGACAATCAAATTTTTTTTATAATATGAAAAATACTTTGTGTTTACAAACAATTGATTTGATAGTTCCAATCGAGAAAAGTAAGCAGCACATTCAAATACTTTTTAGTGGATCATATAAATCTGGTCATTGGATTTGTACTTATTATGATGGAATGAGCCTTTACATTTTTGATAGTCTTAATAAGAAATGTTTAAATCATGATCAAAGAGATTATTTAATTAGATTATATCCATTTGAACCGCCAGTAGTTTTCACAGCTGTTGATCAACAACCAGAATACAGTCTTTCTTATGGAGTATATGCAATAGCATTTGCAACATCGTTGTTTTTTAATATTCTGCCTTACTCTGTCAATTACTATTATTGTAATATTAGAAATCATTTAATGTTAATGTATGAAAACAATAGTTTATGTAAATTTCCCTCTGTACAACTTTCTAATAGTAGATCTTGCATAGCTGTGTATGACTAAAATTGACTTTTAAATGAAAAAGATATTTAACTTCAGTATGGAGAATCAAACTTTTCTAAAAACTCTATTAAAAAAGAAATTTCTTTCTCGAGAATAATATATGAAATAAATGAAGAAAATATTGCATCAACAACACTTAAACAAAGTAGGGTTGAAATTCAAAAAAGTTATCGTAAGAGGCAAAAATTAAAACGTAAAATTGATAATGAAAATTATTCAGATGAAGCATACACATCCATTTCTTTCCCGAGAATTATAAATAAAATAAAGAAAGAAATATTGCATCAAAAACACTTAAAGAAAGTAGGACTGAAATTCAAAAAAATTATCGGGAGAGGCAAAAATTAAAACGTACAATTGATAACGTAAATTATTAAGTGAAAAACACACTTTAACTAAGAAAAAACTTTAAGTCAAATCCAAAATAGAATTGCTGAGAACCTTAAATTAAAAAATAAAAATGGTGATACAAGTTCTTTGTCAAAAACAAAGAAAACTTGATGTCAAAGAAATTATTGTGAAGCCACAGTGGGCTTGAACCAACCAACTTTAAATAAAAAGTCTTGCGAAATGGTATTAGTATTATTTCCATCGTGAACTCTGTATACATACACTTTAAGAAGAGGTACAAAATCAAATTTTATTTCAATTTCATGAGTGTACAATAGTATTTTGGATCGCATAATCTGAATTTGATGTTAAATTTAAGAATGTGCTTTTGGAAAATACTTTACTTATTTAATAGTCTCGACTCATTGGTAGAAAATCTAAAATTATCGAAAATTATCAAAAATTCAAAAATCCGAAATTTTTAAAATTCAACATTTTGTCTTCTCTTTTATGCCATTTAGCTTCATTATTTTTGTGCTCTTGGAAAATACTTTACTTATTAAATTGTCTCGACTCATTGGTAAAAAATCTAAAATTATCGAAAATTATCAAAAATTCAAAAATCCGAATTTCTTAAAATTCAACATTTTTTGTACTCTTTTATGGGATTTAACTTCATTATTTTTGTGCTTTTGGAAAATACTTTACTTATTAAATTGTCTCGACTCTTTGGTAAAAAATCTAAAATTATCAAAAATTCGAAAAAATTCAAAAATTCGATTTTCTTAAAATTCAACATTTTTTCTTCTCTTTTATGCCATTTAGCTTTATTATTATTTGAATTTTTATTCAAGAGAAAAATTGGAAAACTGTAAAAATTTAGAAACTTTTAAAAATTCCAGGCCTTTTCCATAATTTCCCTGATTTCCAGAAGCCTTTTAAAAATTCCATACCATTTCCATGATTTCCATGATTTCCAGATTCTGTAGGAACCCTGCTTTTGTCTGACTTTCTTCTAAATTATCGAATTCAGTGATTTCTGGGGTGAATTTGGTTAAGTTGTAAAATGATTAATTTCTATTTGAATTCGTTTTTTTTTGAATGTAGAAAATCTGATGTTAATTTAATTCTTTTTTTGTTATGCACGGCAAAAAATATTTAGCTGGATGAACTACAGATTTCACTTTAGTAGCGAAATTTTTCAGTGCTTCAATTAATACTTTCGCTATTCTAGAAAAACTTATCGCTATTTCAAGTAAAACTTTTTTCAGTGTGTAATAATTATTATTTCTTTAAAAAGTATTTAATTTAAAATGGCTTTATAAAATAAGCAATGCAAAAGATGACCCAGATACTAATTGTAATTGTTCTAGCCATAGTTTAAGTCTAGTAATGTAAATTCTATTTAAATTGAGACCATTGAGTGAAATTATTTGAATTTTATTTAGTTAAATCTCTTTGTTAGGTTATATTAATTATTTCTTTAAAATTTTTTAAATTTTTTAAAATAAGCAGCCCCATACAACATTCCCGCGCGGATAGTTTGGCTAGTAAATAATAAAACTCATTGAAGAATTTAAATTAATTTTTAATACTATTTTACAGCAATTGATTGAAAAATGTAATTATTCTTAAAAATTTAATTTACATTCATCAAAAAAAAAATTATTTTAAAAAAATGTTTTATTTAAATTCTTTAGAAGAATTCAATTACTAATAAAAATATTAGAATTTTTCACAGGAATTCAAATATTTAATAAAATTTTTCGATAGAAACCAATTACGTGAAATGCAATTTTAATTAAATTTTTTTGAAATAATTCAATTATTCTTTTAGATTTCAATAAAATTCTTCCCATGAATTAAATTATTTACATAAATAATTTTTCGAAAAAATTAAATTATTTCGACAAATAACAAAATTATTCCCAAAAATTCAATTATTTTCAAAAGTAATAAATTTCTTCTTGGAAATTCAATTATTTAAAAAAATTCTATTTGTCAAAAATTTTAATAGATTTCTTTGTAAAATTCAATTATTTTATTAAAAATGCTGGAAAAAATTAAAGTTTTAGAATTTATAAGATAGATCTGACTTTTGGTGTCTGTTTTGTTTGCCTCACAAACTATGAAATTGACAAGAATTTTAATACAAAACTTTCAATTTTTTCTGTTTCTGACAATAATTTCTTTCTTAATATGAAACGAGTAGATATGCAAATTAGGTAAAGAGAGACATTCTCATTTATATTGCCTTTAGAGAAAGAGAGAAACCAGAGCCGGCGTTACTAGCGCCGTTACCCAGACGTTACCTTTTGTGTTTCAATTATAAAAGTATATATATATATATATATTTATATTGACTTTTATCTATAGTTTTCCTTGCGATGAAGAAAGAAAGAAAATATTATTACCTGGGTCCCTCATTTACAAGGACTATTGTTCAAGGGTTCGTATTGTTTGCGGTAATCCTTCGTAGGGTCTAATACAGGTCTAATATTTATATATAATATATATTAGCCTCAGAATCAATCTACGAGAGCAAAAAGGACACTCACGTTTAGGGCCTGATACCTAAATATAAGAACGAATATTTATTTTTAATTTTAAAATCATATCGTAGATTATTTTCCTTGGGACACGTTCTACGTGTCTTCAACGAAAATTAAATTAAAAAATCTTTATAATTCACTGGTAAATTCACTCACTATATTATATGAGTGAATATAAAGTTAAGTAAGTGAATTATTAGTGAATACTTCGTGAATTAGTAAATAGTGATTTAGTGAATAGTAAGTATTAGTGAATATAATTAGTGATAATAAGTGAATAGTAAATAATAATAGAATTACATTAAAATACTGTTTTCTAAATTTTGTCAATCATTAAATAATTAATTGAGTTGTGTTTTGTCTTTGATGTTAATTATTAATAAAGTTAAAAAATTTGTAATAATTTTTTTGATGTTTATCAATAAATTTAAAATTTTGTTACAATTTAAGAATCGTCTGTAATTGGATAAAAGGTAAAATTAGAAATCGGTTATATTGGATAAAAGGAAAAATTGGAAATTAGTTCTATTGGATAAAAACAAAGCTGGAAATTGTTTAAATTGGATGAAATTAAAAATTGGAAATTGATTATATTGGATAAAAACAAAGCTGCAAATTGTTTAAATTGGATAAAAGCAAAGCTGGAAATTAATTAAATTTGATAAAAGGCAAAATTAGAAATTCGTTATATTGGATAAAAACAAAGCTGGAAATTGGTTAAATTGGTTAAATTGTATAAAAGGAAAAATTGTAAATTATTTATATTGGATAAAAACAAAGCTGGAAATTGGTTAAATTGGATGAAAGGAAAAATTAGAAATTGGTTATATTGGATAAAACAAAGCTGGAAATTGGATAAATTGGATTAAAGGAAAAATTGTAAATTATTTATATTGGATAAAAACAAAGCTGGAAGTTGGTTAAATTGGAGAAAAGGAAAATTGTAAATTGGTTAAATATTGGATAAGAGACAAAAATGGAAATTAGTTAAATTGCATGAAAGACAAAATTGGACATTGATTATATTTGATAGAAGGAAAAATTTGAAAGTTTTGAATAAGGAGAGAATTGTAAATTTGTTGTTATTTTCTAAAAGAGGCAAAATTTGGTAACATTGGATAAAAGGAAATTATAAAATTTATAATTCAATGTATAAAACTTGATGTTA
Source organism: Leptopilina heterotoma (assembly GCF_015476425.1). Lineage (NCBI taxonomy): Eukaryota > Metazoa > Arthropoda > Insecta > Hymenoptera > Figitidae > Leptopilina > Leptopilina heterotoma. Next base: position 321,571 of record NW_025110939.1, on the reverse strand, counting down.
AAATTTTAATTTAATATTACTATTTTTAAGATTATAATTCCTTGATATAAGTTAATTTTATAAAATAAAAGAACAATGTCTAACAAAGGAGAAACTGTTAATTCGACTACTCATGATTTAAGTATTGTTGTCACTGAAGGAGCAATGCTAAATAATGATCATATGTATGAATTTCAAAAGCTATTGGGAAGACAATCAAATTTTTTTTATAATATGAAAAATACTTTGTGTTTACAAACAATTGATTTGATAGTTCCAATCGAGAAAAGTAAGCAGCACATTCAAATACTTTTTAGTGGATCATATAAATCTGGTCATTGGATTTGTACTTATTATGATGGAAAGAGCCTTTACATTTTTGATAGTCTTAATAAGAAATGTTTAAATCATGATCAAAGAGATTATTTAATTAGATTATATCCATTTGAACCGCCAGTAGTTTTCACAGCTGTTGATCAACAACCAGAATACAGTCTTTCTTATGGAGTATATGCAATAGCATTTGCAACATCGTTGTTTTTTAATATTCTGCCTTACTCTGTCAATTACTATTATTGTAATATTAGAAATCATTTAATGTTAATGTATGAAAACATTAGTTTATGTAAATTTCCCTCTGTACAACTTTCTAATAGTAGATCTTGCATAGCTGTGTATGACTAAAATTGACTTTTAAATGAAAAAGATATTTAACTTCAGTATGGAGAATCAAACTTTTCTAAAAACTCTATTAAAAAAGAAATTTCTTTCTCGAGAATAATATATGAAATAAATGAAGAAAATATTGCATCAACAACACTTAAACAAAGTAGGGTTGAAATTCAAAAAAGTTATCGTAAGAGGCAAAAATTAAAACGTAAAATTGATAATGAAAATTATTCAGATGAAGCATACACATCCATTTCTTTCCCGAGAATTATAAATAAAATAAAGAAAGAAATATTGCATCAAAAACACTTAAAGAAAGTAGGACTGAAATTCAAAAAAATTATCGGGAGAGGCAAAAATTAAAACGTACAATTGATAACGTAAATTATTAAGTGAAAAACACACTTTAACTAAGAAAAAACTTTAAGTCAAATCCAAAATAGAATATGCTGAGAACCTTAAATTAAAAAATAAAAATGGTGATACAAGTTCTTTGTCAAAAACAAAGAAAACTTGATGTCAAAGAAATTATTGTGAAGCCACAGTGGGCTTGAACCAACCAACTTTAAATAAAAAGTCTTGCGAAATGGTATTAGTATTATTTCCATCGTGAACTCTGTATACATACACTTTAAGAAGAGGTACAAAATCAAATTTTATTTCAATTTCATGAGTGTACAATAGTATTTTGGATCGCATAATCTGAATTTGATGTTAAATTTAAGAATTTCAAAATGGCGAATCCAATATGGCGACCAAAAAAATTAAAAATTGTTTGGATCTACTTGAACCTCAATACTTGAGGGTTTTCGGGGTCATTCAACCTGAATTCAATGTTAGGTTATGAAAATTAGAAATGGCGGATCCAATATGGCGACCAAAAAGTTTAAGAATTGTTTAGATATACTTGAAACTCAATTCTTGGGGGTTTTTGGGATCGCTAAATCTGAATGCAATGTCAATTTTTGAAAATTAGAAATGGTGGATCCAATATGGTAAACAAAATTTTTGAAATAGTATGTGGATTTAATGGTCTCCATTGTTGAAATATTTTTTAACCCTTGGGCGGGAAAGCTAAAAAAATTACGTAAGTGCGTAACGGGGTCTATTGGATCCCGCTTTAAAAACGCTTACAAAAACGTAGATCTTTGTATATATTTTGTTTTCTTTTTATTATATTATTAATTTTAATGCATTAAATTTAAAATATAAAAATGATGATTAAGATTTTAAATTTAACGAACTGTTAGATTTGCGCAGTATCCTGGAAAATACACACACCGTTCTGAGTGCAAGGCAGGATTAATTTGTGTAGGCGCAAATTTCTTGAAAGAAAAACACTATTTTGTTATTTGTATGTAACACACTTAGTACAATTTTTATCATTATGACATTGCGGGGTCCTCTGGACCCCGATTGCCAGTTCGTGCTGGTAAAATGTTTTAATACCCACGTGACATTATTAACAGTTGGAATATGATAACTGTAAAAATATTCAGATTATTCGATGGTACTTTTAGTCTATTTAAGAGAATTTCTAGGATAAACTCATTTTTTTATACGGATTTGGAGAAATTTGAAAAAGAGATACTTGCGGAGACTAATGAACCTCGCTTTCCCGTCCAAAGATTAATCAAAGCAGTTTTAATAGATTAATTATTACAGTGCTATAATGTGTAAATAAGTGTTAATTTTAATTGTAAGTAATGTCATTATTTATATAATCTTATTTGTCTATTTTCTTTTTTAATAAAAGTAATTTATTCAAATACGGAAATTCGGATTCAGATTCAGCGATACCAAAAGCTCCGAGTAATGAGTATCAAGCAAATCTAAAAATTTTTTAAACTTTTTGGTCGCCATATTGGATCCGCCATTTCTAATTTGCAAAACCTAACATTGAATTCAGATTTAGTGACCCCGAAAACCCTCAAGTATTGAGGTTCAAGAAGATCTAAACAATTTTTAAACTGTTTGGTCGATAAATTAGATTCGACATTTTGAAATTCTTAAATCCAACATCAAATTCAGATTATGCGATCCAAAATACTATTGTACACTCATGAAATTTAAATTAAATTTTGTACTTTTTTTTAAAGTGCTTGTATACAGAGTTCACGATGGAAATACTAAAAATTACTTTTTTCAAAAACGGCCCGATGGATTATTTTAATTTTTATTGCAAAATACTCAGACAGGTCTCCAGTGTTGGAATCCACAAAAATATCCCATTTCGCAAGACTTTTTATTTAAAGTTGGTTCAAGCCCACCGTGGAAGGAGTATTAACCACTTCGGCGGCATGGAATTCCAATTGGCGTTCCATGAGTAAGTGGCAGAAGCGGCAAAAGTGCGAAAATGGCGTTCCTACTTGAACTCGATTTCAAAAGTTTGTAGTCAAGTTAAACTATCCAAAATCAAATATTCTTATTATTTGAGATAAATGAAGACGAATAGGACAAGAAAAAATTATTTTTTCGAGGTGTTAAATAGTTTTATAAGGGTTTTAATGTAACCAATTTTTAATACTTTTTACGAATGGCCTTCCAACATTTACCCAAAATGGTTCACAATATTGGATCCGCCTATTTTTGAATTTTTGAAAATTAATTTAAGATTCATAATCTTAAAAAATATAAAACATTTGGTTTAGTAAACTTAATGTGTTTACAGAGTATAGAAATAAAGTTTAAATAGGAACGCCATTTTCGAATTTTTTTGCCGCTTCTGACACTTACTCATGGAACGCCAATTGGAACGCCATGCCGCCGAAGTGGTTAAAGCATCAAATTCAAAATGAGTTTAATGTTGAAAATTGTCTAGGTCCGATAAATAATTACTGCACACATTGTCAAGCTAAACATTTTAAAGATAAAAAAGTTAGTTTTAATGACTGCTGTAGTCATGGAGGTGTTGTGTTAACTTTAATACAATATCCAGATGAATTAAGGCTTTTGTTAGAAGGGTTTAATAAAAAATCAGGTCATTTTAAAAAGAATATAAGGCTGTATAATAATTCTTTTTTTGCATCTTTAAATGCTAATGTAATTAATTTTAATGGCAGAAGAAGAGGACCATTCTGTTACAAAATTCAAGGTCAAATTTACTATCAAATTAATAGTGCTTTATATCCGGATAAAGGTGAGGATCCATGTTTTGGTCAATTATTTATTTATGACCCTGAGGAATTAATCAGATACAGATTAAAAAGTAACGAAAATTTGGATGAAGACGGTTTAAAATCTATAGAAAATATTATGAGAAATTCTAATGCATACACAAAATCTCACATGATCATGTCAGAGCTAATTCAAATAGAAGCTGAATTAGCAAGACAAATAATGAAGAAATTCCTGAGTTACAATTATTGTTTACGTTGAAAAAAAGCTTTGATAAAAATAGATACAATTCTCAAAGTTTTAATGAAGTTGCTGCAATTTTTAATGCAGACTCTGAAGGAGAAATACCAGAATCTTATGAAACGGTTTAAAATAAATCTACAAAGGAATTAAAATTGGTTAGTAATTTAGATCCGAACGTTGAACCATGGATTTATCCCATATTTTATCCACTTGGAAATAAGGGTTATAATATTAATATGATTCGTAGTGATTGTGATTACAGAATTAGAAATCATACTATTTCGAGGTCTGCCTACATTAAATACAAAATTGCTGTAAGAGATAAAGAATTTAATCAATTTTTATATGGAGGTAGATTGTTTAAACAATGGGTTGTTGAAAATGATGTAAAAATAGAAAAAGATAGATTAAGATTTTGTGAAAATAATCAAGCTCAAGTGAGAAGTGAAAGATATAAAGGACTGATGGATTATTTACTCAATCACGTGTTGGAAAATGATGTACACGTGTGAAAAACGCTTATATTGCCTTCTACTTTTATAGGCTCACCTCGCAATATGATGCAACAATATCAGGATTCGATGGCTATTGTTGATAATAAATTATTTGGAAAAGTCAAATCTTATGTTTATGTTATTGAATTTCAAAAGCGAGGATTTCCACACATTCATTTGTTAGTTATATTGAAAGATAATTCTAAAATATTAACAGTTAAAAGTGTTAATCGTTATATTTCTGCAGAAATTCCTGATGAAAATATGAATCCTATTTTACATAAAATTATCATGCAAAATAATATTCAACAAAGAATTCGTAAAGTAAAAGTATAGGGAAGAATGTATTCAGTTAATTCACATCAATTGGAGTTATTTCATCTTAGATTATTGTTGCTTACAGTAAAAGGAGCAACTTCTTTTGAAAGTTTGAGAACAGTTAATGGAGTTGTTCATGAATCTTTTACAACTGCTTGTTTGGCATTAGGACTTGTAGAAGATGATAGTGAGTGGATTAGGACAATCGAAGAAGCTGCATTATGGATGATGCCTCATTCACTTCGCCAATTATTTACAAGAATTTTAATTCAATGTCATCTTGTACATCCGGATAAACTATATATGGGAACAATTTAAGGGTCAAATGTCAGAAGATTATTAAAAAATAAACGACATTGAAGCTGAACAAAGGGCTTGTAGAAATATTTAAACAATGTTATTTAACGAAGGATATAATTTAACTAACTTTCAGGGGTTATTAGATATACAAGATGAAATTTTTACTGAACAAGTTAATAATATAAATATTGCAGAACATATTAACGTAGAAGAACAGAATTATGCTAAATAAAATGTAAAACAAAAAATTATAGTTGATTATGTACTTTATCCCCTAAAGGATTCTTCTTTTGATGGTTCTATGTCAATTGTTAAGAAGTAAAGGAATAAATGTTTGCAACATGGCATTTACAGGTATAGCTGCGACTCTGCTTCTAATGGAAAAACTGTTCATAAAATTTTAGGCTTACCCGTTCCATTATACAGTGATTTATCTTCAAACATTAATGTTCAATCTTTAGAAGGCCTCTTTTTAAAAAATGTAGATGTTTTTATTTGGGATGAAGCTCCAATGGCTCCAAATATGCTTTAGAAATTATGGATTATCTATTCCAACGAACCTTTTGGTGGTAAAATTGTAATTCTAGGCGGAGATTTTCGACAAAATTTACCAATTAAAGAACGGGGTACTAAATCAGAAATAGTAAATTTACCAATAAAAAATAATAAACTAAAGAAATATTTTTAAAAATACACATCAACAGATAATATGAGAGCTTTACCACAAGAAACGGAATTTGTAGATTTTTTACTTAAAGTTGTCAATGGTGAATTAAATGATGTTTTATTACCAGAACATATTATTAAAAAAGGGATTAGGTACACAAAATTTAAAATAAAATTTAATTCTTTAAAGATAAAATGTTTTTAATAACTATGTGTGTATCTTTAGAGTAATATTAGAAACTTTTCGGTGTAAAAACATTTTCATTTTTAATAGCAGAAAGAAAAGGGGCGTGCGTAGCGCGCAAAAATAGTGACTAGTTTCTTTTTAAATAACTTAATTCTTCAAGAACTATCATAAAATTATTACTTAAGAATTATTTAATGAATTATTTTACAAAAAGTTTTGAAAATTAATTAGATTTCAAAACAGTTGCGTTTAAAATCTGCATAAATAGATGAACATCAAAGGCTTCATATAAAATTTTAAAAAATTTCAATTTTTAATGAATTTAAACATAAATTTTAAGAAAATGACAGAATGATTTGATTACAGAAATTCAATTATTTTCAAAAATTTATAAATATTCTACACAAAATTTCAATTATTTTTATAAATAATACAATTCTTCTCCGAAATTCAATTATTTTCAAAAATTTTCCTCATTTCAATTATTTTTAATATCTAATATTTTAATAAAATTTTTTAAAGGAATTCAATTATTTAAACGAAATTTTAATAAAAATTTCACAGAAATTAGATTACTTTCCAATTTTTTATAAATTTCTTCGCACCAATTCATTTATTTTTAATTTTTTAATGAAGTTTATCAAAAGAATTCAAATTTATTCAAAGAATAGAAAAAAATAGTTCTGAGAAATTCAATTATTTCGAACAATTTAAATAAAATTCTTTTAAAAATTTTATTATTTAAAAAATTTTTGACAATATTCTTTACAAGATTTAGTTAATAAAATTTTCCTATTCAATTAAATTATTTTCATAACGCTGTGCTAAAAAGGGCACTTTTTTGCACCTTGTTATGAATTCAATTATTTTGAAAAAAATTTGAATAAAATTCTTCGTAGGAAATTAATTATTTTCATAAGTAATAAAATTTTTCTCGAGAATTCAATTATTTCAAAAATTTTGATAAAATGCTTTATAAATTCGAAAAATTATAATAAAATTGACTACAGAATACAATTATTTTCGTAAAATATAACATCCCTTATAGGAATTACAATTATACTGTCAAAAATGTTTGTAAAAATCTTCGAAACAATTTAATTATCTTCCTAAAAAGTAAAATTCTTTGAAGCAATTCAATTATTTGAGAAATTTTAATTAGGGGAGGGTAGGCTACATTGAACCGGGTATTTTATAAAGTCCAAGAACTAATAAAATTTTACTAATTTCGATCAGGTTTTTGTATAAAAATTAAGCTGAAGTACTCCTTTAGTTAATACACACGTTACAAACACAAATTATTATGATTAAATAATAAAATTTAATTTTTTTCTAACAAGTCACACTTTTCTTATTTTGAAGGATGTGTGTCTACATTGAACCGCCTCTAATAAAACACTACAATTTACTTCAAAAATAATATTTCCACTTACACATTGTAAAAAATCTTATTTTCCACTCAAAAAAATAGAAAATTGTTATTTAATTGTTATTACTTGTTAATATAGAAGATTAATGTATTTTAATGTCAGGTTAGGTAGGTAAAGTGACAGTTTGAGTTTATCTCGTTCACAATTGTGATGAAAGCATGTCTTCCAGTATTTTTCTTACTAATTAGTAGAGCAGACAATTTTACAACTCTTAAAATTGAAAATTCTTTGCTTTTTTGGGTGGTTCAATGATGCCGCACTCACTGTATTCACATGACATTCACAACAAAAATTGTTTATAATAAATTTGTGTAAGATTTAAAGTTCTTTATCACATCGGAATATTGAAGTTGACACCCTAAGCGAAATAAATCGCAAGTTTACTAATTTTTAAAACTTCCTATTTCAATAAAAAAACGTCATTATAATTCTACCAAATTTTTTGTTTTGTACGTGAAAAACAGTTTTTTTAGTTTTTCTTTGTAAATAATAAACCTACGTGCCCGAAATTTTTGGACATAGTTTGTTTCAGTAAAACTAACTTATATATTAAATAAGAAAAAATTTCACTCAGTCATTTCTCAGAAAATTGAAGTGGTTCACTGTTGACGCTGGTTCAATGTAGCCTACTCTCCCCTAAATTATTCCTAAGAATTCAATTTTTCCAAAAATAAAACTTTTCACAAGAATTCAATTATTTAAAAAAAATTAATATAATTCTTCGCCAAATTTCAATTATTTTCAATTTTTTAATGAAATTTCTCGATGGAATTTAATTATTTTAAAAATGTTATAAAAAATTCTGAGAAATTCAATTCTTTAAAAAATTTTTTAATAAAATTCGTTGCAAGAATTAAATTACTTTTAAAAATGACAATATTTATAGCAGAATTTCAATTATTTCTTATGTACAATTTTACATAAAGTGATAGAAAATTGCATTTATTCTTTATAATTTTTTTAAAATTAGCCGAAAGAATTCAATTATTTTTAGAATCTTTTATGAATTTCTTTAAAAAAATTCCACTTTAAGAAATATTTAATTATTTCATACATTATTTATCTTTGTATTTAAATAATTGAATTCTTGAAAAATTTTCTAATAAGAATTGGTTAAAATTGAATTTCACTTAAAATTTTAAATTATAATTTAATATTAAAAGCATCATAGCGTGAATTTTTATAAATGAGTAAATTTTGAAAATGGTTCAAAAATTTAAATCTTTGAAAATTTACATTTATAGTTGCAATATGCTTATAATATAAAATAATTATTTTATCACTCTGTCATTTTAAATTTATTGTAAAACGTGAAGAAATCGATTGCTCTACAGTACCGTCCGAAATTGTCAGTCCACCCATTTTTAAAGGAATGAAAAAAATTTGTTAACATAAAATTCATGAAAACTAAATTTTTTTTTGGTTTATATTTTAAAAGACGATCAAATTTTGAAGAGAATAAGACCTTACAGAAGTCATTTGGCCAAAATTTGTAGAAGATATTCTTAAAAATCGTCATTTTCAATGTTTCACAAAAATTTGAATAACTTCTAAAATAATGAACGCTTTTTAATAATCTTAGGCTTATTTTAAAGGTCATTTTCTACGGAATAAGAATTACTTATAGGCATTTACCTGTAATTTTTTACTTGGAATAAGCATGCCGTCAAAGTTGGACAAAAAAATTCAAAAAATTTGAAACAATATTATTAAAAGAAAAATAATTTTTGAAATTCAAACATATTTTTTTATTAAATTTTCTTGAAGAATCTACACCATATCATGTTTTATATATGTTCTAGAATAGTTTTTAGTACAAAAAATTTATTTCAAATTTTTCTAATTTTTTTGTCCAACTTTGACGTCATGCTTATTCCAAGAAAAAAATTACAGGTTAATGCCTATAAGTAATTCTTATTCTGTAGAAAATGACCTTTAAAATAAGCCTAAGATTATTAAAAAGCGTTCATTATTTTAGAAGTTATTTAAATTTTTGTAAAACATTGAAAATGACGATTTTTTAAGAATATCTTGAAAAAATATTTGCCAAATGACTTCTGTGAGGTCTTATTCTTTTCAAAATTTTATCGTCTTTCAAAATATAAACCAAAAAAATTTGAGTTTTTATACATTTTATGTTAAAAAATTTTTTTCATTCCTTCAAAAATGTGTGGACTGACAATTTTGGCCGGTACTGTAAGTCGAAGACTCGGAGTCATCGATTTCTTCATGTTTTATAACAATTTTTTATAAGTTGTTTAATTTCAGAAGGTTTGCATTTGAAATCCTTAATTTCTATAGAAAAATAATAATGATTAAGTATTTATTTGAAAAAGAAGTTATTGATGTTTTCGAATAATTTTAGACTTATAGAAATTCGTAAATATAAATGTAATAGAACATTTCTTTGAGTATCTAATAATTTTTAGAGTGAATCGGTATATTCTTCAGGGTCAGGGAGAAAGTCAAAATTTTATCTGTAAATCAGGGTAAAGTCAGCGAAAAACAAATTTATATTTTCTTGGCAACCCTGAATGTAAATAATAATATTCTTTGTAGAATTTTGATTATAATTTTGATTGAGAAAAAAAAAATTATATTTAATTAGTCAATAAATAATATTATTTTTCATTTTTTAGATAAAGTAAAAATGAATGAAAATGGATTGGAGCCAAATAAGGGGCCAACGGCACCACCTTTTGAAACACCAGGAGATGAAATTAATCGCAGCAAGGATGGAAATACGACCCTCCAGACACCTCCTCCACAAACTGGTTCGTTAGCACCAGTTGCTAGCTCCGATCAAAATGCTGGTTTAGGTCAAAATGCTGGTTTAGATCAAAATGCTGGTTTAGATCAAAATGCTGGTTCAGATCAAAATGCTGGTGGGGAAAATATTAGAAGATATGAAATCCCTGATAAGGAAAATCAAAAACCTCCGAGGGAGTATCGTTTAACGTCAACGCGTTTTGCGTCGTACACGATGCCCACTCAAGGATTTGGTTTTCCAGGGCCTTCACCTAACCAGGTACAGAATTCTAGTTATTCCTTTACTGGTGGTTTCCCAACGCCGTACGGTGTACGTCCACTAAATGGAACAGATCAATACTACCAGCAACAATATCCATATTACCAGCAACAATTTCCTATTCCTGGAAGGTATCCATTTCAAGCTGGTGGTTTTACTGTTTTATTTAGTGGACCATCGCCGAATGGTAGTGGGCAATACTACCAGCATCAAGTGCCCACTATTTCTGCTCCTGGCTTCGGTGTAGGGTATCCCGTTCAGGGAAATCAATTTTCTAATACGTTTCCCTACCAGCAGCCTCTGAAGCCAGAGTTTCCTCCGTATGGTGGTTTTGAACCCCAGCAGCCGATGCTAATGGGGTACAATACTAGAGACCCTATTGCCTCGATGCTGGCGCTGCAGCAATCAATGATGATGACACAATTTCAAGAATCATTGATGAGCAGTCGTACAGCTGTCAAGGCAATAGAGTCGAATACGGAGGAAAATCTGGACAAGGGCTCTAAAAAACAGCAGAAGATTGAGATTAGAAATGATTACACAACCTCTAAAAAAGAACCTGCTGGGAAAAAAAGAGAAGTGAACGTAAAGGTATATATTTTTTTAAAATAATTTTTATAAAAATTTCTTTAAACAGACTTGTCACAAAAATTCCATTTTGATATAACTGGATTTGCCACTCTTTTTTTCACTATTTTTTTAGAATTGTCTAATAAAAATTGATTTAAAAATTAAGTTCAGTTACAGTTTTAGATAATAATTGAATTTTAGTTGGGTTACCAATAATTGTAATTTTTAGAATTAATTGAATTTTGTAAAGGTTTCAAATTAAAATTTTTAAAAATTTCAATTTTATACACTTTTATTTAAAGTTTCTATGGAACTATTTTTTCAAAAAGCTTAATCGAAATTTGTTAAATATGTCAAGTTTTTGTTTTCTAATGTATATTTCATTAAGGATTTTCTTTTTTAATCGAAATGTCTTAATATTAAATTGCAAATAAATGAATTTGAAATTTTTCAAAAGAACTTTGTCAAAAAAATAATTGATTTGAATAATAAAAAATTTTATTTGAAAATTGTAACAAATAATTGAATTAAAAATTTTAAATCCATTTCTTTATTTTTTAAAATAATATTTTAATGAGTTATTGTATTTCGAAAGGTTGAATTAAATACTTAGTATTTAAAAATGAAGTTATTGATTTTTTTGAATAATTTTACAATTAATGAAATTTGTAAATAAATGTAATGAAACATTTTTTTGAGTATATCTAATAATTTTTAGAGTGAATCAGAATATTTTTTTGTGTCAGGAAAATAGTTAAAATTTTGTCTGGAAATTAGGGAAAAGTCAGGAAAAAAGAAAATTAAATTTTTGTGGTAACCCTGTTATTGTCAAGTTTACGTATAAAGTTTTTAACTTGAAAAAACTTTAGGGTTTTAAAATTTATTGAAACTGTTTTCTGAATCCAGAAATCAATTTTATTTGATGATTCTATAAATGTGATATTTTTCCATTACATACTTTTGATAAAATTTTAAATAGACAATTTTTTTGTTCTAGAAACTAAATAAGGATGTACATGAAATGTTTAAAAAAGTATTAATTAAAAATAGAGTCATAAAAAAATATTCAAATGATGGACAAGGAGGGCGTGGTGGAAAAGGGGGTCGTGGTAGCGGGTACAAAAGAGATGGATATGGTGGCGGCAGAGGTCGAGGAGGAAATGGAGGGCAAGGCCTCGCAGTTTAAATATAATCATTATTATTAACATTATTATAAACTATTCTTATTATCATTATAATTACCACTGTCATGTAAATTTGTATCCAAATAAAGGATAAATAATTAAATAGCTAAATTATGACACTACCAAGAATTTTACCCATATAGTCTATTATTATAAAGAATTTTAATAAAATTCTTTTTCAAAATTCAATTATTTTGATAAATATCACAATACGTAACAATAATTCAACTTTTTTGAAAAGTAAATTCTATCCATGTATTAAATTATCTTTATAATTAGATAGCGAAATTCTTTTTCAGAATTGAGGGGCGAGATACTATAATGTGATACGCGACAATTTAAGCAAATGGCGCGTAACGCATTATAACATCCATCCCATCAATTAAATTATTCTAAAAATTTTAGTAACATTCTTTAGAAAATTTCAGTTACTTAAACAAAATTTAATAAAATCTTTCTTATGAATTCAATTATTTTTCAAAATTTAAATAAAATTCTTCAAAAAGTTTTCAATTATTTGGAAAGTTGTTAAAAAAGTTCCTCTTAAAAATTAAATTTTAAGAGACATTCAATTATTCAAAAAATTAATTATTTTTATATTTAAATAAATGAATGTCTGTAAAAATTTAAGATATTTAATATTTAAAGTATTATTGCGTAAATTTTTAGAAATAATTCAATTTAAATTATGAAAATAATTTCGAAGAAGTTAAAATAAATCCTAATTTCCATGGAAAAATAATGATTAAATATTTATTTAAAAAAGAATTTATTATTTTTTTAAATAAATAATTTTACAATTAAAGAATTCGTAAATAATTGAATTAGAACATTTTTCTCAATATCTAATCATTTTTAGAGTAAATAAGAATATTCTTTAAGGTGAGGAAAAACTCAAAATTCTTTCTGGAAAACAGGGAAAAACAAAAACATTAATTTTTGACATCACATTTTTCATTATTCGACGTTAACCAACTTAAAATCAAATTTTATTAACAAAATTATGAGTTCACATTACTTTAACAAACTAGTTTGTACTTTCTTTGTACTAAGATTAATTACTTACATCACTTGATTTACTAAAGAAAAGCAAGTTTTCAAAACTGAAGAAATCCATAATGTCCAAGTCTTGGCAGATAATATGAGGACGACACTTGTGATGTAAATTACAGTTGGACGTTTGTAGATATAACTCGGCTGCAATTAATGGTCCAATTTTGGATGACACTACTTCACCAGTATTGGCTACATAAAAAACTAAAAACAAAATTTTGTAATAAATTTATAATAATTATTATTTCCTTAAATTAAATCCAATATTACAAACATTTGAAAAATTGTTATCTGTCAGTGGAGAGTTAAAAACTCCGATTTTATTATTGAGATTTTACTAGTACAGATTCGGGCAGTGGAGAGTTCAAAATTCTAATATAATTCCTGAGAGCTGTCGTAAAGATTCACAGGGTAGCCGCAAGATTGACTTTATCAATTTCCCTGACATTTTACTGACATAATAACGAATTTCCCTGACAAAAATTTTTTTGTTTAGAGCAAAAAATGTATTGCATGACCGTCTTAATTTCTTTAATTGCCCTGACAAAAAAATTTTTCCTGACATTTCCCTGACTTTACTGATAAAATTTTTTTTCCTGACATTTCCCTTCTTCTTTAATTGCTCTGACTTTACTGACAAAAAATTTTTTTCCTGACATTTCCCTGACTTTACTGACAAAATATTTTTTTCCCTGACATTTCCCTGACTTTACTGACATGTGGCCACCCTGATTCAGTCTCATTGGAGTGTTCAAAATTCCGATTTAATTTTTGAGAGTTTATTCACACAGAGTCTGTCAGTAGAGAGTTCATAATTCTGCTTTAATGTTTGAAAGTTTATTCGTAAAGAGTTTTTCAGCAAATCGTTCAAAATTCTGATTTAATTTATGAGTTTATTTCGCAGAGTCTGTCAGTGGAAATTTCAGCATTTTGATTTCTTTTTTGAGAGTTTATTCGTTGAGAATGTCAGTGGAGGGTCCAAATTTTCTGATTTAATTTCACAGGTACACAAAAAGTGTTTTGGCCGAAACACTACAGTAGTAAATTTCCATGTATTTTTTTCCACTGAATCCGAATTCAAAGTTAGAATTGACAGATATGCTCAATATTTTGATCTAAACTCAAAAAACGACTAAAAATACGAATTAAAATGACAAAAGTGAAAAAAAATTTCTGTGACACGATAAAAGTATATTCCCATATATTTTTTTCCTCCGAATACGAATTGGAAGTCAAAATTGACCAATGTTCTAAAAATTTTGAGCTAAACTCAAAAAACGACTCAAAAAACCAAATTAAAATAGCAAAAGTGAAATTTTTTTCTCTGATAGTACACTAGTGTGTGTTCATGTAGTTTTTTCCCACTAAATCCGAATTCAAAATCAGAATGGAGAGAATTGCTCAAAATTTTGAGATCAACTCAAAAAATAGATAAAAATGCTATTTGAAATGAAAAGAAGGGAAATTTTTTTACTGTGATACTATACCAGTGTATTTCCATGTAGTTTTTGACATTTATATCGAAGTCAAAATTCTCAAAAGGCTCAAAATTTTGAGCTAATTTAATAATTTTGACTTTGAATTTAGAATCAGATGCTAAAACATAAGAATATACTAATTTAGTATATTAGCAAGAAAAAGTTGTGTCTCTCAACTTTAATTTGAGTTTCTTAGCAGATTGTCTTGTGTTTCTCAAAAATTCCAGCTAATTTGAGTGTAGAGGCATAACAAAAAATCTCTATATTTTGATTTTATATCGCACTTTTTATCAATTTTTTCAATTTATCTCAAAATTTAAAGCAATTTTCTCAATTCTGACTTAAAATTTGGATTTTGCAAAAAAAAAATACACGAGAATATATTTGTCTATTGTCATAAAATTTTTCTTATTTTTTAATTAAAATTCGGTTTTTTGAGCCGTGTTTTCAGATTATCTCAAAATTATGAGTGATTCTCTTAATTCTGAGTTCAAATTTCATTTGAGCAGGAAAAAATATATAGGAATATACTAGTATGGTAAAGTACAAAAAAAATTTTTTATTAATTTTATAATTTTTTTTTTTTTTTAGTTTATCTCAAAATTTGGAACAAATCTGTCAATTTTGACTTCGAATTTGGATTCAGCGGAAAAAAATATATAAGAATATACTTTTATCCTGTCACAGAAAAATTTATTAATTTGTGTCATTTTAATTATTATTTTTGATTCGTTTTTTAAGTTTAAATCAAAATTTTAAGCATGTCTGTCAATTCTAATTTTAAATTCGGATTCAGAGGTAAAAAGAACATGGAAATATATTATTGTCGTGACATAAAACAATTTTTTTGGTTCAAATTCGTTTTTAGAGTAGAGGAGACCGGGGCATAATGGTTTAGGGGCTTAATGAATCACTTCAATTTATTCAAAAGTGTTAAGTTAGAGTAATTTCGGTTTTCGATAGAAATAATATACTTGGTATACTGTCAGTTTGTACCAAGTTTCATTGTTATTCATTTATTATTATTGAAAATATTTTAACGCTTGAAAGTAAAGTTTTTACGTCTTTGCTTTTTTGTTATATCTTCTTCAAAATTACTTGTTAAAAATTTTTGTATATCAGGTTTTGAGCTTTAAGCATTTGTTCTTCAAGAGCAATTGACAATTATTGTTTAATACTTACGGTATTGATAAAAAGTAAAGAAAATTTCAAAAAACACCTCCGGGGCGTAATGGATCACTTTGGCCGGGGCCGTATTGGCTCGCTTATTCTATTAAGAAAAACGTATTGTTTTTAAAATTTTAATGAAATAATCCTGTCAATTTTAATTTCTTGTAATTTATATATTAATAAGTACCAATGATAACCCTTTATTAAAAAATAACTGGAGAATAGATTTTTTAAGTAAATGTATTTTGCATTTTGCTACAACTTTTTATAAAATTTGAAAATTTCATGAAAATGTTTTAAGTTTAAATTAAGTATGTTGCATTTTCAATATTCTTTGTTTTAAATTTACAATCGAAACCAAAATTGTCAATACTGTAATAATATTTCATGATCTAAATTATAATTTCATTCCTGATTCAATACGCCCCGGGTAGTGATCCATTACGACCCGGACCGAGGCGTAATGGATCACCTTGAATTTCTCAAAAACATTGTTCTAGAAAAAAAGTATGAGTGATATTAGGGCGTACTTTTTTAATTAAAAGCTGAGATGTTAGGCTAAGTTTTCCATATGATGAAATTTTTTTAAAGCAAGCAACAAAAAGTGAAAAATGATCCATTACGCCCGGTCTCCCCTATAACTAAAAAAACCAATTTGACCATTCTGACTTCGGATTCGGATTCAGCGGGCAAAAACATGGGAATATACTACTGTAGTGTCTCAGTCAAAACACTTTTTTGTGTGCCTTTGTTTTTAAGAGTAGATTCTTGTAGATTCAGTTAGTAGAGAGTTCAGAATTCCAATTTAATTTTTGAAAGTTTACTTCTACAGTTTCGGTCAGTACAGAGTTAGAAATTCTAATATAGCTTTTGAGAGTTGACTCATGTAAAGTCTGTCATTGGAGAATTCATAATTCCGATTTAATTTTTGTGAGTTTATTCCTACAGTTTAAGTCAGTAGAGAGTCCAAAATTCTAATTAAATTTTTAAAAAGTTTATACTGTCTGTGGAGAGTTAAAAATTCCGATTTAATTTTTGACAGTTTACTCGTACAGAATCGGTCAATGGAGATTTCAAAAACTTTAGTTGTAACAGTTGTAAATTTTGTGATTTTAATGAAAAAAATTTATTTTTAATACTTAGTTTAGTTAGTGAAGTAAATTTAATTAGTTACTTAAGACATCTTATTAATAGAAACGAATAAAACACTCGTTTTAATACCTTAATTTATTTTTGGAATTAGGTTATCACATATTTTGTTTTCTTCAACACTAATTACATATTTTAAACCAATCTTTGATATTTAATTACGAACTATAATAACAATTTGAGCTTTATAATAGTTAAAAATAATATTATATAATATATTTTATAGAAATTTAAGAATAATAAAATTTTTTCTGAGAATTTTTAAATAATTAAGGAGTAATTGGAGTAAGAAAATTTATCAGAGTGTCTACTCGTCCTGGAAGTCCTGAAAATGTCCTCGAATTTTAAAAACTGTCCTGGAAACCCTGAAAGTCCTGGAAATGTCCTGAAATTTAATATTCTGTTGTTGAATTTTTTAAATTTCGGGTTAAATTTTTTTAACATTTTTAATTTTTGATCAAATATTACACTTATTGCAAGATAAATGATATATTTATAATTCTGATGAAGAATATATAGAATTTTTTTAACGTTGGTAGTAGTTACCCTGGTTAAAAAACCGGACAGATTTCGGACTAATTCGAAATTTGTCCGAAACAGTGCGGTTTATGGTCAGGTTTTTGTCACCCGAAATTAATCCGAATAAATCCGAACTCTATACGGTTTGTGAACAACTAGTAAATCCGGAGTTAGTCCGATGAAGTCATACATTAATCAATTAATTTTAACTAGTGAATCTGGAATTAGTCCGAAACAGTCAAAATTTAGTCCGGACAATTTAGTGAATGTTAATAAAAAATAATTATACAAGTTACACATATTAATTATTATTACTTTATATGGTACATTCAACATATTTTTCGATTTACCTATCGCAATTTTATTTACATTAACTTAAAATTTCTAACGCTTGGGGATTCGAACCTACACCTATCTAACATTATACCGCACCGAAATCGAATACACTAACCACTATACCACGCTCGCATAGGATTTCAAATTCATAATAGAATTTATCAAGTGCCACGAAAAGAACTATTGAATCCGTTATTAGGTCGGTTTAGTCTGCAGTTAGTCAGATCATATGCAACTAGTAAATGCAGAAGTAATCCGATTGGTTTAACCAGTGAATCCGCAGCTAATCCGAAACAGTCTGCTTATGGTCAGGTTTTGGTCACTCAGAATTAGATCGGATAAATCCAAACTCAATAGATTTGTGTATAACCAGTGAATCCGAAATTGGTACGATCTAGTCCGAAGTTAGTCTGGTAATACGCAACTTGCAAATAGTCCGATTAAGTCCGGAATTATATAATCTGGTTATGGTCAGGTATTTGTCTTACGAAATTATAATTATAGTTTGAATTTATCTGACCAAAATCATTCCGGATTAAGTCTTTGAATTGGATTAAATATGGATTGTTTTGGACTGTCTGTGGATTGTATATATATATTTACAAATTCCATATTATTATAAGACTTCTTTTCGGACTGGGGTGTTTTGATCGGATATTATTCGGATTGCCGCTGCCTATTACCGGATTCTTTGCATACATATTTCGGATTGTTTAGTATTTGTTTCGGATTATGCCTTTTAATTGTATTAAATCCGGATTATTTCAGACAATTTTCGGATACTTAGTATATAGATTTCGGATTGTTTCGGATTATGTCTTTCAATTGGATTAAATCTCAATCGTTGCAGACAATTTCCGAATTCGTTGCATACAGTTTTCGTACTTGTTTCGGAATAGGATTTTGCAACACTTAATTTCAAATTGTTGCGGACTAATATCGGATTTCTTGCTTACAGAGTTCGGATTGCTTCGGACATTTTACGGATTAAGTTTTTTTAACTATATTAAATTCGGATTATTGCGGACTGATTCCGTATTCTTTACATATTGATTTCTGATAATTCCGTACTTATTTTAGAAGAATTCTTCACCGGTCATAAATTCGGATTGTTGCGGACTAATTACGGACTGAATTCGTAGACATTCAGGATTACATCGGAGTGTTTTCGGATTCAGGTTTTCGTTCGGATTAATATCAGACTAACGCGGATCATTTTCGGACCTTTTTTGTACAATTTTCGGACTAATCCGTAATATTCTGTCTGTATTTAATCCGGAATTAGTCCGAAATTTTTACCAGGGTAGTGATTTAGATTTTTTAAATACAAAATAAATTTTCTAAAATTAAGAAATTAAAACTGTTTATTTGTTGAAAAAAAATATTAAACAATGAAAATTTTTTAATTTGACAATTTTAAAAAAATCTGAATAATATAAATAAGCATTATAAACCAATTAAATATGCTAAAGCTGATAATTTTACAAACTTTTGGTATGGACATTATAGGGGATAGTGGAGCAAACTGAATATAAGAAAGTCAAACCGGGTACCCCTGTTTTTTAAAATAAGTACTTTTTTAACCTTCAAATATAACTTTTATATTACCCACAGAAAATGAGAAGTGCATTAGAAACCAAAAAAAATTTTCTGATTAAAAGTTGTACAATTTTAAATTTTTGCACATTTTCAGAAAACATGTTTAATTTTTAAAACAATTTTCTTTCTTTAAATTATTCTAATTTTCTCATACTTGAATATTTAATGAAGAATTCTGGGAGTTATTTAAATTAATTCGTTCATTGAATTCTTTGTAAACTCAAAATTCCTTTTTATTGTACTTTGACTTGCCCCGCTCTCCCCTATAGGGCAAGGAAGAAAGAAAGTAAAAATCTTTTAACTAATATTATTCTTATTAATTTGCAAGAGAAAGAAAACAGAAAAAATATACGATGTTATAAAAAAAATTGTGTCCTGAAAAAGTCCTTGAAATGGCCTGGAATTTGAAATGAGATTCTCAGTAGACACCCTGAATTTATGAGATCAATATAAATAAAATTAAACCGAAAACTAAATTAAAAACGAGCAACAAGCTCAATAAATAAAAAAAAACCTATAAGTAGAAATTATTTTTGACTTTTGTATATGAAAGAGCAACTCGAAAAATGTTTTTATTAATATTTTTTTCTTTGGAAAATATGAAAGTGATTTACACGAAAATTTGTGAAATTCTAAATAGTTTTAAAGCCATAATATGAAACAATATACTTTAGCAAAAATCCAAACAATCTCTATTCGATCAAGCACAAATTTGTGTAAACCTAGGTGAGTTGAAACAGTCTGTTACAACTCGCCTAGGTGCGAAAAACTGTGATTCGGTTCGAATAATTATTTTTTATTTTAAATTTCGAGACTGACACAAAAAAAAACCATTTCATGAAACTAGAATATCCAACAGTTATTAAGGTAAATATTAGAATAATAAAAATATAATATGTATCGAATAATAAAGTATCA
This sequence comes from Leptopilina heterotoma, assembly GCF_015476425.1. Lineage (NCBI taxonomy): Eukaryota > Metazoa > Arthropoda > Insecta > Hymenoptera > Figitidae > Leptopilina > Leptopilina heterotoma. Next base: position 301,164 of record NW_025110939.1, on the reverse strand, counting down.
AAATTTCGGCCGAAAACTTACTTTTAGCAATTTTTTCGCACACATATTAAATACATCTACAAAACTTTTCTCAGGTAGTCAAGTAAATTTACATCAAATAGTAAATCTAAAATGGAATAAATACACGCTTTTCAAAATTTTTAAAAGGTCATAGCTTTCGAGAAATCGTCTTTGTTACAACTCACCTCTGTTACAACTCACCTCGGTCTCCCGTATGTTTTTCACGAAATTTGCGTTTGACTTACCTGATATAATATTGCACCTTATGATAAAAGCTGCATCTACAAAGCTTCTTCCGTTGATTTTTAATGCAATATACAATTCCATCAAAGAAGGACAACTTATTATATATAATGTATCCTCACTTCAATGAAAATGTACATTGCATCTTGTACTTTTTCTTTTTAATTTTAAAGTTTCAAGTTATTATTACCAATCATGCAGTTAATTATATATAAAAGGCAAAGTTATATTAATCATGCACAAAAATTTTAAATGTTTAGCAGGCAAATTTAATATCATGTACGACAGACAACTATAATGTAAATGGATTCGCAATCATGTGAATTTCAGTCACATTTCTATATAGAAGTTTCGCTCTTTTAAATGTGAAACATCAAAATATCCTTTTTTGTATGTATCATTATATCGAGTATTAACAGTTGACAGACATGCAAATTTGTTTTAAATACTCACATTAATTAATTTTTATTTACAATTAATATGTAAATGATTGTTATACAAGTGTATGATAACATAATATTACTTTCTTTTATATTTACCATAAGTTTGTAAATGCTTGTCATACGCATGCAAGTATGAAGTTATTTAATTATAAATAACTATAACTATTAATAACTATTAATAAAAGATAGAAGAACGTATTATTCTAATCACTCCTCCTCCGTTATTTCTGTAGTTGCAAATTTTATTCACACATACATACATAAATACATACAATCATTCTTCAAACACTTTCACACATTAAAATATTCGTACACTGATTAAGATAATAATAAAAATTAATGCCACTATTTCTATTACTCTTGGGGAAAGCGTTCTATCTTTCTTGAACGTAAAATTTCTACAAAATGTTTTCTCATTAAAAGAGAATTTGATGAAAAGTATTCTTTTCTCATGTCATGACCCAACAAAACGCTTATGACAGACGCGCAACTATAAACGCCACAAGTGGAACCATCAAGTTGGTTTCCAGTCCTCAATAATTTTACGTTACTTTCCTTGATACTTGGATAACGTTTTGATAAATAATATTTTTCTGCGTCCGACAATTTGCCATAAGTAGGTGGAGTTTTACTTTCGTAGATAAATAATTCGTTGGTCTGCTTTTTGTAATCACATGTTCTCCAATGACCAACAACACTTCCGCCTATTATTTGTAGGTCTTCATCTCGGCTACATGGTTTTACACAATGTGGAACGCCCATGTTTAAAACGCTTAAAAATTCGAAATCTTGATACTTTTCTCCTAACAAAAAAAGAAATGTATCAATATCTTCGTCACCTAACCAAACATTCACGTTCAAAACATGTTCTTCAATAGATTCCATTTTACCATTTAAAGGTAGCGCTAGTAAGACGCTGCGAACCTTTTCTGGTGTTTCTGGTAAACTATCATCATTTGGTACAAAAATAATGTCATCTTCATCTGAATCTTTTGTTTCTGTTTCACTAATAATTTTGTCCATATTGCCTAAACTTTCGTCTTTAGTATTGCAGTCATTGTTTGTGTCCATTTTCATTTCTGCTTTGTCAATAATTTTTGCTATCTTATTTACACTTTCGCCTTCAATATTGCAATTGTTGTTCATGTTCATTTCCATTTTTATTTTTATTTTTGCTGCTTCTCTTTTCTTTGTTACAGTTTTATTTACAAAAGTGAAGTCAGCATTCGCTTCTGTGTTTTTTGGGACATTTGTTGCAATTTTTGAGTTTTTCAGACTCTTAGTAACGTAAACAGGTTCTCTAATATTCATACTTCTTTTTTCACAACTGTCTACAATTTCTGGAAGTAGAGAGTCAAAGTAAAAACTTAGTAACTTTGGCTCCATTTTTGTTCGCCAAAAATTATCATCTCTAAAAACAGGAGTTACTTTTATATCTTTGTTCGTCCACAGCACAAACAGACCATATTTTCTTTCGGTATGATGCATTTGACCCTGCAGTTGATAATAATAATAATGTCTTTTATTTAGTGAATTTGGCTGCTTGGAATCGTAAATTCTCCTTAAATCCTTTAACTCTGTAAGTAAGTCGTTGACTAACTTATTTTTTCCTCTTGCTGGACATTTAATTTCAACACAGCACCCCTTTTCAACTTTATATAACAAAAGAGGTCTTTTCATTGCAGATATTCCTAATGCCTTGCCAATCGGCAAACCTTCTTAACCCCTTCAGTGTGTAGCTAAAATATAACAAAATGGTCCCAAAATGTGTAAGATCTTCTTGTAAATAAATTTTCATGACAATAGGTACTAAGGGGTTTTTGGGGTCGCTGATTACGATTCCGGTGTTAGTTTTCAAAAATTCAAAATGGCGGACACGATTTTGAAAAATTCATTGGATTCGCTTAAAAATCGTTACTCGGGGGTTTTCGTGGTCGCTGATTACGAATCTGACATTAGTTTTTTAAAATTCAAAATGTCGGATTCCAAATAGCGGTCACGATTTTGAAAAATTCATTCGATACGCTTAAAATTCGTTATTCGGTGGTTTTTGGGGTCGCTGATTACGAATCTGTTATTAGCTTTTCAAAGTTTAAATGGTAAGAATTATTAAAAGAATTTATCCACTTTTGAAATTTGTCAAAATTTTTGGCGGCCATTTTGGATGAAAAATTATATGTTCTTAAAATCTTACTTAAAATCTTACTTAAAATCTTACTTCAGAATCGTGATCAGCGACCCCAAAAACCCCCGAGTAAAAATTTTTAAAAGAATTTATCCACTTTTGAAATTTTTCAAAATTTTTGGCGGCCATTTTGGATGAAAAATTATGTATTCTGAAAATATGACTTCAGAATCGTGATCAGCGACCCCAAAAATCCCCGAGTAAGAATTTTTAAAAGAATTTATCCACTTTTGAAATTTTTCAAAATTTTTGGCGGCCATTTTTGATGAAAAATTATTTATTTTGAAAATCTGACTTCAGAATCGTGATCAGCGACCCCAAAAACCCCCGAGTAAAAATTTTTGCGAATATACGTTAAGATGTTTTCTTGTTCGGGCCATGACGTGTATACACGTCATCCACAGTCAAGGGGTTAATGCCATGTCAGCATTAATTGTTTTAGCACTATTATATAACATGTCAGAAACTGTAGGACCACGTTCGGTTGTTTGAAACATTCTGCAAATCGGTCCATATCTACTACTTGTAATCATTTTTTGTCGTGTAGTTAACCAGCTATTACATTTATACTGGTTTTTGGTGTTTATAGCTATTTCCAATCTATTTTCTTGAGTATCTTTTAACAATTTCAAGACAATATCTTTTTGAATGTTATAAGTTGCAGCATCCATATCAGGTGCATTTGCTTTCCGACCGTAGTCCTTGTCTTTATTGACGTTAGTGTTTGCTAATCTTCTTTTTTTTGATGGATATAGCTTGTTTCTTTCAACTTTTTCAATCCTCTCATTTTCAACTTTAGTCACCGTTGTAGGTACTAACTTTTCAGAATGTAGAATAAAGTTTGTTTGTACACGCTTAGTCAGGCATTTAATTGATGCAGCGTGAACTCTCGCTGCATATGATCCTGATTTGCAGTACGCTATTCTTTTCCCACAATTATATTTGCAAACAACGGAATTGAAGTTTTCTGCTAAGTTTGTTGTTGTTTTTAGGAATAAACTTTTGGCACTCATAGTAAGTTTTCTTTGCAACTCAACAAGCTCATCTATAACTCCACAGTTTATTAAGTGTGGCACATAGTTTAATTCACCTTAACTTGAAATGCCTTTACAAGGCCAACCTCCGAGTTTTGCGCATTTATTATGATTACCAAAGAAGTGATAAGGTACATTAAGAATTTCGTCTATAAGCAGCTCTAAATTATCTTCAAGACAAAAATCTTTATCAGAAATTCTTTTTCTTTCAATAACTTGCGCAATTTTAGAATTTATTTCTAAACCAAAAGTGCTAACATAATTGAACCATTTTTTTCTGCTTTTGTAAGTCCTTGTTTGTTACTTAACTTTTTAATCGCCTTATAATGTCCTTTATACTTGTGATTGATGTCTTCATATTTTTGAACAATAATTCCAAATTGCTCATAAGGATTGTCCTTCAATATTGCACTGTGAACACTACTATCTCCATCACCAATGAAGTACTTGTAAACAATCTTATGCAAATCCCAGGATTCTTGGCAACATTTTTTAACACCTAATGTCTCCATAAGTGCAGAACTTTTATCTCTCGGAAAGTTTTTAAAGCAATTGTGATCATTTATATATTCTTTTCTAGAGTCACATTTTGCACACGTTTTTGATTTAACTTTAATAGCCAAAGGCTTTTTGGTGTATTTGCCTATTATTACAACGAAGCCTGCTAAAGAATCAGATGAGCCATTAGCGTATGTTCTTTGCATCCAAGCACCATCACAAATCATTGTCGTATAAATTACTTCGGTAATTTTTCCATTTTTATCAACGTAGTATATAACATTGCCATCTTCTTTACTTAAACGTTTTTCTTCTTCGATATTGTCAATCATAGCTTTTTCGCTTGTTTCTATTATCGACATAACAACTTTTCGTTGAATTTCCAAATATGTAGTTGACGACATAGTTGGAATTCCCGCAGGAGCTAATAACTCTTGCATATTTGAAAAACCAGAACCTGAAGTTAGACAGCCTAAAACGATGGCATCATTAATATTCATTATATCAGGATCTTCTGGTTGTGAAGTGTGTTTAGTTTGTGCTTTACACGTTTCACACTGTAAATAAACGTCCACAATGAAACCTCTTTGCTTTGTTTTTAACAATTTCCATTTGCTAAGGCTACATGTTTGCTTATGTAAACTGTTATCAGTAGCTTTAGCAAGCAAATCGTTAATTACATGCACGTAATGGACGATGCGGCAGCCGTCCATTACATGAGGCAATTTTTTATCATCATGGATTTGGTCGTCTACAATTTGTATTTGTTTAAAATCTTTACTACATTGAGAAAGCTGTAAGTCCTTTTCAGTTTTTGAAGACACTTCTTCAGCACAATCCAAAGAGACTTTTTGAATACCATCCATTGATGGCAATTCAACACTTTTCCCAATAAGATTCCCATCTGAGTAGTCGCATGCTTCACTCTCGACAGAAGAATCATTTTTTACATCCATTATAGGAACTTCAATCGTTTCCTCGACTATTTTAAAGTCAGGGGGATTGAATTGTATGTTATCGGCATTATACCAAGCATGCATTAGATTTAAAAGAGTATTGTCAGTTTCATCTACGCTATTAGATACTGTTTTATGTTTTTCATGCATTTCTGAATTATATACTTACCTTATTACCGCATTCAAATTTAGGAAAATTAAAAATTACCTGATCTTTTTCATTGGATGTGATATCCAATGAATCTTGACCCACAGTAGAAGAATTGGATAGATGTAACCTATCTTTCTCTTCTTTTATTTTCTTCTCTTTACGTCTGTAATAAAAAGTTACAAACAAACATTAGAATACTATTAAAGAAAGAAAATTTTTTTTATATATTAAAGCATTGTAACCGGTAAATAATCAAAATACAAATTAAAGTGTAGAGTTGCATTAACTCTTTAACGCTCGACTTTTTTTTAGAAAAGTGTAATATTCATCATGTTTTTTATTTAGAGGTTCCTGGGGTCGCTGATAACGTTTGTTACACGATGGTTTTTAGAGTCAAAGATAAGGGACCATACTTGAATTACGTAACGCTTTTGCTTCCTCGTATGGAAGCTTTGTAGTCGTTTAATTTACAAAATTTTTAAAAATCCTTTTAACAAATTTCCTTCTATATAGGACTATGTTATATAAGACCTTGAACAATTGTCCGGATGTATGAATGTGGGGATCCCGATTTTTGTGAACACGATAACTCGAAGAGGTTTTAACGAATTTGTCTAAAATTTACCAGGTATATTTATCATAAAAATATCTCAAAATGGATTAATATACTTTAAAACATTCTCACACTGAGAGACCTTTGGGACTGTAGCGGAACAACGTATGTGACAGCAACTCCACTATGGTTTTGGTGCGCTGCGGTAAAATTTTGGGCGCATGACAGTCCCAAATGTTGGTGAGCAGCTCACCGAAGTAGTGGGGATGCCGCCTTTGGTTTGAAGCTGAACATCTTTTGGAATGTCACGCGCTTAAGATTTTACCGCCGCAACCTAAAAGTATAGGCCTGTAGCGTTCCTCCAAAATGGTAAGTAGCAGCCTATCGAAAGTCTGCTGCTGACCCAAAGGTCTCTCAGTGCAGAAAATTTTTTTTTTTGACAATTTTCAAAAAAAAAAATTTTAAGTTGGTTATTGAAGTTAATATATTAATAAAATCTTGTTCTTCGCACCAAGACGGATCAATTGGTATATATATAATGTATATATTGTATTTAAATTTATAGAATTTAAACCAATTATAGATAAAAAATTTGCACTTTTAATAAAAATTTATTTTTTATTAAATATCATGTTGCTGCACAATAAAATGTTATTATTTATTGAAAAATAAATCAAAAATCTTATTCTTTGAATCAAGACAAATTGATTGATGAACATAAAGTATGTATTCTATTGAAAATTATAGAATTAATTACAATTAAAGTTGAAAAATTCAGTTTTTTACTAAAAATTTTTTTGTTTATTTAGATTCATATTACTGTAACAGAAAATTTTATTTTTTCTATTAAGACGAATAAACGGTATTTTATAATGTTAAATTGTATTAAAAATAATTTAAAAATTAAATATATACTTATTGCTTAATATTACTTGTTATTCCTTATTATTACTTATTATTATTACTTATTATTACTTATTATTACTTATTACTTATTACTTATTGCTTTATACTTATTGCTTTTTTTTATTTACTTACTTATTACTTATCTAATAGCGTAGATGAAACTGACAATACTCTTTTAAATCTAATGCATGCTTCCTCGTGGAGGAAGCAAATTTTTTTTTGCTAATCGTAAAAAGGAAGCAAAATGTTTATGTAATGAAAAATCAAGATTTACAACTTATTTTTGTCCATTTTAAACCCTCCTCACCTCCTAAAGCGTTACGTAATTTAAATATGGCCCCTAACGATTGATATCAGTCTTTTAAAATTTTAAATTACAATCCTTGCTCTTCTTTATTTTATTCCAAATAGTAAGCAAAAGTTAGTTATCGAAAAGAATTTAAAAAAAAAAAATACAAAAAGAATTTAAATATGGAATCAAACTTCTATAATGTACTTATTTCTATCTGGGTAACTACAAATAAATAGCAAATCACAAACCTTAAGAAACATATTTTTTATAAATTTTGTAATTTTTAGATTGTAAATCTTTCCATAAACATTCTTTGTTAGTATTTTTATAATTAAAATTTCTCTATACATTAGAATTTTACTATATATAAACTAAAAAAATTTAAATTGTAAAGTATCTGGGCTGTAACTAATTACAGAAATGTTCTTGCTGTTGCTATTGACCAATCTGACATTAATTTTTAGAAATTTAATATGGTAGAAGAAAATTTCTACACAGTTTTATAAAATTTAAATTTTTAATGAATATATACATATTTAGAAATTTAAAAAAGCTTAGATTTTTAAAAGTAATAACATTATTTTTACAATAATTTAAGTATGTTCAAAATTTTTTAAAAATTCAAATCAAAATCACTGTAAACTTTATAAATAACAAAATTCGTCTCGAAAATTTCATTATTTAAAAAAAATAACAACGAACTAACACTACAACAAGCTTCGCAGATAGAACTCAAATAACTTGTAATTATTGCAAAAAATTAGGACATATTTCGACTAATTGTAAAGATAAGATATGGGATGATAACAATAACCGCACATTTTCAAACATCGCAAACCATTTAAATGAACTTATAAAAAAGGATGTACCCTTTTTTGGACTTATGAACAGCAAACGGCTTTTAATACATTCATAAACAAACTTCGTGAGGAGCAACCTTTAAAAATACTAAACTTCTCCCAACCAATTATACTAAGAACAGAGGCTTCAGGACAAAATTTATCGCAAGAAGTAATTAACAAAGATGAACCAGTAACTAATTTTAACAAAGCAAGTGAAACCAAAGTCAACGCTTTATCCAGAAATCCTTTTGAGAACATTGTTGAAGAAAAAGTACAAGGAGTAAAAGAAGAAAAAGTTAATATAATTCAAGAAACTCAAGAAAATATAATTAAATGTGTGCAAGAAAAAATTGAGGAAAAAGAATATATACATTATATACGAAAAGATTTTAGTGCAAGTAGTGAAACTTGCAATATTATTAAAAGGAATCAAGAAAAAATACAAGGGAACAAGAAACAAAACAAAAATGAAACAGTAGAAAAGAAGACTCAAGGACTACAGGAAAGGCAGACTCAAAAAATGCAAGAAAAGAAGAATCAAGAAATTCAAGAAGGAAAAACACACAAGAAATTTTATAATAAAGTTTATATTCTCCGCCGCTGGTTGTCCACTGCCGAACATCATCGATGTCTTCGATGTGCAGGGAGAAGTGGATTCATATCCACTGCCAGACATGATTGACATCTTGGATATGTTCGGTAGACCTTGTCGTGGTGGCGGGGCTTTCAACTAAAGGACAACCAAACAGCAAGAAAAAATGAATTCAAAAAATTCTGAGAAGGTACCCCATGTGAGCAGGCCGGAAACGGGAAATCTCACCATCGGTCCCAGGACCGATGCTCAAGTGCGTGCGGATTGTGGGGGCGCACAATTTCTTGCAGTGCCACGAGTGATCGTGGAAAAGGTAGATCCACAGAAAATCGTGGAAAATAAAAAAACGAGGAAAGGAAGCACGTCGAGCCTTCTGAGTGTGTCAAGCTGCAGTAGCGGAAAAACCGTTCATAGCGCTATCCACTCAGAAGTAGTCGACGAGGCGATAGAAGAGACTCGCGAGATATGCTTGCGGCTCAGAAAGGAGGAGGCGACTTGTCTCGAAAAAATGGAGTTGGAGGTCGCAAAGATGATAAAATCTTGCGACATTCAGAAAACCGTCAATAGGACGGTAAAGGATGGACTCAAGGTCATCGACGTCCTGCTAAAGGAGGCAAGGGCAAAGCATGCCGCGGCCGATGAGTCGGACGTCGATTTGGCATGCGTTCTGAGCGGTGCGGAATGCAACCGCAAGGACCGTAAGAAGGAGAGAGAGCGTTTCTATAGGCGTAATCTCAAAAGCGTCTTAAGAGATGCTCAGAAACGGAAGAGAGAGGGTGACAGTCCAGAAGAGACTCGAACCAAAACCGATAAGAGGAAGAAGGAGGAAGCTCCTCCAATGGAAACGGAAGTACTAGATCCAAAGATTCCTCAATTGAAAAGAATTGGGTCAAAAGGATCCACAGTTCTAATCCGAGTCGGTGAAGGATTGACGTATGCTGACGTTCTGGGTAAGCTTCGCAAAGAGGTCAACCCAGAGGACAGCCATACGAGAATAGTAGCAGCAAAAGCTACAAACAAGGGGGACCGTCTGATTAAGTTCAGAGGAGACTCCGATAAGGACGCTTTTACCGCTAAGGTCACCAAGGCGGTTGGAAGCATGGGTAAGGTGCAGTCATTGGATCGAAGAGTTACACTCGAGATCCGTGATTTGGATTGCCTTACACAAGAAGCTGAGGTGCAACAAGTGTTGTCTGAAGCAATGGGTAAGCCAGTAAACAGGAGAGTGACGGTCTTAGGACCCAACCGCCGAGGGATGAAGCTCGCGGTTGTGGTCACCAACCTGGAAGAGGCGAACAGGCTGGAGAAATTGGGACACGTAGAAATTGGTTTTATGTGTTGCCCAATCAAAAGAAGAGTAATGATCGTCCGGTGTCTTCGATGCCTGGGATACGGCCATATTTTAGCCAAATGCCAGAAGGAGGACAGATCGGCTGCGTGCTTTAAGTGCGGTGAGGCCGGTCGCAGGTTCTCCAACTGTAAAAACAACTCAAGTTGCTTTTTGTGCAGAGAAAAGATTGGCAATAAGGTGTCAACCATCCATGTTGCAGGAAGTGGAGGATGCGGAGTCTTCAGGACGGCCCTTGAGGGGGCGAAGAAGACTCTCGCAAGGACTAAAAGTAAATAAGGAATATTAAAAGGAGCGAATAATTTTTAATTATTTATTTTATTTATTCAAATAGTTTTAAATTTTTAACTAAAGACGCAGGATAACCGCAGAGACAGGCAGAAAGTCGCATTGGCGACAGAGTTGGAGCGCCACCCTCGAAGGCTAAAGTCGTACGACAGTTCCGCGGAAGGGTAAAGGGCTCCAGAAGAAGGGTTACGGGTTTTAGTGGGTCGGGCTGGCAGTAGGTCGCCAGTTTATTAAATCTTCTATTTTATATATTTATTTTATTTTTTTTTAATATTTCCTTTTGTTTTATCACACCAATTCCACATAACCTTGGAGTGCGGAATCCAAGGTATCTGTAGGCAGATTTCCCAAAATTCCCTAAGCAAAAAAAAAAATAAAATAAAGTTTATATTGACGAAATTGATTCAGATCCTAAGTGTGTTAAACAAAAATCAAAATTGAAAAAACACGAAGAAATTGATCAAGGCTACGAAACCTCCAATTATGAAGAATCATCTGAAGAAGAAGATAGCGATAATTCAAATATGAAACAAGAAAAATATATTATAAACTGTAGAGACCAATCACCAATGCGCAAAGACAATTTAACCTATTTTGTTTCAGTCAACGAAGATCCTCTAGATAATAAAAATTCATTTTTTAAATTTGTTATATGTAATGGATGTACAAAATATCCCACTAAAGAAAAATATATGCAATTAATCAAAAAGGCTCAATCATTAGACAATATAGATCGACCGCCTCCAGAACCACCCCCCAGTAGAGAATAAATTTCCAAAAGTAAATTTACTAAAAAAAAAATTTTTAATAAAATAATATATATAAATAAACAAGAAACCAAGACTACTTGGTATATATATATATATATATATATATATATATATATATATATATATATATATATATATATATATATATATATATATATATATATTGGTATATATATATCAATCGACTTAAAAAAAAACTAAAAACAACAAGAATTAAATTTTTTTTGAATTAAAAAAAATAGTGATTTCTTCTTGGCAGAAGAATCAGTGTAACAAACAAAAAATATTCTAGACAACAGAACCATAAAAAAGAATGAAATAATTTAGCTTTATTTCATTTTAAACCATATTCAAAAAAGAAAAAATAATTTAAAGAATCAAAACTAATATAAATTTTTTTGCTATAGCGATCTAACACCATACCACTTACATTTGCATGCCAATCTACAAGAAAGAAGTAGTAATTAATTTTTTTCTGTCTCTTTCTTTTCTTTTCTTATAGATAACCAAGAAACCAGCATGATATATATGGATAAGGTTTATTATTTTTATATTATATTTTACACCATACTTCTCAAACCATCACAATCATATACACAAATATTTCTACCTAATAATCCCAATATTCTTTTTGAATCAGTTAAAGACATCATCTTTCCAACTAACAAAAAACATCTATGTAAATATAAATGGTATATTAGAATTTGGAAGGTTATTAATAAATTTGTTTAAAGAAATAAAAACACAGTGCACAAATGAATGCTCAAATGATCACATTACAGAACAAATAAAAAGTAAAGAATTTAAATTACAAAAAAACTTTAATAGAAATTGAAAACCTTTTTGATAACATCAATAATACCGATGAAAATAAACAAAATTTTCAAGAAATTATTTTTAAAAAAAACTATTTGAATCCAATGTCATTTTGGATACAAAAAGATATAAACATTTTTTCCGATAGAATTCTCTAATGAAATTATTAGCATAACTCGCATTAATGGAACAATAAAAAATTATACAAATTTGTTTTATGATTTTCCAAGTCAATTTAAAAAGAATTATGAATCATTCGTAAAATTATAGATAAAAGAATAAAGAAAACCTATATATCAATATATTTACTATACACAAACTCTAATAAACATCATAACACATTCTAACAATAACCAATGGCATCCTACATTACTAAAATCTATACCACAAGAAAATCTTAAAAATTGCATTCAAAACAACTTTACATTATCAAATTTACTTAAAAATTCAATAATTACAGAATTTATTTTTAAAAATAAATTATATTTTTCATTTACAATACATATTATCTCAAAACATCAATATAATATATACAAATTATATTCAATTCTTTCATTTTATAAATTCAATAAAAACTAGTATATCTACATATATAAAATATATAACTCAATATCTTGCTATCAATACAAACAATTAAACATATTTTTATTTAAGCAACTTAGTCAAGTCAAATAAAAAAATAACGAAATTATAAAATAACGTATGAGTAATAAGCAATGGACACGTGCGATCTAATGGTGAGTCACCACAAGTGTTCCCGCAACAAAGGGTTTCTAAAAATGCATGGAAACTCGAACGATTCGTAAAATACATGAAAACTCGAACGATTCTTAAAATACATAAAAAGTCGAACAATTTCTAAAATACACAGGGAAATTTGGGTATAAGAAGGACCAGACCATCAAACGATCTTCAGTCTAAAAAAAGTTCAGTCTAAGAATTCAGTCTAGAAAAGCAGTCAAGAAAATGTAGTCGTCAACATTATAAGTCTCAAATTGAGAAGTGGTGCTCTGCACAAGTCAGTCTTAAAATTTTATCTATAACAAGTGGTTCTTCACGGCACAGTGCTCTAAACCCAGTTTCAGTAGTTGTCCTTTACTCTACGTATATTTCAAAAGTGCATTTTGGAAAGTCAATCTGGAAGTCAAATTTGCCATTTGAAAAGAGTGTTCCTGTTTTTCGAGACACAATACTGCATCCACTTAGTCAACCATTAACGGACTAGTGCCATTATACCTGAGCGACTAGCATCACCCTTTGTCCCAAGGTAAATAATCAACCACTCTAAGACTCACATTAGAAAGCCTATGTCCATCTCTTATTTTCATCAATTTTATCTTATTTCATAAAATACACATATATTTGTTCAACTAAAGTAATTTCTTGTTATTTACTACCCCGTCCCTATTTTAATTAATTTTAAAATAAAATCGGGAAACATTAGGGAAATTATGATAATTAGGATCGTAACAATGCACAGAATTATTATGAAAAATAATTATTATACTTAAAATTTTATTACATACATATTAACAATTTCGTAATCTGAAATTTATTGTAATTTATATTTATAATACTTAGAAAATCTATAAAATAAAAATGTGATTAAAAATAAATTATAACAAATATTTATTCTCAATATTGTTATAATGTCAACATTAAATTATAGGCACCTAACTTTCGGGTAAATGATGATAATTAAGATTAAAATTAGGATATGTGACAATTATAAATATTATAATTTGGGTGAAATCATGATGAATTTTGAAATAAGTTAATTTTAATCTTATTTATTATGAAATATAGTTTAATTACTATTTTATTAAAAAGTACAAAAATATATGTTAAAATAAGTAAAAATATCAAAATGTTTAATTGGCATAGGTCATACCATGTGCTTGGGCATTGATGAATTCAAGGACACAAGAAGCATACAATGCAGTATTTCAAAAACTACAAGCTGAAGTGACAAATTTTTCAATATTACAAGCCATTGTACTGTACAAGCTGGCATTGCATTCTAGTTTAAGAACATTGTTTCCTGGAGCAGTGCTGGACGGAAGTATTCATTATTACCAAGAGGTACAAATTGAAAATATTTAATTACAGATACGTATTTTTAACATTATTTGTTTAAATAAATAACATAAAAATGCTAAATTAAAAGATAAATATACATATGTATATAATACTATTTAATATAAATTATAAGTGATATCTTTATTTCCAATATAGTCATATAATTTGTTTTTTATAGTTGAAAAGTACTAACTGAAAAAATACGCTTATACGTTACTTGTCTATAATATTCAGTATTTCTATTGTATTAAGTTATTCTTTTTTATAAAAGAACGAGGATTGTATATATTCGGAGTGCCTTTTTGGTTTTCGGTTTGTGTTTTAGACTTTTTTGCTGTTTTTTTGCACATAAATTGTCGGCGTCTAGCCGCTGTGTCATTCTAACCTCAATTTATTTGCTGAACTTTGTGAGCATTTATTATATCTAGTGAGGTTTGTTTTTCCGAGAAAGTCTTATATTAATTAACATTTAGATTATTTGTGCAATTTTTATTAAAATGGATCCTGTTAAGTGTGCAAAGTGCGGCAAGGATATCACACGTGTTGTTCCAACTCATTGTGTTAAATGCGACCTGCCTTACCACCCCAGCTGTACAGTACAGTTGCCTACCTTACCTGATGGTTCTTTTGCGAGGTGCTGTAAGCCCAGATCAACATCTCCATCTGCGAGTTCATTCAACTCTCAATCTACGTCTGACTTAGATGTTGTGATGACTGCCTTAAATGCTATGAGGGATAGCATGAATGCTTTGAGAGTCGGCATGGAGGAGAATTTTTAGCCGGCTGAAGCTAGCGGTTGCGCTCAGCACCCTCCCATAGGCGCCAACTACAACTATTTCTAAACTGTGTCCCCACATCAAATTAAGTAATTTTCGATCCTTTGGAAGCAAAACCGAATTGAAAATGAAACTGATATCACCCAATAAAAGTAAAACAATAATAAAAAAAGCAAAAATTAACAGATAAACAATAAAATTGTTATAAATAATAATAAGTACTTACGAAGATATCTCAGTTTTATTTGAGTAAATTCGAAATAAAAAAGATTTAAAGGGTAAGAAAACGATTTAACTTTTTAAAATTGTAGTTTATACATCGGTGATCAATTTTAAAAAATTAAACAATCAAAATTGTTATAAACAATGGCCATCACCCAGCAACATTTTTCTAAATTTTGTAATTTTTTAAGTAAATTCGAAATAAAAAAAAATTGGTGGGGTAAGAAAACGATTTAACTTTTTAAAATTGCAGTTTATACATCAGTGATCAATTTTAAAAAATTAAACAATCAAAATTGTTATAATCAATGGCCATCACCCAGCAATATTTTTCTAAATTTTGTAATTTTTTAAGTAAATTCGAAATAAAAAAAATTGGTGGGGTAAGAAAACGATTTAACTTTTTAAAATTGTAGTTTACTCATCGGTAAAATTACCAATTTATAAAAAAATGTTGCTAGGTGATGGCCATTGTTTATAACAATTTTGATTGTTTAATTTTTTAAAATTGATCACTGATGTATAAACTACAATTTCAAAAAGTTTAATCGTTTTCTTACCCCACCAATTTTTTTTATTTCGAATTTACTTAAAAATTTACGAAAATTTAGAAAAATGTTGCTGGGTGATGGCCATTGTTTATAACAATTTTAATTGTTTAATTTTTTAAAATTGATCACCGATGAATAAACTACAATTTCAAAAAGTTAAATCATTTTCTTACCCCACAAATTTTTTTTTATTTCGAATTTACTTAAAAAATTACGAAAATTTAGAAAAATGTTGCTAGGTGATGGCCATTGTTTATAACAATTTTGATTGTTTAATTTTTTAAAATTGATCACCGATGAATAAACTACAATTTCAAAAAGTTAAATCGTTTTTTTACCCCACCAATTTTTTTTATTTCGAATTTACTTAAAAAATTACGAAAAATTAGAAAAATTTTGCTGGGTGATGACCATTGTTTATAACAATTTTGATTGTTTAATTTTTTAAAATTGATCACTGATAAATAAACTACAATTTTAAAAAGTTAAATCGTTTTCTTACCCCACCAATTTTTTTTTATTTCGAATTTACTTAAAAAATTACGAAAATTTAGAAAAATGTTGCTGGGTGATGGCCATTGTTTATAACAATTTTGATTGTTTAATTTTTTAAAATTGATCACCGATGTATAAACTACAATTCTAAAAAGTTAAATCGTTTTCTTACCCCTCAAATCTTTTTTATTTCGAATTTACTCAAATAAAACTGAGATATCTTCGTAAGTACTTATTATTATTTATAACAATTTTATTGTTTATCTGTTAATTTTTGCTTCTTTTATTATTGTTTTACTTTTATTGGGTGATATCAGTTTCATTTTTAATTCGGTTTTGCTTCCAAAGGATCGAAAAATACTTAATTTGATGTGGGGACACAGTTTAGAAATAGTTGTAGTTGGCGCCTATGGGAGGGTGCTGAGCGCAACCGCTAGCTTCAGCCGGCTAGAATTTTTATGATGTGAACAACAAATTAGATGATGCTCTGGGAAGACTTGGAAATATTGAAGGTAGGGTGACTAGTTTGTCGAATCGTTTAGAGGTTGTGGAAGGGAGACTTGATAGGTGTGAGACTAATCTTTCCGAAAACATTGGTCGCAAACATGGTACTGATGTTTGTAAGGAAATTAGTGATAGATTTGAAAGAAAGAAGAATCTCGTTCTGTTTCCTTTTTCAGAAAATATCACTGACAACACTGATAACACTAACAATACATCCTCTGACAATTTAAAAACATTAGTAGCTAACAAACTAAAAGAATGCACTAAAATTCCAAATATAGACAGTTGTGGGATATTTAGACTTGGTTCAAATGCGCAGGTCTCTCACAAGCCTCGACCTGTGAAGATAGTCTGTGTGACGGAGGAGAAAGCGCAGGAGATACTAAGGGCTTTTGTAACAGCAAAACGAGATCCAACTCAGTCCTTGAAGTTGAGAAATTTGTCTATGACGCGAGACATGACACTCAGGCAGAGAGAGGAAATTCGGGACGTACAGGAGCAGCTGGCAGTGCGACGACAGGAGGGAGAAACCAACATAACGATGGTATATCGTTGTGGAGTTCCCACGATGGTATATCGTTGTGGAGTTCCCACCATCATCAAAATTCCCCCAAGAAAACGCACGGCAACCTTAACTTTGCAGGTGGGGGCTGGCCCATCTGTGATTCAGAAGTGACTCCTCCCCATTATGTGTTGAGTGGTATCCGTTCCTCTCAATCGTTTTCTTTCATTCAAGCGTTCATTTTTCTGATATGTCTTTTTTGTACAGACTGATGAACGGAGCTATCTATTGTCCCTCACTTTTATCCATGGTAAATTTATCTGTTCCTAGAATGTTGACTAGACGTTATACGTTATTCTCAGTGGCATTTCATAGAACGAACTATGGTAATAATTCATTAATTGATCGACTCACTAGAGAAGCTAATTTAATTTCTAATGAAATAAACTTCTTTGATAATAATGTTACAAGGTTCACAACGGCATTGCGTAACATATTGTTTAATAGAAACTGAGATTATTTAATTTGCACATAAAAAGTTTCAACCTAGATTTAAGTTAAAAATTCATTGTTATATTAGATTTAGGAGTACTTATGTACGAAAGGGCATGTCCCGTTATGTTTCTTAAATAAATAAATATTTTCAGGAAAATTACAAAAAGATGTATAAACTCCATTTAAAAGATCACCTGAAATCAAATGATGAAATTGGAAAAGTTTTTAAAAATATACTGGCATTGGCCTTATTGCCTCCTCCAGACATAGCAACCAAATTTGCTGCCATGGAGCTAAGTATTGCAGCAATTAATAACGTTTCTTTGAACGAGTTTTTCAATTATTTTCAAACTCAGTGGATTGAAGGTGTTAAACCTAAACAATTTTCAGTCTTCAAAAAAATTGACCGTGCAGCATCAGTCTTTTTATTTTACGCAAGTTTTCTCAATTCGAATGTAGGATCCTACAAAGAAATTTAGAAATTTACAAGTAGGGGAGAGTAGGCTACATTGAACCAGCGTCAACAGTGAACCACTTCAATTTTCTGAGAAATGACTGAGTGAAATTTTTTCTTATTTAATATATAAGTTAGTTTTACTGAAACAAACTATGTCCAAAAATTTCAGGCACGTAGGTTTATTATTTATAAAGAAAAACCAAAAAAACTGTTTTTCACGTACAAAACAAAAAATTTTGTGGAAATATAATCAAGTTTTTTTTGAAATAGGAAGTTTTAAAAATTAGTAAACTTGTGATTTATTTAGCTTAGGGTGCCAACTTCAATATTCCGATTTGATAAAGAATTTTAACTCTTACATAAATTTATTATAAACAATTTTTGTTGTGAATGTCATGTGAATAGAGTGAGTGCGGCATCATTGAACCACCCGAAAAAGCAAAGAATTTTCAATTTTAAGAGTTGTAAAGTTGTCTGCTCTACTAATTAGTAAGCAAAATACTGGAAGACATGCTTTCATCACAATTGTGAACGAAATAAACTCAAACTGTCACTTTACCTACCTAACCTGACATCAAAATATATTAATCTCCTATATTAACAAATAATAACTCTTTAACAACAATTTTCTATTTTTTTGAGTGAAAAATAAGATTTTTTACAATGTGTAAGTAGAAATATTATTTTAGAAGTAAATTGTAGTGTTTTATTAAAGGTAGTTCAATGTAGACACACATTCTTCAAAATAAGAAAAGTGTAACTGGCTAGAAAAAAATTAAATTTTATTATTTAATCATAATAATTTGTGTTTGTAACGTGTGTATTAATTATAGGAGTACTTCAGCTTAATTTTGATACAAAAACCTGATCGAAATTAGTAAAATTTTATTAGTTCTTGGACTTTATAAAATACCCGGTTCAATGTAGCCTACCCTCCCCTACGAATAATATTTAAAAAATTTTAAAATATTTTATTAATTTCTATATTAAATCTTTATCGAAATTATAACAAATTGACTTATAGAAAATCTTTAAATAAAACTCTTTGCAAAATTCAATTATTTTTAAAACTAAAAAATGTCTTCCCGGAAATTCAATTAAAAAATTATTTTAAAAAAGGAATTTATAAAAAGTGTTTAGTTAAAAACACAAAAAAAATTCAGTTTTGTAAAAGCTCAAATTATTGAAAAAATTTAATTATTTTCAAGAGTATAATAAAATTCTTCTTAGGAATTCAATTATTAACACCAATAATAAAATTCATCACAAGATTTCAATTATATGTAATACAAGTTTACAGGAATTGCTTGAAAAATGTAATTATTCTTTAAAATTTAATTTAAATTCCTCGAAGAAATCAATTATTATCTAAAAAAGTATTGTTTTCAAATTCTTTAGAAGAATTCAATTATTTACAAAAATATTAGAATTATTTTCACAAGAATTAAATTATTTTCAAATATTTAAATAAAATTGTTCGAAAGAAATCAATTATTGTAAAAACAATTTTAATTAAATTTTTTTGAAATAATTCAATTATTCTTATAGATTTTATTAAAATTCCTCCCAAGAATTCAATTATTTATTAAAATAATTCTTTTAAAGAATTCGATTATGTTGATAAATAACAAAATTATTCCTGAAAATTCAATTATGTTGATAGGTAACAAAATTATTTCTGAAAATTCAATTTTTTTGAAGCATTTTAATGAAATTTTTTGTAAAATTCAATTTTTTTATAAATAATAATATTCATAACAGGAATTCAATTTTTTTTAAAAGTAATTTCAATTATTTTTCATACAATTTTTATCAAATTTCTCACAAAATGTAATTATTCTTAAAAATTTTATTCAAATTTGTTAAAAGAATTCAATTATTTAAAAATTTGTTGATGAAATTCTTTATGAAAATTCAATTTTAAGAAACATTCAATTGTTTAATAAAATATTTATTTTCATAGTTAAATAATTGAATTTTTTAATAAATATTGACTTAAAAATGAATTTCAAATTAAAATCATTGAAAATTTAAACTTTTCGTACTATTAATTGAGAATTGCATAAAATTAATTTTTCTTAATAAGTTGAATGGAATTTTTTTTAATTATATGAAGTTTTTAATTTCTAATATATATTTAATTAAAGAATGTCAGAATAATCGAAATTTTGTAAAATTAAATTGTAAACAAAGAATTTAAAAATTTACAAAGAACTTTTTGAAAATTTATTTAAAAGAAATTGGGTAGGGAGTCAAAAGTGCCAAAATAAAATTGCCAATGCCAAATTTATTATTTTTCCAATGGACATTTTTTCCAAAAAAAATTTTTTTCAATTGCCTTTTTTCCAAACAAAAAGAATTGTTTATATTTCATTCCATGGCAATTTGGTTAACAGTAAATTAAATTAAAGTTCATTTATTAATTTATTAGTATTATTTATTCAAGTTCATTTTATTAAGTTGTTAGTAAAAATGGCAGAGTTATTGCACGTTGGTAAAAAAACTTATTTACATGCTGATGGTTTTTTGTATTACAAACATTCCATCGGCTATCAATCAATTAAATTTTCATAAAAAAAAAATTTCCAACCCAAGGTGAATGACTCCTTCCTCCTCCATATAAAAGCAGAAAAAAATTTACAAATATTTTTAAACACAAAAAATTATGATTAATCCAATCCAACGAGTTAAACGCAAAAAACCACAATTTTATGGTGTTTTTTATGGTTTTTACCACGAAAATGACGTAGTCGCCAATTTTCATTATGATTTTCGTAATCAGAGCACAAAATTACGTAAGGAAACTAAATTTCAAGACGATTGGCGGTTCGAGTGATTCGGAAGTATATTCATATATTTTTTTAATCCTTCTTTTATACTTTGAACATTTTGTACTTTGGAAATAATATACTTTAGCACTTTTAACTTTCGGAATTTTAGATTGGCACTTTTTTGGCACTTTTGTACCCCAATCAGAAATTGACTTGAAGAAGAATTTTAGTTGAAAATTCTAGAAATGAATAATCGTAATAATGAAAATAATTTTTAAAGAAGTTACAGTAACTTTAAAAAAACTTTTGGCAGAATTACAATTATCTTTATAAATAATAAAACTCTTCTCCGAAATTTAATTATTTTCCAAAATTTTAATAAAATTCTTGGCAAAATTTTAATTATTTTCAGAAATAATAAAAATTTTTCCAGGAATTCAATTATTTACATAATTTTTATAAATTTCTTCACAATAATTCAATTATTTTGATAATTATCACAAATGATAAAACTTATCGCAGAATTTTAATTATTTTTAATACAATTTTATTGAAATTCCTGGAAAAATATAATTATTCTTAAAAATTTTATTCAAATTCGTCAAAAGAATGCAATTATTTAAAAATTTGTTGATAAAATTCTTTATGAGAATTAAAGTTTAAGAATCATTAAATTATTCAATAAATTATTAATTTTTTTATTTAAATGATAATTGAATTCTCGTAGAGCTTTCTAATAAATAATGATTTGAAAATAAATTTCAAATTAAAATCTTTGAAAATTTGAACTTTTCTTACAATTTGTAATTTTTTTCAAAAACTTTAATTGAATTTTTTTGTAATTATTTCAAGTTTTTAATTTCTAAAATATTCAGTTGAGGAATGTCAGAATAATCGAAATTTCGTAAAATTAAATTTTAAAAAATGGATTTGAAAATTCTCAAAGATCTTTTTCAAAAATTATTTTCAAAAAATTGACTTAAAGAAGAATTTTAGTTGAAAATTCTAGAAATGAATAATCGAAATAATGGAAATAATTTTTGAAGAAGTTACAGTAACAAAGTAGCAAGTTTTAATTATTATGAAACATGAAGAGTTTTATAATAATATTCTTATGTTATTAAATTTCAAATTTTTAAATATCTTATAATTTCTGTAAAAAAATAATGCTTAAGTATTTATTTAAAAATGAAGTTATTGATGTTTTCGAATAATTTTCGTTTTAAAAATCAGGAAAAATTCCGTTTTTTAACCTGGAATACCTGGAAAAGTCAAAGAATTTGAAAAGAGCAAAAACTATTATTATTGTATTTTATATCATTTAGAAAATATATAGAATATATTTGGTAATGATGTGTGGTACCAAGAAAAACACTTTTAAAATTTTTTTGCAAGAAAAATAACACTTAAATGAAAACTATTTCTGGTTATATTTTCTTCAGGTGTGTTTTTTTCGTCATAAATCTTGATTGTGTTTTTCTTGGTAACACCTATCGATATGTTTATTTGAACTATGTATTACTCATTACTAAACTTAAAAAAAAAATTCGATAAGTATTTATATGCAAAAGAATCATACAAAACTATTTGTAATAAGTATTTATTTCTAAAAAATCTAGTTTTATAATATGTAAAACTAGAAGTCTTCCTGAATCCATTGATCATAATATTATAATATAAATTTTATTTTTTCAGATTTTATTGTTAATCAAACGTTGGACGTTCAGAGGGTCATTTTGTAAACTGAAATTTTACACTTTTTTAAATCGTTTTTATTCAATAATTACTTTATGTCATAATATATCAAAACTGATACTTAATCACTTGAAACTGAATAAGACTAACATTGATGCAATCAGTATAATAATATATTATTTTAATTAATTAAACGAAATTTTCTCAATATTTAAATTTGATGTAGGGTCATTTGGGGTAAATGTAAACGGAATATCTTTTTTCACGAAAAACATTAGTTTTTTTGTTAAAAGGTTAAACGGACGGATATCTTTTGCATGAACTTATTACTTTACTTCCCTAGAAAAATTTCATGAGGTACAAAAAATATTGATGCACCTGAATCGCCTAAAACTGACTGTTCACCTTTACCCCGAGATTTTGAAATTTTCCTAAAATTCGGGGTAAATGTAAACACCACTGTAGTTAATAATAGAGGTTTGAGAAACAAGTTATTTCAACTATACTACTGTCTTAAGGGCTGGAAAATCTGAAAAAAATGCTTCGTAGATGAAAAATAAATCAACCAGTTGACTAATAATGTATCATATAAAATAAACAATTAACCATTACAAAATTAGTAATGTAAAAACTTGAATAACTTGAACAAATTTTAATAGATTTTCATTCAACTTGGTAAAAAGAAGTTTTTAAGGTTGCTGAATAAGAATCTAAAATCGAATTTTTAAATTTCAAAATGGTGGATCCAATATGGCGGTCAAACATAAGCTATTACTAACTGACTAACACGAAGAACGACTAACATGCAAGAAGACCTAATTTCCTTTTCTATGTAATTTTACATTGCCAAAGTAATAAAATTGTGAAATAGAAGCAAATTTATTCAATTATTTTCTCTTAAAATGTAGTTGAAGTCCTGTTTACATTTACCCCGAGTTTTCGAATTCTCGGGGTAAATGTGAACACTTAATTACCTATTTATTAACTAAATTGACGAAAATAAAAAATCAAAGTCAATTTTTGATAAGGCATTAATAAGGAAGAATTACAAATTTTAGTTTGATTTTTAAATTTATTTTTATGCAAATGCGAGACAAAATACTGAAACAGTAAAACTTTGATTTGCAATCTTTTTTGCATTAAAAGATAACTTACACTATGGCATTGCCAATTGTCAAAATAAAATATTGGCAATACTCAGAACATCTTGTAAATGAGCTGATGTAAAAATATTGACGTCGTACTTATTTTTAAATTTGTAAATTTAGCTGAAACATCTACTGTTTACATTTACTCCCTTTTTACATTTACCCCAAATCACCCTATGTGTTTTGCTTTATTTTCGAAATATTAATTTTTTGAAATTATTTACTTAAAAAGGTTAATTTTAGGATTTGAACTCGAGTAAATATTAACCGATTTTGCTCAATTTGTTTTGTTGGATAAAGAATGATAAAAGAAAGAATTCTAATAAGTTTCAATACATTAGTTTTTTTTTAAATATTTGGATTTTTCTTTAAAAAATTGGATTTTTTTACAGTTAGACAAACGTATAGGGGGTATTCCATTTCAAAACGATTCTCTTTATAAACAATTGACCCCACATAGCACAGAAATTTTCTGCAAGTTTACCATGCAAATTTCGCAAGTTTGCAGCAAACTTTCATACATATAAAAATGTCACCCTCTTGGCAAGTTTGCACACTGCAAGTTTGCAGCAAACTTTCGTCAAATAGCAAAAACTTAAATGTATGCGCAGTAGTTTACTATGACATTTAGAGCTGCGCACTATATTTTAGTCACCTTCCCATAAAGGAAAGAGGCATCGTTCATCAAAATATATGCATTAAAAAAAATCTTTTTTAAAAATTTTTTAGGCATTTTAGAAAGTTTACTGAAAATTTTCCTTGAGTTTTCATTGAAAACTTGCCAAGAGGGTGACATTTTTATATGTATGCAAGTTTGCTGCAAACTTGGATGCAAACTTGCGAACTTTGCATGGAAAACTTGCAGCAAACTTGCAGAAAAATACTGTGCTTTGTGGGACATTGTAAGGAAATTTTTAAATAATTATTTCTCCTATTTATTTAAACCAAACTTTATTTACTATTAGTGATTTAAAAAGAAAAATTTCTCAACTTTACGATGGTAAAAATTTTTTAAAAAAATATATAATTAATAAAAAAAATTAAGTTTAAAAGATAACCTTTTGAATATTTCAAAACACGTCGCCTCCGATTTTCTTAAAACTTATGTCAAAATGAAGCTTTTATATTCTATTTTTAATCCCTGTAAACATTATAATGGGCATTTCATGGAAATTTGAAAAATAAATTAAATTTTGCAAGAATTTCAAAGGTTACAATCTATGTTCCGAGCGGACTTTGTTTTTTTTTTTAATTTTTACACAGTTAAACCTTTGACATCATTGTTAAATTTAATTAATTTCCTAAATTCCATTGAATTGCCCATTATAATATTTACAGAGAATAAAATTAGAATTTTGAATCTTGATTTTGATATAAATTTGAATAAAATCGTAGGCGACATGTTTTGAGATATTTAATAGGTTCTCTTTCAATCTTAATTTTTTCCATAAATTATATTATTTAAAAGAAAATTTTTACCATCAATTGTTTACAAAAAGGGTCATTTTGAAATGGAATGCCTCATAGACAAAACTACTTAACGGATTTGTAAACTACTATAAAAGTTTATAAATTGGGTTACAATATTGATATAAGTTTCAAGAAATTGTAATATATTACGTGTTTTTTAAAATATTTAAATGTTTCTAAGAAAAATGTGATTTTTTGAAATTTAGACAAACGTAGATCCTAAAATACTGAATGCATTCGCAAGATACTTTGGAATATTATAAAATGGGTTAAAATCTAGTTATATATTTTAGGAAATTTCAATACATTACGTATTTTTTATTTATTTGACATTTTCTCTAAAATACTGTTTGTCTTTATAAATCTTCTTATTATCAAAAAGTGAACGATCTTCTTTCTGACACCTCAACTTATACGGTTCTTAAAAAAAATCCTCTATCTGATCTTCGAATAAGAACCTCAAAAATTCTTAAAAATCTAAACGACAATGAATTTCTTAATTATAAATACCATAATAATCAGTTAACTCTGACTGATACAGTTTTACCAAAATTTTATGGGCTTCCAAAGATCCACAAAAAAGATGTTCCTTGCCGTCCGATTGTTTCACTAATAAATAGCCCAACACATTTTCTGGCAAAAGTTTTGTACAATGAATTAAAAACCAATATTAAACCCCCTAATTCGCATATTAATAATAGTTTTGACCTTATGAAAAAACTTGATAATTTAATCGTTCCAGATGATTTTATTTTGATGTCTTTGGACGTAAATTCATTGTTTACAAAAGTTCCCCTTCATTTAGTTCTTGAAGGCTTTGAACGTAGAGGTCAAATGCTTATGAATGGTAGAATGCCTTTCTCCGAAATTATTGAATGTACAAAATTTCT
This sequence comes from Leptopilina heterotoma, assembly GCF_015476425.1. Classification (NCBI taxonomy): domain Eukaryota; kingdom Metazoa; phylum Arthropoda; class Insecta; order Hymenoptera; family Figitidae; genus Leptopilina; species Leptopilina heterotoma. The sequence goes on along the minus strand of NW_025110939.1, from coordinate 275,192 downwards.
ATTTAACAACACGTTCTTCGTTTTTAATCAAAAATATTACAAACAGATTGATGGCACGCCGATGGGTTCTCCTATTTCACCATTTTTTGCTGATATTGTAATGGATGATTTGGAAAGTGATTGTCTTAATATTCTAAAAACTAAATAAAGTTGTATTCCGTTATTTTATTTTAAGTATGTTGACGATACAATTATTTGTATTCATAAAAAACACATTGACTTAGTTGTATCCGTTTTCAATTCTTATAATAGTAATTTGCAATTTACACATGAACTTCAAGTTGACAATCAGATAAATTTTCTGCCCTGCGAATTATATCGACCAGACAAAGCGCTCATTGAATACACGTATCAATGAACATAAGAATAACAAAAATGATAAATCTGTTGTAAGTGCCCATCAATTAGAGTTTAATCATGATTTTGATTAGAGTAATGCCACCATTCTTGATCGTGAACGAGATTATAAAAAACGATCCATTTTCGAAATGATTCACATTTTGAGTAGTGACTGCACGATTAACAAGAAGGAAGATATTTGTTTTCTCAATAAAACTTATTTCCCTCTTGTTAGAAGATTAAATTCATGATGGACTCTTTCTTGTTTACATTCGGTTCATTGACATCGCTATCTAAGAGGTGGTATTTCTCCAAAACAATTTTATATTCAGTTTTGACTTGATGCTCGCATCATAATGACCGAAATTTTCGTGTCTTGTATAAAATTGTGTACGCGTCCTGATTTAATTTGTGAACTTTTTATTTATTTTAAATGTTCTAAATTATATCGTATGTGTTTAAAAGTAATTTTATTTATGTTGACATAGTTGCAATGTGATTAAGTTTTTATTACATTCAGGTATTATTATTTTATACATATGTGTTTTATTTTGGTGTTTCGTTGTAATATTATTAATTGGTTTTATTATTAAATAAATTTAGCCTGATGAAGACAGTGAACCAAACTGTCGAAACGTCGCAACTTTAAAAAATAACATAAATGTTATTTATATTTACCTTCCTATTGATCGAATTTACTACTTCATAATTACCAAAAAAAAAAAATTGGAAGGGAATTCTACTTCTTATCTTTTCTCTAAAATATTGGATTTTTGACATTTAGACAAACGTAGAGCCTGAAGTGTAAAACATTTCAATAAAATATACTAAAATTATATTAATGATGATGCAAAAAGTATTTTAATCTTAACAGAAAAATCTTTGATGCAAAAAGTTCCAGCAAATAAAATTTTTGTAATTGTCCAAACAATTACTGAAATAAAGGTTTACCAAGTAAATATATAACTAAATTAAATTTTAAGATCTTGACATAAATAATGTTTCTAATAATAAAAGTACTGACGCCAAGATCTTAAAATTGCTTCTAACAGAAATTGTTTATTATGTCGAATAATTGGATTTCATTAACTGCTTATGTTAATCATTAAATTAAATTTTATATTTTTTACAATACAATATTGGAAATTTATTTATAAATTTTACTTGGTATACTTTTTTTAGTAATTGTTTGGACAATCACAAAAACTTTACTTGACGTCAAATTTTGCATTAAAGATGTTTTTGTTGTGATAAAATAGGGGAACATAGTCTAGGTCGGCCACCTTTTTGACTTTTGTTTATAACTTTTTTTTAAAAATGAATTTGGACAATTGAAGTATATGGTTGGAAAGTCCTGTTTAATAGGAACATTTTTTCTGTACAAAGTAAATTGACAGGTTTAAAAATGAAAAAGTTATAAAGATTTAAAAAAAAAAAAATTTGTAGTCCAGGTTGGCCATTACAGTCAAGGTTGGCCATGTTTAAAATTCAAAGGGCATTAATCTTTAAAAAATAAAATAACATGTTTGGAGTTACGGAAAATTGATTCTTTATTGTTTACAGTTTGTAACTTAATGAAATAACAAAATAATAAAAATAAACAATATAAAAAAATAAATATAAATAAAAAAAAATTTTGCACTGAAATATTAATAAAGTTAAATAAAAATATTAATAAGATGATCAATTATATTATGAGTTATACAGAATTGCAGTTTTTGCAAATGAAGTAGCTCGTCCTCATCTTTGCGCATTTTAAACACATAGTGGCCGACCTTGACAGTAAGTAACATTACCGAATTGTTGTAACCATAAAGAAATACGTTTCGGGATTCGATTTTTTACTTTGTTTTTCTTTCAACCATGAGTCCCACAAATTTTCTGCATACTTGCCTTGACGATTTAATTTGTTTTTTATCTTTTATTAATGGTTTTTCACATTATGCACAAAACTTTTTTTGATCTTTTTTTGTACCGACGTCACAGAAAACACAATTTTCGATCCTCCGAAAATGTAATTGAACAAAAAGTTAGGTTTCACTAAGACAAGCTTCGACAAAAATGCGCGTAGGTGGCGCTAGTGAACTTGACAAAAAAACGCGAGTGGCCTACCTAGACAGTAGACCAACCTTGACTACATTCCCCTACTTATTGAATAAAAATCTTTTTAAAAGAGTGCAAAATTTTATGTTAAAAGGTAAATCTTTGAAAGTTCAATTTTTGATTAATATTAAAATCTGAAAAAATAAAACTTACATAATTTAAAATCAGAATTTTTAAAAATATATCAACAACATTCATGTATATATTATATTTTTAATAGGCCCTCTTATCGACAATGAAGCAACTGTTGTTCCTAACGACCTTGGAGATGGTTGTCAGCAGGCAAATCATCAAGAGGTGGAAGCTCGAGGTAAAGATATTTTTAAGACCGTACGAAGGATAGTGTTCGATTTTACCCTTGGGCAAAAATAATGCATGGTCTCATGCGTTATTTTTTGCCTTAGGGTAAAAATTAACGCATCGTCTCGATTGAAAATAAAAACTTTGGTCGCGAGCAATAAATAATTAATTTATCATCTATTGTAATTCTAATTTATATTTATTATTATTTTCTTTTGTTTAGACACAAATCTAAAAGGCAAATGTGTAATTTGCCTCCTGGAACCTGCAGATCACACAATTGTTCGTTGTCGTCACACTTGCCTTTGTGAAACCTGTGGAACAAATCGGTATTTTACTACTCTTCCGAATAAAAATTGCCCAGTGTGTCGGGAAGAAATTATAATGATTACAAGGACATATCCAGTATCATAAACAAAAGGAAGACATTTAACAACTAAAAGTTATGTATTTATATACAATAAATATTAATATTAAAAATAATTGTATTTAATAAAGAAAAAAAATTTATTTCAGTAAAGTCTAATTTCCCTCTGGTCCAATGGGCTGAAATAAAAGTTATTAGGTAAGTAAGTAAGTAAGTAAGTAAGTAACTAGCAACAATTCGCGCGCTCAAAAGAGCGGCAAACTTCTTCCATATTTTTTAAATAAAATTTGCAATTTTAAAAATAGAATTAAAAAATTTTTAATTCAAATTTTTTGTATAAAAATATAGGGGAGTGTAAGGTATGGTGGCGGACACTTTATTTTTTTCGTCTCTCTCTCTCAAAAAACAATATTTTTCAAAATTTCAAAAGCAGGCAGTTGCTGACATCTATTAAGCATATTTCTGTCAGAAGCGGCTGTTAAAATTTAAAGTCAGTGAAATTTTACAGCTCTTGGCGCAAAAAACTGATTTTTTTATTTTTTAAAGTTGTAAGGTATGGTGGCGCATTTAGTGTATTTAACTAAAATATTATGTAGATGTTAAAATTATTTATTAAAACTACTAGAAATGATGAAAAATAACAAAAAGGGAAAAAACTGATGATTTTACATTATAGAAAAAAAAGTTTCACTTTAGTTATGGTTATAATTTGGACATGTGAAGTAGCTGGTGGCTGTTTTAACGCAACTTGAATAAGAGAAGACCGCAAGTGTCACATATTCGAGAATTGTTGCGTTGGAGCACATGAGGCATTAGTACACAAAAAATGCAAAGACAATTGAAACTTGTGCAAAAAATGATCCGCCACTGTACGTTGCAAAAATTGCGCCATCATACCTTACAAGCTATTGATGAAAATATGATGGTGTTACTTTCATACAGCGCGAATTGAGAAAAATGTAAAATACAAAAAACTGTTGTCCAAGGTCTAAACAATACGTACCATACATTTACTAGACACAATTTTCAAAAAATCTTCACTCTGGCACTGTTAACACACATATCCAATAAAACTTTTTTTCACTACTTTTTTATTCAAAATCACTTAAAGTACAAAGCACGCGTTTGATCATTAATACTACTGCATATAAAATGTCATCACGATAAAAGACATCGACCATAGTGATAAGGCGCTTCACATGTGACGTTACATGCCAGATTTGGCAAGTCCGCCACCATACCTTACACGCCACCATACCTTACACTCCCCTAATATGAATTGGAATAAAGATTATTACTATTATAACCACAATAATTATATATTCTGAAACAGGGGATTCAGGGAAAAGTCAGACATTTTTATTAAAAGAGCTGGAAAAAAATTAAAATTTTAAAATTCATTAGAAAATTTTGAAGTTTTGTATCTTTTTTGTTTACCTAATAAACTATAAAATCACCATGAATTCTAATAAGAAACCTTCAATTTGTTATCTTTGACAATAATTTCTTTTAAATAACTTAATTCTTGAACAACTGTTATAAAATTATTACTTATAAATTATTTAATGAATAGTTTTACTTAAATATTTAAAAATTAATTCCATTTTAAATGAGTTGCGTTCACAATTTTCATAAATAGATCAACTTTAAAATGTTTTAATTTAAAATTATAGAAAATTTCAATTTTTAATGAATTTAATTATAAATTTTAAAAAACTTAGATTTTTCCAAAATGTTAATAATTCAAATTCTTCTTGATATTAATTAAATTTGTCAATATTTACTTAATTAATTATTAAAAATAATTTAATTATTTTCAAAAGTAATAAAATTCTTCTTACAAAGTTCAATTATGTTCAAAATTTAAAAAAAATTCTCGTCAAAATCACAAATATATATATATTTATAAATCATAAATTTCTTTCAGGAATTCAATTATTTTCATAAATAATAAAGCTAATTGCAGAATTTTAATTATTTTTAGTACAATTTTAATCAAATTCCTCGAAAAATGTAATTATTGCTAAAAATTTTATTAAAATTACTTATCAAAAATAAATTTTAAAAAACATTCAATTATTCTAGAAAATAATAATTGAATTGAAGTAATAAAAATAATTTTTTAAATGTTACAGTAACAATATTTTTAATATAAAATAATGATAATACTTTTATAAGTTGTTTAATTTCAAAAAGGTTTAAAATTAAAAATTTTATAAAATATTAGTTCCTGTTGGAAAATAATACTAATGAAAATATTTATTTAAAAAAAAGCCATTAATGTTTTCGAATAATTTTACAATTAAAGAAATTCATTAATAAATATAACAAAACATTTTTTAGGAAAATTTTTTCCTCTACTTTAAAAAAATTTTTAAATTTTTAATTAAAATTTCCAATTGACAAATAAAATTTATAAACATTTTTTCCTTTATTTAAAAAAAATTAAATTTTACTAGAGCAATTGTAATTAAGAAATAGTAGTATAGCTAGGCGGGTTTTGGCCCAGTTACCGACCGATGTCGGTAATTCAAGTGGGTTTAAGGGGGTGTTCTACCTTACCGACCGAGTTTAAGTACCGGCTGACACCGTTAGATGGCGCCACATGTGAATTTAAACCCCCTTGGAGGGATATTTGAATTTTCATTTTTAAACTTTTAAGTAGGTTAGAAGGGGTGTTCTACCTTACAGACCGAGTTTAACCCTTTGAGTCATACATTTTTCATTTCATTGAAATCTATTGAAAGTGGTTACTCAGGGGTTTTTGGGGTCGCTAAATACGAATCTGGCATCAGATTTTCAAAATTCAAAATGGCGGATCCAATATGGCGGACGCGAAAATAAAAAATGAACAGAATTTGCTTGGAACTCGTTACTCGGGGGTTTTTGGGGTCGCTGAATACGAACCTGGCATCAGATTTTCAAAATTTAAAATGGCGGATCCAATATGGCGGACGCGAAAATAAAAAATGAACAGAATTTGCTTGGAACTCGTTACTGGGGGGTTTTTGGGGTCGCTGAATACGAACCTGGCATCAGATTTTCAAAATTTAAAATGGCGGATCCAATATGGCGGACGCGAAAATAAAAAATGAACAGAATTTGCTTGGAACTCGTTACTCGGGGGTTTTTGGGGTCGCTGACTTACGCGGACGATTCTCTCCACAGGTAAGTACGGACTTTAATCAAACAAATAAAAATCGACACAATTAACACAGACGATTTTCTCCACAGGTGAGTATCGGCTACAATCGGACAAATCACAATCAACAGACTTACACGAACGATTATCTCCACAGGTAAGTACTGACTTCAAACAAACAAATGACAAACGACAGACTAACACGAACGATTCCCTCCAAAGGTAAGTATCAACTTCATTCAAACAAACGACATTCGAGAAACTATTACTAACGATTCTCTCAACAGGTTAATATAGCTTTTACGTTGAAAGAGGGTATTTTGTTGAGTAGAAGCAGTATTATTGTATGTGTTTTTTTACATCACATCCTGCATTAAGTTTGACATTTTCAGTTACTTATCGGTTAGCAATTCTTTACTAATATCTACAGTTTGTTCAATCGGATTGTCAAAAATGGTACATTACATTCAGTATCAAAAAATTAATTCTTTTTTTTTATAGGCAGAAATACTATGAAGAGGATTTTACGTTAAATGAGTTGCCTGACTGTGGATTGTCAGGATTCATTCACTTTTGTTTTTACTCTTTAATTTTATCCGAACGTTTTGAATCTTCTAAGTTTATTAATAAATTTATTAATACTCATGCCAGATTCGTATTCAGCGACCCCAAAAACCCCCGAGTAACGAGTTCCAAGCAAATTCTGTTCATTTTTTATTTTCGCGTCCGCCATATCGGATCCGCTATTTTCAATTTTGAAACTCTGATGCCAGATTCGTATTCAGCGACCCCAAAAACCCCCGAGTAACGAGTTCCAAGCAAATTCTGTTCATTTTTTATTTTCGCGTCCGCCATAATGGATCCGCCATTTTGAATTTTGCAAATCTGATGCCAGATTCGTATTCAGCGTTCCCAAAAACCCCCGAGTAACGACTTCCAAGCAAATTCAATTTATTTTTAATTTTTGCGTCCGCCATATTGGATTCGCCATTTGAATTTTGAAAATCTGATGCCAGATTCGTATTCAGAGACCCCATAAAAACCCCTGAGTAACCAGTTTCAAGCAAATTCAGTTTATTTTTAATTTTCGCGTCCGCCATATTGGATCCGCCATTTTGAATTTTAAAAATCTGATGCTAGATTCGTATTCAGCGACACCAAAAACCCCCGAGTAACGAGTTTTATGAAAATAGGTTTGAAATTTCATTTGAAATACTTTTATTTTATAAATTATTACAAAAAATTGTTATTTATTATTAAAAATTATAAAAAAAAATTTCAAAAAAGTAATTGTAAATATAGGTTAGGATCTAATTTGTAAAGAAAAAACATTATCATCTCAAAAATTAGTAAGGATAAGTAGAAAATGAATTTTTTCTGAAAAAGAAGCATTATTTTTTGTTATTTATTTGTTTATAATATTTTTATTATTAACAAATTGTGAATCAACAGTTTTCTTAGACTTGTTTAGGTATGAGGAACATGCCCGGAAAAAAAACCCTAAATTTATTAATAAATATGCCATAGAAATACTGAAAACTGAGAAGGAAAAGGTGGGTCGCTGAGAGACCCACTGTGACACAAAGGGTTAAGTACCGCCTGCCAACGTTAGATGGCGCCACATGTGAATTTAAACTTTCTTGGAGGGATATTTGAATTTTTATTTTTAAAGTTTGAGGTGAGCTGGAGGGGGTGTTCTACCTTACCGACCGAGTTTTAGTACTAGCTGCCACCGTAAGATGGCGCCATTTTATTTTTTACTCGACTTAAACTTCCTTGGAGAGATATTTGAATTTTTATTTTCATAGTTTTAATTCCGTTGTTGTGGGTGATTTTAAATTTCATACTCGTAAATGAAATTCAGTTGGTGTTTGACTTTAATGACTTTTATGATAATGATCTACTAAAAAGGTAGGTAATTTACCGACTGATGGTAAGTGTTGCCATCAGTCGGTAAGGTAGATTTCTGTCATAATTTTGATCATGTCGGTATGTCAGAGGTCTGTATTACCGACTGATGACCCACTTGGGTTATGTTAACTTCAAGTTATGCCGGTAGTCGGCGTTTACTACATTGTGGAAGGAGAGTTGCGCGCGCCTGTGGAGTAGTGGGGAGTTGCATAGTGGGGAGGTGAGTACAGTGGGGACTGGGGTTTAAGTAAAGGAGCGCGGGCCAAAATACTCATTTTTTCCTTCAGCTTCCATCATTTTAGGTAAGATTCTCTTCCAGGTCTTGTTCTCTCTTTCAGGTCTCTTTCTCCTTAACATTTTTCTTAGCATTTTTTTTTCCTTTTCTATGTTTAATTTCAGGTTTTTTCATCAGTGTGCGGTTTAAGGGTTAAAATCGATGTTTTTCATTTTTTTCTAACCTATCCCAATAGAAAGCTTACCTTTTTTCCTATGAGCCATGTAAAAATCAGAGCGGGACCATGGAAATTTTTGAAGAAATTAATTATAAATCATCATTTTCTATGTAAAATAATGATAAATTATTATTTTCCTCAAAAATTTATATGGTCCCACTCTGATTTTTACATGGCTCATAGGAAAAAAGGTAAGCTTTCGATTGGGATAGGTTAGAAAAAATAAAAAACATCGATTTTGAGATATATTGAAATTAAGAATTTGACCTTGAATTTCAAGGTCAAATTGAAAGAAAACAACTTTTTTTAATCACCAGCTTATAGCCCGTGAAATCCCCTTTAAAAATCACTTTTCAAACTTTAAATTTGATTAATTTTACTTATCAATATATTAAATTGAAAAAAAGATATTTTCAAAAAAATCAAAATTTTAAAACTCCTTAACTCAAGAAATATTTTATTAAATTCAAAAAAAATTTAGATTTACACTTCTACTAATAATAGTAACATTTTAGCAAAGTTTAGAGAAAATTCATTTTTTGACCTGGACAGTTGAGGAATTTTGCCCTATATATTGGTTATGGAGGTTCCAAAAACCATTCTAGAAGAAGTTTAACATTTTTAGCGGCACAATTTTCGATATAAAGAGTATGATGTTTACAAGTCGTTAACAATAATTTAGTTTTAAGTTTTTCAACGATGGGCAATTGAAATCTTCTAAATTTTGTACATTTAGTAAGTTTTTCTTTAGCCAAGTCTTTTTTTCTAATCCTTTGACGTAGATGGCACTAGCACCGCACAGGATTCCTTGTAGAATAGATTAAAATTCATCGTATGGTACGTCTCCTGCAGTCCAATCAATCCCATGGTAATTATGAGTTAGAAAAAGATTTTCACTTTTGTAGCGCCCTCGCAGTGAATTCCAAGGGCAAGGAGGTTCAAAAAGGTAGACGAGAGGCTGTGCATCTGGTTGAAGAAGAAGTATCGCCAACTCTTTAAAGACAAACTCGTTGTTGGCTCTTTTAAAACCTTGAACGTCTACGATAAACTCCATTTTGAAGCAGAAATAAATTTCTCGCTGAGAGCATCTGCTTTTTTAGTAATCATCCTCACCCCCACATTATCCCCACTCTTTTACAATAGTTTCTTTACAACGCCGCTGATTGGCTTATATTGTATGACGCGATTATGGATAATTAAGCAATAGGCGGTGGTCTCGGCTGGCATGTTGATTCCTGCTTCAAATTCTAACCTCACATCAACTGATGTTTGTTTTAAAAACTTGTTTAATCAATAACAACACAGCCACACAAAAAAATGAAAAGTTCTGATCTGGGGGTCTCACTATGTAGACTTTATGTTTTTTGGGTCGCTGAATCCAAATCCAAAGTCCATTTAACCCCATCAGATCAGGATTTTGACATAACCTCAAAAAACCAATATGGCAGACATGTTTTTGAAAAGTTCATCGGATTCGCTTGAAATTCGGTACACGGGGTTTTTTGGGGTCGCTGATTACGAATTTGAAGTCTGATTTCAAAAACTCAAAATGTCGGATCCAATTTGGCGGATACGTTTTTGAAAAAATTCATTGGATTCGCTTAAAACTCGTTACTCGGGTGTTTTTGGGGTCGCTGATTACGAATTTGAAGTCTGATTTCAAAAATTCAAAATGGCGGATCCAATATGGCGGACACGTTTTTGAAAAATTCATCAAATTCGCTTGAAACTCGTTTCTCGGGGGTTTTTTGGGTCGCTGATTACGAACTTGAAGTCAATTTCAAAAATTCAAAATGGTGCATCCAATAAATATGTTCTTTTAAGGAATTAAGAACTTGAGTAATTCAATTCACACGGAATTACTTTATATCTTACGTGTGCCTGCATCCAGGGCACCTCCACGAGGTGACGGTAGGCAACAGAGTATGTCCGCTATCCGGCTAAGTCCCTGAGTAATGGCTTTGATGCCGTCATGGCAGACACACGTAGAAAACGTGCTACGATGCAGGGACTCGGAACCCCAGTATCGGCGGTTGAGGGTTAGAAAGCAGGCTCTCAGGCGTCGTCATCCAACAACTTGACCGAATAGCGGACAAACTCCGTTGCCCACCGTTACCACGTGGAGGTGCCCTGGATGCAGGCACACGTAAGATATAGAGTAATTCCGAGTGAATTGGATCACTCAATTTATTAATTCCTTAAAAGAACATATTTATAAGATGCACTATTTTGAATTTTTGAAATTGACTTCAAATTCGTAAACAGCAACCCCAAAAACCCATGAATAACGAGTTTCAAGCAAATCCGATGAATTTTTTAAAAACGTGTCCGCCATATTGGATCCGCCATTTTGAATTTTTGAAATCAGACTTCAAATTCGTAATCAGCGACCCCAAAAACACCCGAGTAACGAATTTCAAGCGAATTCAATGAACTTTTCAAAAACATGTCCACCAATTGGTTTTTTAAGGTTATGTCAAAATCCTGATCTGATGGGATTAAATAGATCTCGGATTCGGATTCAGCGACCCAAAAAACATTAAGTCTACATAGTGAGACCACCAGATCAGAACTTTTTATTTTTTTGTGTGGCTGTGCAATTAGAGGAAATAAACTTTTAAAAATATCTTTTGTTAAAATAGGTTTTGAATCTTTACCATAATAGGATGATTGAAAATTAGCGTACATTTCATAAAGTAGAGAGTACTGATTTTGATCAAAGTTTAAATTTAAATTTTCATAAGGATAATATTGTGAATTTAAAAAGAGTCTAACATTTGTTATATTGCAATGGTCAAAATGACAGGCATATTTTTTTCGTTTATCTTTTCTTGCTGTTTGACAATTGAAATGGCTATTTGACCTGTAGGGGCACAAGGCCAACAACCAAAACCAACCAACCAACCAAATCCAACAATAACATAACGAGGTTTCTCTAATTGCGTTGATGTTTTAATTTGCCACAAAACTTTTGAACTTGTAGGAATTAAAGGATACTCATACATTTCCCACAACTTAAAACTTATTGAAATTAATGGATCCTTTTCAATAAATTTTAACAATTTAACTTTGTTATTGTCAGAAGGTAAAACGTATGGAACCGTCCATTCAAGTTTATTAATAAAAATTTTTAATTCCTCATCCCCTCCTTGTCCTGTTTGAATTACAGCATTCACGTCAGAACGTGCTCTTGTTAAAATAAGTTCATGTTTAGCGTTCATAATGATTTTTTTATAATCTCCAGCAAAACCAAAAATCATGCTGAGTGGTATTGTGACATCAAAATAGCTATTTTCCAATACAAGTCTTGCATCAGCTGCAATTTTTGAATACCTAGCATTTTCAATAAAATTTAACTGAGTAGGTGTTTGTAAGGTATAATTTTTCATGATTGTAGTATGTCCAACGTATTTGCAGCGATCTATTTTAATGCCATTTAGTTCATAGCGAATTTCATCAAACAAAAAACATACAGCCTTATTACTTAAATGCACGTTTTGTGTAAGAGTAATTCCATCATTTTTAGTTAATCTACCAAAAATGTGTAATGAACTTTTACTAGGCAAAATGCACAAGTCTTTATGTTGTACTGTAATTCGAATTTCATCACTATTGTTAAACGAAGAAGATGCATATGGTTGATGAGCATGAATTTCATAATGAGCTATGGACTCATCGAAATTCACTGCTGCTGGAATATTGAGAAGTTCGTCCATTTTTATTGCAACAGCACCCAAAAAATATGTATATTAATTGTCTTGTTGTCTTATTTTCTTTCCTTGAACTTTTAGACCTAGTTCTTGCAGAAAGAGGCGATTCTCAGGTGTTAACACCTTGTGAGATAAATTTAGACTGATTGGACTCTTGCATATTGGTTGACTTTTATAGTTTCCATCAACAACAGATCTTTGATTATAAACGATTCCCATTACAAAGACTTTATATGCAACCGAATTGTTATAGTTTCTCCTCTAAAATTTATCAAATCACCGTTCTCATCGACAATTCCCAGCTGTATATTATGTATTGTTTTGGTGGCAATCGGAAGGTAAATGACGTGAGCAGGCGCTTCCACAATCTTATATCCTGGTGGAACGCTAGGAAAGAATTCATGGATAGTGTAAACTTTTTGGTTATTTATATATGCTCCAGATCTTATATTACACTCAATTCTAACTGAATTAACCTTTAAAATAGCTACAGGTAAATCAGAAGTATGAGCTCTATGAGATGATAGTTTCTGTGATGTAAATCCCAACAACTTACCAATTGAATCTTTAGGTTTAAAATCAATTGGTAAATTAGATTCAACAATACTGCGTAATGTATTATTATTAGGTTTTATAATAATAACAGTTCCAGTTTTTACAGAATTTTGTAAATATGATTCAATATCTTTAATTTCATAACTTCCAGTAGGAATATCAATTACTTGATTTCCAACGTAAAACTTGTTATTTCCTTTATTAATATTGGGAATTGAATTAAAAGTCAATAGTTCAACAAGACCAAGTACATAAATTTTATTTGAATTTAGTTCTATTGGAGGGAAATATTCAGCTCCCAGAACTAAAGAATTTCCTGTTAACGTTAAAGTAAATGAATCACTCATGTTGCTGTCAGATTGTATACTCAAAGCTTACAATAGTTACACACTTTTATAAAGGTTAAAACAACTTTTAACATTAAGTTGATTACACAAAAATTTAAGACACAAGTGCCCACATACAAATGTATCATAATTTTGATATCTTTTATGATTATATTTTATAAAGCTACCATCAACTAAGTAAATGCCAAGATCTGTTGGTGGAGCAAGGTTGCCAAAATTATCAAAATACATTGTTTCATCATTAAATTTTTTATATGCTACCCAATGTGTTCCAGCACCTTCTTTATTATCAAGATTAATTATTCCTGATTCACACTTGTAAGGACCATTTACAGGTAGTTCATTTCGCATAAAAATACCACGAAAATGAGGTATTTTGGCAGCTTTGGCATACTTCAACAAATCGAAATCAGTTAGTGGACGGTGAGGTAGCTTCAAAACAAGTTTTTTTTGCTTCTTGTTGTTTGCTTCTTTTTTCTTGATGTTTAATTATTAATTCCTTTTCCTTGAATATAGGGTTTCAAGTGGAGACCAAGTCCTTGTCGATAAGGTTTAAGATGTAATCCTTTTCCAAGCGATATGGCTTCCATAGTTCTATTGTGACGTTGAGCTTCTGCGAGCTGTTCAATAGCTGTTTTAGCCTTATTAATAGCTCTTGCTATTTCTGAAGCTCCTCCAGCAAAAGCTCCTAAAGCACTAAGTCCAGCAAAAATTGGAACTAGCGGTAAAATTCCACCTACTTTGGTAGGTACAGGAAGAATTCTAGGTGATAAAATTTTGGATTTACCACCAACATTTTTTATTGCTTTTTGGGCACCAATCATAGCTGCTCTTATTGATTCTTCGGCATTATTACTGGGAAACATACTTTTTCGAGCAGCATCAACAATTTTTCTTAGCGCTATTTGCTTCTTCTTACACACTGTTTTACTCTTTTTCTTCTTTATAGATGATTTCCTTTCCATTCCCATACCTAATTTTGATTTAGCTTTCATGGTTCCGGATATAGCTAAAGCAGCTGCTCTTTCACTTACACCAGAATCTTTAGCTGTAACACGTTCCCACGCTTTCTTAGCTAATACTTTATCTGCTTCGTTACTAGCTTGAATATTTTCACGATTTTGCGAATAAGCAATGTTGTGTTGTTTACATGCAGCGTCCAATGGATTAATTCCTTGGTCACCTCGTAACAAACGCTTAGCCAACTTTGTACCAGGCCCACAGAATTGGTATCCTGGTAAATGTAACTCAAAAGGTAAGCTATTGATGATACGATTGATTAAACCTTTTCCTTGATAGCGACCTTTTTTCACCTCCTGATGCAGAATCATACTTTACTCTACAATGGTTGACGTGAAACTGATAAAATTGACTATAAAAGCTGGGTATTTATAGATTTTCGAGCAGTTACTGTCAAGATGCAGTTCACGAAACAACCTGTCGCACTACCAATCTCTAGTATAGATGTTGAAACTAATGAAAAAAAGATTAAACGTCACGGTAGTCTGTTTTCAGACAGCATTCGAGCAGTTTTCTGTGGCCCCTCAAATTGTGGTAAAACAAATGCTCTTCTTTCCCTAATAATACATCCAAATGGTCTAAGTTTTGAAAATATTTATCTCTACTCTAAATTTCTACAGCAGCCGAAATATAGATTTTTAGAAAATGTAATCAGTCAGGTAGATGGTGTTGAGTATTTTCCATTTAGTGAACATGAAGAAGTAGTATCTCCAAAAGATGCTAAAGCAAATTCAATATTCGTTTTTGATGACATTGCTTGTAAAAAGCAAGATAATGTTAGAGCTTTCTTTTGTATGGACATACAGTACCGTCCGAAATTGTCAGTCCACCCATTTTCAAAGGAATGACAAAAATTTTTTAACATAAAATTCATAAAAAGTAAAATTTTTTTTGTTTTTTATTTTGAAAGACGATAAAATTTTAAAAAGAATAAGACCTTACAGAAGTCATTTGGCCAAAATTTGTAGAAGATATTCTTAAAAATCGTCATTTTCAATGTTTTACAAAAATTTGAATAACTTCTAAAATAATGAACGCTTTTTAATAATCTTAGGCTTATTTTAAAGACCATTTTCTACAGAATAAGAATTACTTATAGGCATTAACCTGTAATTTTTAACTTGGAGTAAGCATGACGTCAAAGTTGGACAAAAAAATTCAAAAAATTTGAAATAATATTATTAAAAGAAAAATAATTTTTGAAACTCAAACATATATTTTTATTAAATTTTCTTGAAAAATCTACACCATATCATGTTTTATATATGTTCTAGAATAGTTTTTAGTACAAAAAATTGATTTCAAATTTTTCCAATTTTTTTGTCTAATTTTGACGTCATGCTTATTCCAAGTTAAAAATGACAGGTTAATGCCTATAAGTAATTCTTATTCCGTAGAAAAAGACCTTTAAAATAAGCCTAAGATTATTAAAAAGCGTTCATTATTTTAGAAGTTATTTAAATTTTTGTAAAACATTGAAAATGACGATTTTTAGGAATATCTTCTACAAATTTTGGCCAAATGACTTCTGTAAGGTCTTATTCTTTTCAAAATTTTATCGTCTTTCAAAATATAAACCAAAAAAAATTTTAGTTTTCATGAATTTTATGTTAAAAAATTTTTGTCATTCCTTTAAAAATGGGTGGACTGACAATTGCGGACGGTACTGTACATGTAAATGTTGACAGTTTCTATTTATGTCAAACGTATGCTCGTATTCCTAAACATCTTGTTCGAGATAATGTTAATTTATTGATTTTATTTAGAAGAGATGAAAAGAATCTGAAACATGCATACGAAGATCATGTTAATACAGATATGAGTTATACTCAATTTCACGATTTATGTTCAGAATGTTGGAAATCTGACAAATATGGATTTGTTGTTATTGATAAGGACCGTAATTTTAATGAGGAAAGGTATAAAAGAGGATTTGATTGCTTCATTTCACTATAAATACAAGAACTTTATTAAATTTTTAATTAGTATAGTTTATCTTGTCTCGAAGAAAACATGTATTGAAAAGAGCAAGAAACGCTTACTCAAAATGGGTAAAGAGGCTGCAGAAACAGTATTGAAAGAAACTTTTCAACCAATAGTAACACCCCTGGAAAAGTTGGTGAACATAACTGACATACCTTTCAAAAATATTAAGAAAGAAAAAGTTAAAAAGGAGGAAAATGATTTTTCTTTCTCAACTGCTGTTGATGAGGAAGAGGAATTTGATAAAACACTACTCAATGACACTCTACTTGATAAGAGCAACAACTTGGGAGAAGAAGAACAAGAACTTAATTATGAAAATTTGACAAATAAATTTATTTAATTATTGAATAAAAACAGGAAAAGTTTTTTAGACATGGTTTATGGAGTACGTAAGCTTCCTAATGGTTCTTTTATTATTGGTGATACACCAGTTGATTTAGAAGGTCTACATATTAAACTTGCTGGAAAGAAAAAATATTTAAAAACTGCTGGGTTGATTGAACTTTTATTTAAACAAAGACCTAATCATGCATTAATAAGTCCAGATGATCTGGAAAATTATAAAGAAATTCTTGTAGCTACAAATGCACACCGAAAAAATTATAGTTCCAGTGGGCTTGTCAACGTAACCAGGAATTCCAAATACACTGATGTCATTGCAAAACTTTTTAAGGGTACACCAAAGAAGGGAAGTGGTGTTTTAAAGAGAAAGAAGAATCTTGGAAAGAAATTACCTCAATTTATGATTTCAAAGAAACAATTTAACCCAGACTACGTTTATTGGGATGATCCAAATGAACTAGTTGACCGATTACGTCTGCTAGTAGCATCGCAGCAAGCTGGAAATCCGAGCCATAATAATGAAATTATGTCAATCATCGAAGAACTACGTGAAGCTCACATTATATTTTAGGAGAGTACAAGCAAATAGAGCTTAGTATTAAAATGAGCATTTATGTGTTTGGACATCCCTTGTCACGGCCTCTTGCAAGTCGTGGACTTCCTGGACCTTCTGGAATTGGTTTTAAAATTACTCCAAGTGAACATTACGACATTGATGACAAAAGACTCTGTAACGTGCAAGACGCTAAAAAGCAACAAGACGCTGTAAATTTAAGACTTGCACAGAAAATTATTAAAAACGAGATAAAAACAGTTTTTCAAATTACATCTTCTTTAAGATTAGCTATTGATGATTTGAATCTTTATATTCGAATTATCGAAGATAGAGTAAACGAAAAACTTAAAAAAAATTTAATCGCAGCAAAATTACATTATTAAAGAGGCTAAATTTATACAACAGTGATGGATGATAAAAAATTAACAGTTGTATCTGAACTGCATAAACAAGCTAGAAGAAATTATCCTCGTCGAAAAGTTCAAATGCGTGGTATGGATGAAAAATGGCAAGCAGATTTAGTTGAAATGATACCTTATTCTTATTCTAATAAAGGTTTTAAATACATGCTTACAGTTATAGACATATTTTCCAAATATGCCTTGGCTGTAGCTGTAAATAGTAAGAATGGAAAGAATATTTCTTTGGCCATGAAATTGATATTAAAACAAGGCCGAATTCCCAAAAATTTGCATACTGATAGAGGAAAAGAATTTTACAATTCTGAATTTAAGAGTTTAATGCAAGAATTTAACATTAATCTCTATTCTACCTATAGTAATTTAATAGCTTCAATTGTTGAAAGATTTAACCGCACTCTAAAAAATATGATGTGACCTAAATTCAACTTACAAGGAAATTATAAATGGATTAATCTTTTACCAATTCTCATGTCAAAGTACAATAATAAAAAGCATCGTACTATTGGTATGAAACCTAAAGATGTCACCGTAGAAGATACAAGAGAACTATTGAGACGTATCCGTAAACTACGTAGAATTCTGCTGAAAAGATCAAAATTCAAAGTTGGAGACAGAGTTCGAGTTAGCAGATTAAAAAATATCTTTGAAAAAGGATATACTCCCAACTGGACAACGGAAATATTTACCGTGGATAAAGTTAAATCAACAAAACCAGTTACATACAAGCTGAAAGATTACCAAAATCAACCCATCGAAGGTGGTTTCTACGAAGAAGAATTGCTGAAGGTCCAATATCCAGATGTATAGTTAAAGTAACGTTAAATTAACATTAAAGTATAGTTAAAAAAAGTTAAACTATAGTCAAAATAAGTTAAAGTAATGTTAAAAAAAGTTAAAATAAGTTAAGATAAGTTTAAAAAGTTAAAATTAATTCATGTAACTATATTAAGGTTTATTTAAGATAAAGAAGACATAAAATAAAATGAACATCTTTTATTCAAACAAACAATTACTTTCTCTCTCTCCTAATTAACAATTTTTTTTCTATTTACAATGGTTCATTTTCTTCTTCTTTTTCCATAATGTCTACAATTTTACAGAGTCCCCATGCAAGGGTGTCGGTGCTGTTTGCTAACAAATATCTCTTGTCATCGTAAGGACTTAATGCAATCTTTGTTTATTTTAATGTTTGGACTTTGTGAAGTTTTGACCTGATTGAATACTGCGTTCTACGTTGCATTTCAACATTTTGTAAACAATATACATAATCGTCAAAATTAATATTTTTCTTTACAACGACGTACTTTACACCTTTAGCCTTTTTTATTAAATCTTTCTCTTCAACTCGCACACTATACATTTTGCTCCACAAGCCAACAAACTCTGTTACAATTTTTCCGTTGCACTCATCCTTCATCATTCCTAAAATTTTTTTGTTGGCTTGCGGAATGCTGTAAACGTTATTTACATGGAAATCGGAAGTATCAAATTTATGAATGTCTTCTTTCATGTCTGCATATACATCAGAGCATTTAATTTCATAGATTAGGCTGTCAGTGTCAGTATACAACAATTTCAAATTTTTTTTATTATACTTTTTTAGCATATAACCATAGTGGAAGTCGTAGATTAAAGTTTTTGAAACATCTAAAACTGCCAAGCCAACATAAAGTGCGGTTTGTTCATAAAAATCTCCATTTTCCTAAGTTCTACAGCAACTAAATTTTCATTAAAGATGGTCCTGCTGTGGAAATTAGGTTTTGCTATTAGGGCTTCAGCTCCATATCTACCCTCCCACTTTGTCACAAGTTTAATTTCAACTTGTTCCCGCACGTTCTCCATTGTTTTGCCAAATACTGCATTATTCATTAATTTAAACAAGTTTTTTTCAAATTCATTACTGGCGTTTGTTCTTTGCGTGGTATTAAAGTCAATGTAACTCTTAAGCCAAGTAGATTGTTTGAATGTTAAGATGCGATGAATGTGAATTAAAACTAAACCGTTGTCAATAGCTTGTTTTAAGGCACGATAATGGAGAACGTGCTTTCGTTTCGGTAGGAGGGTAGTAAGGAGCTTTTGATCTTTTGATCCTGGCGGCTTTGAGCGTTCTAGGCAAAAAGGGAAATCACTAGGTTTATCATGAAGTTGATCTGGATAATCCAAATCAACTTCAAGGATGTACCCAATTGGATCATCATCTGAAACATTAAAATCGAAATCAATATCAAGATTTTCTTCCCACTCAAAGCCGCCATAGGGTAGAGATTGAACCATGGCCCAACCATACAAGTTATTTGCGTCAAAGTACATGATATAAGATGTTTCCTCACTCTCATTGTAATTTTTCATATACTAGCGCAGTCGACGGCCGCAAGCGGCCGTCTCCTTCGCTCTTATGCTATTGCTCAATTCAGTTCACTGCCTGATTTTCAATTATAATTTCTTTTTCTCAATTTAATTCGCTGCTAGATTTTCAATCATAATTTTTTATGATATTTTATTTGTATGTTTCTGTTATGTTCAATGTAATGACATAAAAGAGCTTATTGTGGACATAGCCTAAGGGCGCTTGCACACTTCCAAAATTTTGGGAGAGCAGCGAATTTTCATGGCCTTGAAACTCATATTACTAAATATGATTGGCTCTACAAAAAGCTGCGTGAAAATGTACTTTGTCAGAGCCAATCATATTTAATAATATGAGTTTCAAGGCCATGAAAATTCGCTGCTCGCCCAAAATTTTGGAAGTGTGCAAGCGCCTTTAGAGACTCGATAACAGCAAGAATAAATTGCGCCTGCCTGAGCAGGCAGTAGAGCTGTGCGAACGCCTTTAAACAGAAAGCTGAATTACATGAGAGTGAAAAATATAATTCTGTCGACACTCTCTTTTACTCACAAAATTCTTCTTTCGGTTTTACGCTTTCTGCTTAGGGTGCATTTATTTGTCAGATTCTAAGTAATTGCACATTCTGCTTATAAATTTAAATACTTTGAATTAGTCAAAATTCGTTATTTTTTTCATTTATATATTAAATTTATACTCTACTTGAGCACTGTCAGAATCAACGTGATAATGATTAAAGTAATCACATATCACGTCATTCTCATCATTCAGTGCTTAAGAAATAAAAAGGACAGTCTGGTAAAGGCTATTATTCTTCGTAAAAGACAAATTCAGTTTTAGGACAATTAGTCAATCGTACCATTTAATTTTTTATTAAAAAATTTTTATTTCTAGAAGGCTGAAGCTAAATTAATCATAGATTTCTTTAAAATCAAAATTTTTAACAATATTTGATTGCCGTTGATCTCCTAAGTATATTCTTACTGAGTCCCATGAACGAACACGTGATAACGCAACATAAAATTGACCATGATTAAAAAGTCTCGTCTGAGATCTATTCCAATTTTTTCAAAAGTTTGACCCTGAGATTTGTTGATTGTCATTGCGAAAGCTATTTTTATTGGAAATTGTCTGCGTCCAAACTGGAAAGGGTACCGATCATCACTGTATAAAGTTATTCGATTTATGAAAACAATTTTACCAAATTTATCTCCGTCAGTTAAAATTTTACATTTTAATTAATGATTTTGTAATTCTAAAATTTGGAGTCGTGTTCCATTACATAATCCTTCATTAATTGAAAGATTTCTAATTAACATGACAACTGTATTAACTCTTAATCTTAATTCATGTGATGGTAAATTTGTCGGATTCAACGTTTCTAAGTATTCTGGTAAGAGAGCTTCCCTAATTTCATCATTATCACAGTCTTTTACAGTATTAACACTGGTATAAATTTTTTCACTTGAAGCATCTAATAGCTCAACGACTGATTTGTTTATATCATCAACGTCAACATTTCTAGCAGATAGTATTGCCATTTTTGCCAATTTATCAAATTCTTTGTTTTTAACTATGTTTCCATAAACGTCTTCTGCAATATTGGTATTAGGAGGAGCAATACAATCCATTGGTAATTCTAAATCATTATCATTGAGGTTAGCTACTCCATCTCCAACCTCTAATAAAAACTTTGAAAATTCTTTTTCATGTGGCAAGGCACGCATGTTTTCTGTTAAAGAAAATTGAGAAAAGGATGACCACAAACTGCTAAATTTAATACAAAGATTCACTAACTCACTGCGAATTGCATTTTGTTTAACTGGTAATAATTGTCGAAAATCGCCTCCAAGTATCATTATCTTCCCTCCGAAAGGCTTATTACTATTCATTATGTCTTTCAAATTTCGATCGACCAGTTTTAGAGCATGTCTTGGAGCCATGGGTGCTTCATCCCAAAAAAAGACATCGATACTTCTTAAATAATCTGCATCTTTGGATTGTACCTTAATAGTTGGAGATGAGTCTCTGTAAATTGCAATTGGTAGCTTAAAAGTTTTGTGTACAGTTTTACCTTGAGGAAGTAAGGTAGCTGCAATACCAGTAAATGCCATAGTACAAACTTTTTTTCTTTGACTTTGGAGTAAGTAGTATAAAGTTGTGTAAACAAATGTTTTTCCAGATCCTCCAGGCCCATTAATGAAAAAACATCGACATTTATTATCATCTGTTTGTTCATTATCTATTGTGTCTAAAACAATATCGACAATTTCTTTCTGTTTTTCATTAAGTTTTTCATATTGTTGAGTCCCAACAGCTTGATATTGTTGAAACATCATTTCAGATTCAATATCTTCTTCAGTTTCTGATATTTATGGCATTGTAGAAAAATTTGTAATACTTGAATTCTCGGCAGCAAGCAATGTATTTATATGAATATATGCATTTCTTTGCGCAAAACTTTCAGGCATTGTTCTTAAATAATCATGAGATAATGCTTCTTTAAATTCTTCCCATAATTCTTCAGGATGTATAGGTTGGCAGTGTATTAAAATACGCACAAATAAGTGCCGCAATTGTCTAGGCATCATCCAAACTTCTGCTTCGTGCATAGCATTTTTCCACTCATTATCATCTTCAATTAAGCCCAGTGCTAAACATGCAGATACAAAAGTCTCATGTATTATACCATTTACTGTTCTCAAATCTTGAAAACTTGTAGCTCCTTTCACTGTGTTTAATAATAATCTCAAATGAAATAATTCTGTTTGAGATGGACTTACTGAATACATACGACCCAACGTATTAAATTGTTTTTTTCTTTTTTGCCAGAAAGAACAGTTTTTCTCCTTTTT
Source organism: Leptopilina heterotoma (assembly GCF_015476425.1). NCBI lineage: Eukaryota > Metazoa > Arthropoda > Insecta > Hymenoptera > Figitidae > Leptopilina > Leptopilina heterotoma. The sequence continues at coordinate 252,441 of NW_025110939.1, read as the reverse complement.
AAAAACATAATGAAATGGCATTTCAGAATAAATATATTTTCTAGCTTCTGGATCACGTTCATTTATACTAAAATACTCTGGAAGTTCTGTTGATCGGTTTAGTGCGGATCTAATTGAATTTGAATCATCAATATTTTCGACTATAACAGTTTGTTGATTTGGTAAATGAACTGGAAGTCGATAAATTGAATGACTTTTACCTTGCAAATTGTTGCTTAAAATACGACCACATGCTTCGGGTGGACTAACATAGCGAGTTTCAATGTAACTTTTTATTTCATCATGGTCAATAACACTTCTTTCGTCATTGCTTGGTGTATCTTGAATCACAACAGACGCAGCGTCATGTCCTTTAAAAATATATTTATAAAGGTATTTCACTGCTTTAATGCTAGTAACAACTTCAACATTGATATGGCAATTTAAAGCCAATAACAGACTTTTATTGTGAGGTACAACACTTCGATTGTCATATTCAAATCCATCGCGACGCGTGTAAGTGCCAGTATTTCGGCGCCTGTAATGTGGATAACCGTCTTCGTCCATATTTGTTTCATTATTAAACATATGTGGGTAATTTTTAGAACATTTTCCTTCATTATCTAAACACCAAGCTCCACAGGGCCCATGAATCATATTGGTCTCAACGATTTTATGTAATCGTAAATTTTCAGTAGGATCTGGAATTTCAGCTGAAATAAACTTATCAACAACTTCAGGTGTTGTAATTTTAAAATTTGGTTTTAAAGTTATTAGCAAGTGAACGTGTGGTAATCCTCGCTTTTGATTTTCGACTACGTATACATATGCTTGAACTTCACCAAATAATTTCTGTTTGACTATTATATTAATAAGCTCTTCTTTTTTTAATTCAAAAACGCGAGCAACTAAGTCTGGTCGGTCAGACGCAGTTTGTCCACTGAGTAGATTTTCTGTAATTTCTCTCCATTTTGGATTGCACGTCATTGATATAAATAAATCAGGTTTACCAAATTTCCGAACTATAGTCATTGCATCTTGATAGTTCTGTTGCATATATCTTGGTGATCCGGGATAAGTAGAAGGCAGAATAACAACTTTTCCAATGCGGCTATTTGTATTTTCTGACCTATTTTCTAAATGCTGTAAGAGTCCTTCATATGAATCAGCACGTAACTGTTTTTGGTTGTTTTTTAAGAAATTCATTCTATCTTTCTCTGATTTAACAAAAAAATCTACAATACATTGTTGAAATAAACGACGTCCCATTAGAATGTAATTTGAATAGTCTCTTATAGCTATGAGATATTTTACATAAGCGTTTCTGGTAACTCTGCGGTTACTGCCAACCATTTTAATACCATCATACCAACCTCTGTTTCCATAAGGATAAAATAAAGGATATGTCCAAGGTTCGACATTTGCATCCATTGAGCTGACATATTGCAAATTTTTTGTATTTTTATTACGTACTGTGACATATGATTCTGGAATTTCACCATCTGCTGTAGTTGAAAAGATTGCTGCTACTTCATTAACTCTTTGAAAATTAAAACGTCTTTTATCATGTCCTTTTTTAAGTGTAAATAATAATTCCAATTCCGGTTCTTTACCGCCATTTACTTCGGTCAAAGCATCCAATTCTTCTTTCATCATTTGATAAGAGTGTACAAATATATTATGTTCTCTCATTACGTTTTCAACTACTTGAATAACTTGTGCATTTAAATCAGAATTCATATTTAACCGATGATTTGTCGCTTCATTAGCATCAAGTATGAACAGTTGACCGTATTTTGGCAATTCATCAATCTCTGGGTATAATGCTGTATTGAATTGATAGTAAATTTGACCATGAATTTTAAAGCAGTAGGGTCCTGGTCTTCTGTTGTTGAACTCTACTAAATTGGCATTAAAAGATGCAAAAGAAAATGAACTATTAATACAACGTATTTGATTGAAAAAATGACTTGACCAAACATGAGTACCATCAAAGAGTTTTTTTAACATTTCTGGTGGATCTGGTAATGGATCTAATTTTACGTTTCCATGGCTACAGCAATCGTTAAAAGAGTTTCCCTTATTGGATACTTTTTCTGCTACAAAGTGTTTAGCATTGCAATGAATACACAGAATATCCATTGCTCCAAGATAATGCTCATTTATTTCATTAGTTAATAAAGGAAGGCTTAAGTTAGCATAACTGTGTTCATTAAAGTGATAATTATTTATAAACTGAGTTGCACTTCTGTCATGATTTTGTGAAGAATTGCAATAATCATGTTCTAATAAATGGTTACTCAAGAACGTGTCTTCGATATAGTATTCTGCTCTATTTTTATGTAAAGCACTTGGTTCGATATCAGTTTCTATTCTGTTTCTTTTTGTAGGAATATCTGACTGAACGTCATGAACAAATTTATTTTTTTGTCGGTTTGATTTTTTTTCTCGATTTTGCATCATTTTTTGGATGAATACTGTATTAATTAGCTTATTTTCAAAATCTTTAATAACCTTTTTGACTATTTTTCTATTTGTTTATTTTTATATTTGTCTATATTACAATTTTTGTTTTTTGGTCTATTTCTCTATTTGTCTATTTTTCTATTTGTCTATTTTTCTATTTGTCTATTTTTCTATTTTTCTAATTGTCTATTTTATTATTTTTTGCCAATTGATGGTTTATTTTTCAATTTGTAAATTTTTATATTTGTCTATTTATCTAATTGTTTTTTTCTATTATCTGATTTTTAATTTTCCTTTGTGTACAATCTGTTTTAATTTTATATATCTATATTTTGTGTCAATTTTTTGACAGGTCTATTAGAATATTGGAAGATTTAAAATATTAAAAGAATAAACAAAAGTTAAACAGAAATTTGTATTACAATTTAAAAAATATAATTTATTTACCTTTAGCAAAGATAACAAAATATGTAAATGACGCCGTCCCTTTAATGATAAAAAATAGAAAGATATAAAGTAATTAATAACTTTATTATCTTTGACAATTTATATCTGTCACAACGAATATTTAGCAATTTTATTTGCTTAAGAATATTTCGCACTATTTATTAGGCTTCACAGCACTTTTATTATGTGTAATTATGTGTAATCTAAACAAAATATTCGTCTACATTTCACTTCGCTGAAAGAAAAACATAGGATAATTTAATCCAAAGATGGTTTAACGCTGATATAAGTTGACTGTGCGAGTAGAACATTCGAAATGCGACACAAATCAATCGGACTAAGTGAGTGACTAATCGGATAAGTAAGTTACTAATCGATTAGTAAGTGACTAATCGGACTAATTAATCGGACTAAGTGAGGTTTAAAGGTACCGTCCCCTGATGGCGTGAAAGCGTAAACCATGTGAGTGAGTGAGAACCTGATATCTGTTCATCTCTTTCTATCGCACGATTTCTGCTTTACGCTGACGCTTTACGCCGTCATGGGACGGTACCTTAAGGTATCATTTACACCTTCGGTAAAAATTTCCAGAACGTAAAATTTTTCATTGGAGTATTAGAGACAGACTGTGTATCTGACTCTTTTACTCCAATGCAAATTTTCCGTTCTGGACAATTTTTACAGAAGGTGTAAACGCTCCATAAGTATTTACTCGCTTGTGCGACGCTGTTGTTTGTGAAAGGGCTTTCACAAATGGCGCTAATATTTGTGTCCCAGCGATATAGTCACAATTCCTTTATACCTAAGTGAAAAAGAAAATTTTTCTTCTGCTTCACTCTCATGTTAAGATGCTTGCACACTTTCATATTTTTGACCGAGCACCAAAACCAGGTTCATATTGAAGACTCGCCATAACCATAGCGCGCGTGATAACTCAGTGACACACTCTATGTATTTTAACTTCGTGGTTGTAATGCATCACTCGACCGACTGATTCCCTACCTCGATCTCTTTGCTGTTTGCTGCCATTCAATCAACATCATAAGGGACGCCAGCAACTATTCCACTTTTTATCAAAAGCCATCACAATTTATAGAAAACATGAGCTGTACATCGAGTGAGGAGATGGACTGCCTGGAGTTGGGGGACACTTGTGTGTAAGTAGTTTTCCGAAATTCTTTATGCAAAAAAAATAATATAATTTTATACAAAAATACAAAATTTACAGCACGTTTATTTTTAATATTAAAAAAATACAAAATTTACAGCACGTTTATTTTTAATATTAAATCAATTTCAAGCTGAAATTTTTTTAGTAAATTAAATTCTTTGCGTTTTAATCAATTTCGATATCAAAATATTTTTAAATTTTGATTTAACTTTTAAACTGCATTGCCGGTCTGACAGACCATTACAAAAATTTTCTTTGCTGATAACTATTTTCAAAGTATAATAAGAACTGAGGCTTTTCAGTATAGCTTAATATTTTATAAAAATCTGTTAGTTGACAACTTTTTCAAAATTTTTTTTTCAAATTTGTTGAATTTTGTGTTGCAACATAAGTAAAAAATAAAAAAAATTGAATTAAAATAATATAGAAATTACTTTTCTATGTTAAAAAGTAAAAAATATTTACAATTTTTGTGTTTAGAAAATTATAAATACTAAAAAAAACATAAAAAAAGGGAATAGCGGTCTGACAGACCGGGGGTAGCACTGAGTTTGATTTTTCAGCACGTAGCAGTTTAAAGATTAAATAAAAATTAAAAACCTAAATTAAACATTTTCAAAGTTTAATTAAAATTTAATTTTCAAATTATTTATTTTTTAACCTTCTACTATTACTAAATATTTACAGGGAAGTGACTGATGCCGTATTGGAGAGAACTGCGACCAAAAAAGATTCGCCCAATGCTCCGGTGAGATACATCATATCCAATTTAAAGGATAAAAAATTGCGGCTGGTGGTTTGGCGAGATCTACACGCTCAATATGAGGGAAAGTTGCCGAATAAGGTAACGTTTTCAAAACAATTAATAACACTGGTTTACAGTGAAATTGTCAATCGAACAAAACAATTTTTTTTCAAATAGTAGGTGTTTTTTGAGTAAGAAAATCATAGTTTTAATTTTTTTTCCTCGTGCAGTTTTTCTGTAGCTTCAAATTTTGCATTTTCGAGGTGCGACGCCACTCAAACTTACCTGTAGGAAAATAAGCTTGTTAAAATATAATAAATGAGGTATCATTGGAAAGGTAATTAAATTACCTTTCGATCCATAGGTCACAGAATAAAATTCAACAAAAAATGAGAGAGTTACAGTCGATTAAAGATGAAATTTCATGACAATTTTGATGATTTTTAGACATTTGAGTAACTTCTACTATTTTTTTCTACATCAAACAGGAAAGAATGTTTAGGTTTTAATTTTTTTATTGATAGACTATATCATTACACAAATTTTGAGCCCTTGTGGATCTCGATTGGATTAAAAATGACAATTCTACACTAAATTTAGTGAACGAAACTACATTCTTCATTTTTTATATCCCTTAAACATTTGCAGCAAAAATTGAAGTAATAAAATTTAGTTAAGCTCTAAAGTTACTAAAATCACTAATCAAGGATTTCTGAAATCGTAGATTTCGAATCCAATGTTAGTTTTCTAAATTTCAAAATGGCGGATCCAATATGGCGGACAAGTTTTTAAAAATCGATTAAATTCGTCTTAAATTCGTTACTCGGGGGTTTTCGGGGTCGCTGATTACGAATCTGATGTCAGATTTCAAAAATTAAAAATGGCGGATCCAATAGGTGCGAATTCGATGAATTTTAAAAAACTCGATCACCATTATGAATCCATAATTTTCAATTTTCGAAATCCGACATCGGATTCGTAATCAGCGACCCCGAAAACCCCCGAGTAACGAATTTAATACGAATTTAATCGATTTTTAAAAACTTGTCCGCCATATTGGATCCGCCATTTTGAAATTTAGAAAACTAACATTGGATTCGAAATCTACGATTTCAGAAATCCTTGATTAGTGATTTCAGTAATTTTAGAGCTTAACTAAATTTTATTACTTCAATTTTTGCTGCAAATGTTTAAGGGATACTAAAAATGAAGAATGTAGTTTCGTTCGCTAAATTTAGTGTAGAATTGTCATTTTTAATCCAATCAAGGTCCATAAGGGCTCAAAATTTGTGTAATGATATAGTCTATCAATAAAAAAATTAAAACCTAAACATTCTTTCCTGTTTGATGTAGAAAAAAATAGTAGAAGTTACTCAAATGTCTAAAAATCATCAAGATTGTCATGAAATTTAATCTTTAATCGACTGTAACTCTCTTAATTTTTGTTGAATTTTATTCTGTGACCTATGGATCGAAAGGTAATTTAATTACCTTTCCAGTGATACCTCATTTATTATATTTTGACAAGCTTATTTTCCTACAGGTAAGTTTGAGTGGCGTCGCACCTCGAAAATGCAAAATTTGAAGCTACAGAAAAACTGCACGAGGGAAAAAAATTAAAACTATGATTTTCTTACTCAAAAAACACCTACTATTCGAAAAAAAATTGTTTTGTTCGATTGGCAAAAAAAAGTTTTTAATTTGTAAACCTGTGTAATCTATTGTGATAAGTTTACAATTAAATATGACTATCCTTATTTTATTTTATACTAATTTAATTGAATATATAAAATTTAATAATTGTAATTTATTAATAGTAATTATCTTTAAATATTTTAAATCAACTTAATTTTTTAAATAAATGAAAAACGAATTTTTAATTTAATTTTCAGATTATAAAGATATCTAGGGGGAAAGTTTTACCTGCCAATCCAGCATTTTTTCGCCTGGAGCAAGGTCTTATGCCTATTGAAATAGCAATTCAAAATCACACAATAATAGAAATTCTATCCGATTTGCCGAAGGAACCAACAGAAAAATATTGTCCTATACCCTTTAAAGATGTCTACTGTTCAATTGGGAAGCACGTCAGTGAGTACAATTTTTATTCTTTTTAATACATAATATAATTCAATAAACTTTAAATATTCGAAATTTTCCAAATTTTATTATATCGATTCCAAATTTTATTATAAAATAAAATATAAAATTTAAAAAAATAAATTATTTTCAACATTTCAAAACATGAAAGATTTTTCATTATAAATTGGTTTCGCACTTTTAATAAAATTTTTATTAATTAATATTTTTGATTACAAAGAAAATTCAATTTTTTATTCAAAATTCAATATTTATTATTCATTCCTTTTTTCAGATATAGCGGGCTTTATTAAAATGCAAGTGGAGTCTATTGTCTTCAACAATTCCTCTTACGGATCAGGGACAATAACGGATGTTCACTACAAATTGCTGGTGAACGTCACCCAGTTTAATAAGGAGTTCAGTCCTGCAAAGGGAAAGTTTGTAAAATTAAACGGATTACTAAGAAAAAATGAACATGGGACGGCCATATTACAAATCGCTTCAATGAACGACATTCGAGAAGTACCAGATGCACCTGAAGCAACTGAAGTGGAATTAAAGAAGGGTTTCGCAAATCCACCAAAAGCAAGTTCACCAAGTCAAACATCTAATGGCGATCCTCAAGCTCAAAAATCTAATGGCTCTTCATCGGCTCAAAGCCATTCTCCACTTCAAGTACAGCTTGATTCCTCAACGGCACAAAGCCTCCCTCAAGCTCAAATGTCTCAAAATTCATCACCGTTAAAAAGCCCAGAAGAGCTTCCTAATGTTTCGAAACGATTTGTGGGTTCAAAAGAGGATTTTCCCAAGTTACCTCCTCCTAAAAAATCCAAAATGCCGGAATAGAAACTTGATTTCAAATGGCTTTATAAAAGTTCTTTTTGTTTAAAAATTAACCATTTTTATGTTCAAATTATCCAAAATGCCGGAATAGAAACTTGATTTCAAATGGCTTTATAAAAGTTATTTTTGTTTAAAAATTAACCATTTTAAGTTCAAATTATCCAAAATTCCGGAATAGAAACTTGATTTCTAATGGCTTTATAAAAGTTCTTTTTGTTTAAAAATTAACCATTTTTAAGTTCAAATTAACAATAAGCTTACTTTACTTTTCTTTTATTCCTCGTAGTACATATTATAATAAAATATAAATTTTAACTCTTCAGTATTATAAAAATATAATTTTTGTGATATATGTGATATTAATTTTATATTAATAATAATAGAGAGAATGTGCCTTGTTAATTTAAAAATTGTGCCTTGTTAGATTAAGAACTTATGTTTACTTTAAAAGTCTGATTATATTCTATTATAAGTATGTCTGATTATGTTATAAGTATTGCAAATTAATTGTAATAAAATAAATTTTCTTAAAAAACTATTATTGACTTATAATTCATCTGATTTTTCCTTGAAAAATTAATAAATAAATATTATTATTTAAAATCTAAATTTAAGTAGTTTGAATAACTTTAATATTCAATTTTTTTAGATAAAAAAATATTCAATTTTTTTTAGATAAAAAATACAATATTTAATTATTCTTTACCATTATAATAAATTATATTCTTGACCATTATTTATTTGACTGAAAATTAATAAATAAATATAATTTCAATTTTAGTAGTTTGAATAATATTCCATTTTCTATATATTTAATTAATTATTCTTTTTTTATTAATATTATTATTTTTTTATTAATATTAATTAATTATTCTTTTTTTATTAATAATCGTTTTGAGTAGATGTTAACATTTTGATGCCTTATAGTTATCGTGTGCCGCCTGGAAATATTGATTTATTTTCTCTCTCACTTAAAAAAAAAGAAAGATACAGTTTAAATTCGAAAGTTAGCGCCAAAAAAAATTGTCCAACCGCAGTGCCATCTACAACATGACTTTTTTCTTGCTATAGCATGCGTTTCTCATGTTTATGTTCAATGCTTTTCAATTCGAGTGTCATCGATTGTTTCGATATTCGATACTCTCCATGACTTCATGCTTTTTTTTTAGTAGGAACGGTTATTTGCTTTCGCGTACCGATTTGTGCACTGACTCACCCCACCTCTTATTCCACGTTCGATAAACATTACCATGTCAATGTCTGTGAGGAGTTCCAATCTTATATTCGTGTACTTTAGCATGGCATCCCATGTCAATCCTGGCGTTGTATAATAATGTGCGGGATCAAGACCGTATGAAATTAAACACTGATTTCTGAAATTTTCGAAGACATCTGCAAGTAACAATATATTAGTTTGCATATACAAATACACATAATCACCTAGATTTTGACAACCAAACTCACTCCATACTTTCTGCGCATGTACATAATCTTCATCAGAAACATTCGAATCATTCAATGTACTATAGAATTTTTCTTTCGGTGGCAACTGTGTTTCATCAAGTTTTTCCCTAGTGTCAATATACTCGTAGGGGAATACCCCTTTACGCGTTAACAATTTAATTTTTTCATTACTGTAATTTGAAAAGACTGAGTTTACAATTTTATATTCATTAAGATAGGATGCTAACTTATCCAATGATGATGCCATAAATTTAAATGAGTCGATGAAACGGAACTTCAAAAAACTACCCTTTACATTTTTAGTAAAACCAATATACTTTTCCTTATTTATAGGAAGCAGATTAACATTACCATCAAATGATGTAGCAATAGCTTTAATAATAAAATGAGCGTCGTAGCCACTAAGATTATGAAAAACAACTTTTATGGTCTGCGACTCGTGATAGTTAATGTTACAATCTTGATGTGCAGGTCCACGATACTTCCCTGTTAGATGACAATGGTCTCGCACTTTTATATCTTCATTCACGAATTTCTTTCTACAAATATGACAATTACTATCATTTCGAAATGCTGCTAGTTGGTGTGGACTTAATGTTTCCATTGGTACAGGATTCTTGAACATTAAATCTAAATTTTTAGACAAATTTTTCAACTCAGTTGAAAACCATTTAGAAGGATCTTCCTCATCCTTTGGTGATGCTTTATATGTGAATAACGAATCATCAAAGGTGCATTTTAAGTAGTAGCCAATACTGAGCGGTTTATGATTTTGGAAAACCTCAGTATTGTTGGCTTGTAGTTGTCAATTCTCTGCTGGAACTAAAAGACTCTCACAATCAGCATAAATGATAAACAGCACACGCTCCTTGTTTTGGAAATTTTTAAATTCAACAAATTTTCTCCCCACTTCCGGTAGTTTAATTCTGGTGTAATTTATCTTCCTGCAAGTTTCTTCATGTTCACTAAGCTTATTTTCATTTCCAAAGTAATGGAGGCAGCGATCACAGATGTATTTCTTGTTTTTCTTCTTTGATAAATCGGAACTAACAAGTCTTTATAAATCCTTTATCCAAACATAATGGTAATTAAAAGAGATGAGATTTATTTCCTCCTCATCATCATCATCATTACTTAGATTTTCATCTATGTAGTGGTCTTCAATTCGAAGAAGATTGATGTGATTAACCTTCTTTTGAGATGAAAGATGTAGAGGTGAAACTGTAAACTTCTCACTTTTTTTGACAAGTCCATATACATTTACTGAAATGTTGTTTAGAGATTCAAATTTGAAAATGTCTTTTAGAGAAACAGGAAAGTCTATTCCACTAAAATTGAGTGTATCTTCATAGGGTCTGTATTTTGAAACTCGTTCGGCGTGTTTGTCTGCTGAGTACAGTGCTGACAATATTGCCTATTTAAAACACTGATTATCAGCATTTTGGACATTAATGCAGGCATGTTTTCGATTGATAGCAGCTGGCAAATTGATATAAGAACTTGCGCGCATAGAATTGTATTTGTTAATGTTAACCTCCAACCTTTCATTAGAATGAAGTCTCCAATTAGAATCTTTCTCTTGGAATTCTTCCATTCTTTTTAAGGTTACTTGTTTAACATTTACATTGTACCAGTCATCTAATAATGTTGTAACTAAAATATCACCAGTTTTTGCGATAAATGTCTTTAAATCAGATATTTCTTTCGTTTTTCCATCGATTGAATCTTTAACAAATTTCGCGTACAATACTGTATACACTTTCAACGGACCAAACCGGTTTAACGCTTTTTCAATGTTAACCTTAAATAAACTAAAGGCATCATCAAGGAATTCATTGATGTCCTTGTAATCTAAATTCATTACAGCACTATTTTGTAACCTACCCTCAAACGCTTCATCAAAATCCACCCATTTCATTCTATCATTCGACACTTGCACACCTGCACCGCGTTTCATTACATTATCAAAATGGCAGCGCAAGTATTCCATTTTTTCAATTAAATTTAAGCACCTAGATCTTTGTGATGAAGAGAAGTTGGACTTATGAAAAAATTCCCTTATAATATTCCTATACCTTTAACACTTGTTCTGCCATTCAAATGCTGTAATGCATTTTTCATCACCAGTCAATGATATTGTAGTAATGAGCTGACATTCCACTGTTTTAATAAAGTTGTCAGATTCCCGAAAAAATTCATTGTACTCATCAGTGTCAATACGTTGACGAATCTTCTTAGAAGATTTACACTTTGGCATCTTAAAAGCTAAATATAAAAAAAAATACACCTAAAACTAAGAAAAACTTAAAAATCCTGAAATAAAAAATCCACCACCACCACCACCACCACCTTAATCCTAATATAAAATAAAAAAAGCCTAAAATAATAAAAAAAAAAGACCACAACCTTAAACCTAATACAAAATAAAAAATAACTGTAATAATAAAAAAATCAATAAAACCAACAAAAACTTTAAAAATTGACTGTGGAAACTCTGAAAATTGACTCTGAAAACCCTGAAAACCTGGAAATAGTTAGTTGCACCTTACAAGATGCACCTGATGATTGTGGCTCACGGTCTGCAACTTACACCCCAGTCCCCACCATACTCACTCCCCCACTACACCGCACCCCACTACTCCAGAGTCTCGCGCAACTCTCCTACTACAGTATAATAAACGTTTACTAATAGAATAACTTAAAGTTAACAAACTCCAAAAAGGGAATCGGTAAAGTAAAAAATAGGACCCTGACAGAGATTGCACAAAACTATGACAGAAATCTACCTTACCGACTAATGGTAATACTTGCCATCAGTCGGTAATTCCCTACCTTTTAAAGGTAGGTAATTTAATTAATTTAATTTTTTACCAAGCGAGCATTACCATAAAAATCATTAAAGTCAAACACTAACTGAATTTCATTTATGGGTATGAAATTTAAAATCACCCACACCATCGGACCTAAAACTGAAAATAAAAATTCAAATATCCCTCCAAGGGAGTTTAAATCGGGTAAAAAAATGGCGCCATCTTACGGTGGCAGCCGGTACTAAAACTTGGTAGGTAAGGTAGAACACCCCCTCTAGCTCACATAAAACTTTAAAAATATAAATTCAAATATCTCTCCAAGGGGGTTTAAAGTGAGAAAAAATAAAATGGCGCCATCTAACGGTGTCGGCCGGTACTAAAACTCGGTCGGTAAGGTAGAACTCTAGCTCACCTAAAACTTTAAAAATATAAATTCAAATATCCCTCCAAGGGGGTTTAAAGTGATAAAAAAATAAAATGGCACCATCTAACGGTGTCAGCCGGTACTAAAACTCGGTCGGTAAGGTGGAACACCCCCTCTAACCCACTTGAATTACCGACATCGGTCGGTAACTGGGCCAGAACCCGCCTAGCTATACTACTAGAAATGTAAATGGTTTCTTATGAAAATTGAGAATTTTCTACAAAAATATTAAGAAATGGAAATTTGTAATATTTTTTCTCAAAATAAAAGAATTAGTTTGTGAACAATATTGTTATTGAGAAATAAAAATGATGAATAAAATGGATATATTTCCTATTTCTTAATAATAATTTTTTTAAAAATGTTCTAATATTTTTTATGAATAATAAGGAAAAAAAATTGCATAAATTAGATCAGAAAAGCAAAATTTTGTTCTAAAAAACATATAATAAACAGAATTTATTTGCTAATCATAATTTTTTTAAAATTTTATAATTTCAAATATTATTTTATTATAAATCATAAAAAATTCCTGCGCATATTTTCGATTTGTCAAAACAATTTTTTTTAAAGGAAAAAAACAAAAGCATATGTACACAAATACTAACTTTACAGTGTGGACAGACAGAATGAAATACAAAGATTATTATAGTTAATTAATTAATTAATATTAAATTTAAAACCTTACCTTCCTTAACCACAATCTGAAAAAATATTGTTTACATAAAAAAAGAACAAAATATTCTATAATTATGTTGCTACTTTTGTAAGTTATTTATAATAATTAAAATAATAATAATAATATTTTATTATTACAATTATAAGTAAATTTGGAAAGTAATATTCAAACTTAAAAATTCCCGATAATGAATATTATGATCAAGAAGTAATCAAGAGCGCCACCTATTCTACTTTACCGACTATACGAAAGTAACAAGTACAACACTTACGGATGGGAAACTTGATTGAAAACTATATGTAGAAAAATTTTATGCCAAATGAGACTTTTGTTAAGTGACATTTATTCTAAATCAAAATTATGTCAAATAAGAATTAGGTTAAATAATTATTATGTTAAGTGAATTCTATATAAATGAGACTTATGACGACAAACAACTATGTCAAGTCGTACTTATATCATATGAAATTTATATTTTATAAAATTTATAATATACGGTTTTTATAACAAATTAAATTTATGACAATTGTCTTTTATGTAACATAAAAATTATGACAATTGCTTTTTAAGGCAGATAATATTTATATAAAGCGAAATTTATCTTAAAAAAATTATGTTTATTAAAAATTATAGGAAATGATACTTATGTCAAGTGGAGTTTATTTCAAATTAAAAATATGGTAAGTAAGTATTATATCAAATTATGCTTATAACAAGTGAATTTTATTAAAAATGAAACTTATGATAAAGTTATGTTAAATATTTTTTATATAGTATTAAATTTATATCGTTTAAAATTTATGTCAAACGTGATTCATGATAAATAAAACTTATAACAGTTGGAATTTGGGACAATAATATATTATAATATATGAATTTTACAACAAATGATATTTATATCAAGTGATTTTTATTGCAAATTAACGTTTTGTCAATTACGAATTATGACAAATGAAACAAGTACTAATTAAAAATTGTGTCATATTATAGTTATATCAAATATAATTTCTATCTTGTATTACTTTTGCTAAATGAGTTGTAAGGTAAATAAAACTTATAACAAATAGCATTTGTGACACAAAAAAATTATAATAAATTAATTTTATGGCAAACGTTATTTATATTAACTAAATTTATTACAAATTTAAATTATGTTAATTAACAATTACGCCAAATGATATATATATTTTAATGAATTTTATGTTAAATGGAAATTGTTAAAAACTAATTTTATATGATAAAACACTTATGGCATATAAAATTTATATTAAATTATATTTACGACAAATGAGTTATAAAATAAATAAAACTTACGTCAATTGACTTTTTTGTTAAATAAAAATTACGATATATGAGTCTTATTATAATTCACATTTATTAAAACTAAATGTTATACCCTATAAAATTTATGTCAATTAAATTTTAGGACAAGCTAATACTACGTCATTTGAAATTTATAGTTAATAGAAATTATTACTACTGAATTTTATATTAAAGAAATATTTTGACAATTAAGTCTTATGACAAATATTATATATATCAAACGTAATTTAATTCAAATGCAAAATATGTTAAAAACTTTTATGCTCAATGAGACTTGGGTTAAATGAGTTTAAGGAGAAAATATATGTATAGTAAATTGAATATATGTCAAATAATATTAAAACTAGTAAAATTTATATAATATTAACTCTACAACAAGTGGCTTTTATGTTAAACGAATCATATGTCAACTTATTTTCATGTTATCTAAAAATTTTGCTGAATGAACTTTATTTTACAATCAATTTAAAACAATTAACTTTTACATTAAACGTCATTTGAGTTAAATAAGATTTATGTTGAACATGGTTTCTGTATAATTAAGTTTATGTCAAGTTACAAATATGTCAAGTAAAATCTATGTTAAATACCTAATATTGCAAATAAGATTTACAGTAAATAATTTTTATGTTAAATGATATTTATTACTTATTAGTTTCATGCCAACCAATATTTATATTGAATTGTATTTATGACAAATGATTTTATGACAAATAATAATTATATCAATTCGGATTTCGGGAATAATCATGCTCCTCCATGTGTCAGATCTGTAAAAACATTATTAATTCTTATCCTTTAGCTAAGTTGTGCATATTGGGGGACTTTAACTTGCCGTTCTTAGATTGGAATAACTTAGATGATAATCTAGGCCCTGTTTGCTCGACAAAATCAGGTTCATCAAACCATCAACAATTAATTGCATCACTATTGTCTGATACCTGTGATTATAGCAATTTATTACAAATAAATTTATTTCCGAATGTACATGGTTCCATTTTAGATCTTGTGTTTACTAACTCTGTTGATTTTGTTCTTAGCTTATCAATTGATCTGTTTTGTCAATGGATGACTACCATCGTCCCTTGCCGATTTATATTATTGATTCTAATGTTTTAAAAAACAAACAAGTTATTGATGGGCTTACTACTGTTAATTATGATTATAAAAATGCGAACTATGCAGGTATAAATTTATACATGGACAATATTGATTGGATCTCAGAGCTTACTGTTTTCGATATTGACACTGCAGTCAACATTTTTTATGAGCATGTTATTAGTGCAAGAAACACTTATGTTCCACAAAAATCCTCCAAATGTTCAATTTATCCTCCTTGGTTCACGTCTGAATTAAAAAATATTGTTTTACAAAAAAATTGCACATTCACAATATAAAACATATAAAACAAAATATTATTATTCTGTCTTCTCTAAACTTCGACTTATGTGTAAAAATCTTTTAAAACAATGCTATAATTATTACATACACAAAACTGAACATTCAATTATTTACAATAGTAAAATATTTTGGAATTATATTAATTCTTCAAAAAATAAACAGTCCTATCCTCCTATTATGTATCTCGACGATGAAATTTCTCACACTTGCTCTGAGACTAGCAATTTTTTTTCTAATAATGAAATTCCCAATTTAACAACTTCATTGAACGATATTATGGACCAACAGACATTGCATATATCTAAAGAAAGCATATTAATAAAATTGAGAGATCTTGACATAAATAAATCTGTGGGACCTGATAATATATCTCCTATTCTCTTGCGTTCATGCTGTTCATCTTTTGTTGATCCACTGTTTATTTAACATGTCCCTGAAGAAAAATGTATTTCCCCAAAAGTGGAAAAATGGAAACGTCATTCCTATTTATAAGAGTGGTGACAAAAAAATTTTGTTAATTATAGGCCTATTACTATTCTTAATTGTATAGCGAAAATTTTTGAAAGTCTTATACAGTACCGTCCGCAATTGTCAGTCCACCCATTTTTAAAGGAATGACAAAAATTTTTTAACATAAAATTCATGAAAACTAAAATTTTTTTTGGTTTATATTTTGAAAGACGATAAAATTTTGAAAAGAATAAGACCTTACAGAAGTCATTTGGCCAAAATTTGTAGAAGATATTCCTAAAAATCGTCATTTTCAATGTTTTACAAAAATTTAAATAACTTCTAAAATAATGAACGCTTTTTAATAATCTTAGGCTTATTTTAAAGGTCTTTTTCTACGGAATAAGAATTACTTATAGGCATTAACCTGTCATTTTTAACTTGGAATAAGCATGACGTCAAAATTAGACAAAAAAATTGGAAAAATTTGAAATCAATTTTTTGTACTAAAAACTATTCTAGAACATATATAAAACATGATATGGTGTAGATTTTTCAAGAAAATTTAATAAAAATATATGTTTGAGTTTCAAAAATTATTTTTCTTTTAATAATATTATTTCAAATTTTTTGAATTTTTTGTCCAACTTTGACGTCATGCTTACTCCAAGTTAAAAATTACAGGTTAATGCCTATAAGTAATTCTTATTCTGTAGAAAATGGTCTTTAAAATAAGCCTAAGATTATTAAAAAGCGTTCATTATTTTAGAAGTTATTCAAATTTTTGTAAAACATTGAAAATGACGATTTTTAAGAATATCTTCTACAAATTTTGGCCAAATGACTTCTGTAAGGTCTTATTCTTTTTAAAATTTTATCGTCTTTCAAAATAAAAAACAAAAAAAATTTTACTTTTTATGAATTTTATGTTAAAAAATTTTTGTCATTCCTTTGAAAATGGGTGGACTGACAATTTCGGACGGTACTGTACATCACCTAATATACCCGCAGTTATCAAAGTTCATGATCAATGAGCAGTATGGATTTATGAAGGGAAGATCTACTACGACCAATTTAGGCATATTCACAAACTTTTTGTTTTAAATCTTGATAATGGTGTACAAGTAGACGCAATTTACATGGACATCTCAAAAGCATTAGATAAAGTTGAACATGTTATTTTGCTTGCAAAGCTCAGACATATTGGGTTTTCTGATAATTTATTAAATTTTTTTTAAAGTTATCTTGAGAACAGATATCAATCTGTACGTATCAACAATAACTATTCCATTCCTTTCTTATCTACTTCTGGTGTACCCCAAGGATCAAACTTAGGTCCTCTTTTGTTCAACATATATATAAATGATGTAAACCGTGTGCTTAAATTCAGTTTTTTCTACATTTTGCAGACGATTTAAAATTATACAAAATTATTAAAAATGACAAAGACTATTTCAAACTACAATCTGACATAAACAATCTCAACTCATGGTGTTAAGAAAATAATTTGTCACTTAATTCAAAACCGTTTCCTGCGATTTGTGGCAAGACAATTAAATGTTCCATTCAACATACATGACCATAATTACGATAGCCTGCGCGCTAAATTCAACATTCCTAAACTTATTTCTAGATTTTTATTTGCTAACATGTTGTTTTGGTTCAAATTGTTAAATGGTATAATTGATTGTTCTAATTTACTAACTGCGGTCAATTTCAATGTGCCTGCAAGATTTTCAAGACATTTCAATTTATTCAAAGTGACTTTCTACAGAACAAATTATGCTAATAATTCAATGATCAACAGATTAAGTAAAGAAGCTAATGTAATATCTGAGTCAATGGATTTTTTTGACATATCACTTCTGAGATTCACGTCTAGTCTACTCCAACTTTTATTAACTACATATAATAACTAATAGATAAACCTAGCGACTTATGTATTTACCATTTTTATATTATTTTTACATGGCTATACTTGCCATGCACACAATGTTAGTACTTCTGTACAAAAGGGATCGTTTAAACCCGTGTAAGATTGAATAAATAAATAAATAAATTACAACAGTGCCCCTAAAAAATATTTTAGGGGAAATAGGGGACTGAAAATTAAACAACAGGGGACTTTTAGGGGACCATAGTAATTAGTTAAATAAAGACAAAAATATAATTTATACAGGGTTGCCACAAATATTTAACTTTATTTTTCCCTGACTTTTCACTGATTTCCAAATACAACTTTGACTTTTTCCTGACCCTAAAGAATATTCTGATTCACTCTCAAAATTATTAGGTACTCAAAAAATGTTCTATTTAATTTATTTACAAAATTCTTCAAAAAAAATATTCGAAAACATCAATAGTTTTATTTAAAATAAATATTTAATCATTTTTTTTCATTGGAATTAAGATGTTTAAAATTTTCAAATTCAAACCTTTTCAAATTAAACAACGCATAAGAATATTATTATAAAACATAAAGATTTGGATCTCTCCTACTCTTCGACTCGGAGTGATCCATTTCTTTATGTTTCATAATAATTAAAGATGATCAACTGACAAAATCATTATTTTATTATCATAAGACTATTGTTACTGTAATTTCTTCATAATTATTTGTATCATTCCAATTCATTTAACATTTTCTAGAATTTTTAACTAAAATTCTACTTTAAATCAATAACATCAATTATTATTTAATTAAACTTTTTCAAAAAAAATTAATTCTACAGAATTGTTAGTTAAAAGTACGAAAAATTATAATTTAATTCTACTAGAAATCAATTATTTAAATACGAAAATAAATAATATTGAATGTTTCTTAAAATTTAATTTTTACAAAGAATTGTATTAACAACTTTCGAAAATATTTAATTTCTTTTAAGGAATTTAATTAAAATTTTAATGAAATTTATTATATTAAAGAATTTTCTAACAATTTTTGAAAATAATTAACAATTTGAAGAATTTTATTAAATTTTTTAAAAATAGTTGGATTTTTGAGAAGAATTTAATTAATAATTTTTTAAAACAATTTGAATTTATGAGAAAAATTTTATTAAAATTTTTGAAAATAATTGACTTTTAGAGGAGAATTTTTAAAAAAATTTTGAGAAAAATTTAATTCTTGAGAAGAATTTTTTCTATCTATTTATAACGATAATTTAATTCTTGGCGAGAATTTTTAAAAAGTTTCGAAAATAATTTAATTTATGCAAAGTATTTTATTACCTTTATAAAAAATTGAACTCTTGTGATGAATTTTGATATCTATTTATCAAAATAATTGAATTCTGAAAAAGAAATTAATTAAAATTCTTTAGAATAATTGATTTTATGGGAAGAATTTTTATGCGAATTTGTTGTTTATCAAGTTAATTGAATTTTTTTGCAAAATTACTTAAAAATGTTTGAAAATCATTGATTTTCTCCGACGAATTAAATGTTATTTATGAAAATATTTGAATTATTGCAACGAATTTTATTGTTTTATTGAATAATTGAATGTTTCTTAAAATTAAATTCTTTCCTCAAGTTTAAATAAAACTTAATAATAATTGCATTTTTCAAGAAATTTATTTAAAATTGTATTAAAAATATTTGAAATGTACGATGAAAATAATTGAATTCATAAATGAAATTTTATTATTTATAAAAATAATAATTGAATCTTTCCGTAGAATTGTGTCAACAAGTTTTTTCTATAATTAAATCTGTTGATAAATGTTATGAAAATAGTAAATATTTAAAAATATAGAATTGCTTAAAATTTTTAAAAATTATTGAAATTTTACAAAGAAGTTTATTTAAATTTTTGAAAATAATTCAATTTTTGGCAAAAAATTTTGCAATTTATAAAAGTAATTAAATTCTTGACGATATATTCGTGAAAATTTTTAAAAATAATTGAATTTCTTCGAAGAATTTTATTACTTTTGAAAATAATTGCATTCTTGGGATGAATATTGTATCTTATGAAAATAACTGAATTTTGTGAAACAACAAATTTTATAAATTTCATGAAAAAATTCGTCGATCAAAAATTTCAAGATTTGAAACTTTCAAAACAAAAGTTTCCAATTAAATTTTTCAACGGCAAGTAGTATAGCTAGGCCGGTTCCAAATCAAATCGGTAATGTAGATTCCTACTTACCGACCGATAGGGTAAGATACCGACCGTTAGTGAGGTATATGTGGGTAATTTACCGACCGTTGGTGGGGTATAAGTTTCTGTCGTTAGATGACGTTGCTTAGAGGGGTCTAATTTGCATATATTTAAATATCCTAATTTGCATATATTCAAATTAGTTAACCCTTTTAATTTGCATATATTTAAATATGTGTCTCCATTACCAAGCGTTGGTGGGGTACCTGATTTGCATATATTTAAATATGTGGCAAAGTTACTGAGCATTGGTAGGGTACCTAATTTGCATATGTTTAAATTAGTTGACCCTTTTAATTTGCATATGCTTTCTATTGTTTATGATTTAACTTTCATTGTTAACCCTTTTAGTTTATGCAAATTCCACCCACTATCCAACCTTTTCGATGTAGAATATACAAATACAACCTCCTCCCACCACCCACTTACCTATGTAAAATACATTGCTCTAAGTTAACCACCCCACTCCCACCCACTTTTTTTCCTTTATATATATATTTTCAATACTACCACCCACCACCACCAACTCAGTATAAACCAGATGTATCAACCGCGTTGAGTGAGTGAAAGTTCCACGCGTCAGACCTGTCTGTCTGACTCTTGCAGCATGCTTCCCTCGTACTACAGCAACATGGGGATAAATGTATTGTCTAAAAATTTGTAAGCAAGTTTCAACTTGACTTTTTTCAAGATAACAATAGTATTATTTGAAAATCTTTAAACAAGTTTCAACCTGCATCTTAAATAGAATAAAAACATTGTCTAAAAAACCTTCAGACAGGTTTAAACTTGCCTGTAGATAATAACAAAGACATTCCTTATGAAACCTTTTAGTGACGTCATTTTCATGCGAGTTTGAACACGTCTTCTAAATGACTCTTCTTTTGAGGTAGTTGCGTGCGCAGTCGATAAAGTGGGGGTAAAAGAGTGGAAGTTGAAGAAGAGTGGGGTTTAAGGGATATAAGGTAGGTTGGAATCAACGATTCGAAACTTCTGTTAAAATTTCCTGCAGCTTCAGCAGTACCAGCAGCTTCAGCATCTACAGTAACATTAGCAGTACTAGCAGCTTTAACAACTACAGCATCATCTACTCATTTGATAGATAAATTTCATTTCTTTAATTAAAACATTTTATATTCCAAATTTGTTTTTTTTCTTCAAATTTAATATTAAAAAATCCATCTTTTTTCTTTGCTTACATATATTAAAACAATGG
Source organism: Leptopilina heterotoma (assembly GCF_015476425.1). Classification (NCBI taxonomy): domain Eukaryota; kingdom Metazoa; phylum Arthropoda; class Insecta; order Hymenoptera; family Figitidae; genus Leptopilina; species Leptopilina heterotoma. The sequence continues at coordinate 230,776 of NW_025110939.1, read as the reverse complement.
AGTTCCAAAAAGTCAACGCCATTGGTCGTATGGAGAGCTTTCCACCAACGAAGCCACTTTCTGAGTTGACTGTGAATGAGTCATACAATGTAACTAAAATAAACAAGGTGCAGACGAAATATGGTTCTAGGATTGTAGTAGACCTGGATGCTGCATTTACGACTTTTCTGCCGGCAAGGTTCGCAAAACTATTTGAAGCTGACCCTACCTCCTTCACAATGATGGAAGAAGCCGTGCAATCGGAGAAGTTGCGATTAAAATATATTGGTAACAAATTTAATGTTATTGAATTTGAATAAAATATATATTCTAAGGTTATATTGTAAAAAATTATGTAAATATTCAAAGATTTTAAATAATAAAAAAATTACTTTTAAATGAATTCTTTTATTATCTCACCTTCATATTTCAAATAATTTTTAAATTAATAAAATTTTGTATAAAATTGTATAAGTAAATTTTTATTAAAGTTAAAGGGAAAAAATTTAAAGTATATACAGTACCGTCCGAAATTGTCAGTCCACCCATTTTCAAAGGAATGACAAAAATTTTTTAACATAAAATTCATAAAAAGTAAAATTTTTTTTGTTTTTTATTTTGAAAGACGATAAAATTTTAAAAAGAATAAGACCTTACAGAAGTCATTTGGCCAAAATTTGTAGAAGATATTCTTAAAAATCGTCATTTTCAATGTTTTACAAAAATTTGAATAACTTCTAAAATAATGAACGCTTTTTAATAATCTTAGGCTTATTTTAAAGACCATTTTCTACAGAATAAGAATTACTTATAGGCATTAACCTGTAATTTTTAACTTGGAGTAAGCATGACGTCAAAGTTGGACAAAAAAATTCAAAAAATTTGAAATAATATTATTAAAAGAAAAATAATTTTTGAAACTCAAACATATATTTTTATTAAATTTTCTTGAAAAATCTACACCATATCATGTTTTATATATGTTCTAGAATAGTTTTTAGTACAAAAAATTGATTTCAAATTTTTCCAATTTTTTTGTCTAATTTTGACGTCATGCTTATTCCAAGTTAAAAATGACAGGTTAATGCCTATAAGTAATTCTTATTCCGTAGAAAAAGACCTTTAAAATAAGCCTAAGATTATTAAAAAGCGTTCATTATTTTAGAAGTTATTTAAATTTTTGTAAAACATTGAAAATGACGATTTTTAGGAATATCTTCTACAAATTTTGGCCAAATGACTTCTGTAAGGTCTTATTCTTTTCAAAATTTTATCGTCTTTCAAAATATAAACCAAAAAAAATTTTAGTTTTCATGAATTTTATGTTAAAAAATTTTTGTCATTCCTTTAAAAATGGGTGGACTGACAATTGCGGACGGTACTGTAATATTAAAGGACTAGGTATATCAAGAAAGATAGCCAACATTTTTAAAATTATAAATTTCATTTATTTATATGTATATAGAAAATTAAAACTTATTACAATAGTGTTTCATAATTTTCATAATATGATTTTAAATTAGTATTCACATCATCCACTTCATCGATACCATATGAAAAGTTTCTCAATTCACTTGTAACATTCAAAAACCAATTTCGAAGCTTAAATACATTGTTTACTGCACAATTTTCAGTTTGTGCAATATGATGTGTACATGTAGGTGGTAATAATTCAGTTTTAATATTCCTAAACGCTGGACAGTCAATTTTTTCTAAATTGTGTACATTCATTAAATACTTTTCTAACCACTGCTTTTTTCAGAACCTTTAACGTAGATAGTTTTTGCTCCTCGTAAAGCATCTTGTAAAGTGGTTCGAACTTTATCGTAGCACACATCTCCAGCCATCCAAGGTATTAAATAATAATTATTTGTCAACCACAGGTTCTCACTTTTATAACGTCCTGGTAGTGTATTCCAAGCACAAGGTGGTTCAAAAAGGTAAACTCTTGGTTGAGCATCTGACTCCTGAGGCACTATAGCCAACCACGGTGCGCCTGAACTAAATTTGAATCAAAAGTCGTTGCACATCAAAATTTCTTTTTGATTTTGAATCAGTAGTGTTCCTGGATTAGAAAAATCCAAAAACTAAAATAATCTACGGAGGGCTTTTTGAGAAAAATAGCTTTAAATATTTTCCTATTAGTATTGTATAGAGAATTTCAAATAAATAATATTAATTTATCGAATTTTGTCATTCTCACTGCTCAAAAAGTAAAAAAACGTAAGAAAATAACTTTTTCAACTTTGGAAATGGTTATAATTATTTCGATTAATATATGAATTTAAACATGTAAACTATTATAACTACATACAGAACGCAAAAGCTTTACAGAGTAATCTGGATGATATTCAGAAACTTTGTTTATTTCCCAGGTAGTTTTGAAATCATAGTGCACAGACTCCATAGCCTGTTCGCTGAAAAATCCTAAACCTACCCCCATAATTGCGCAAAACTGTTCGACATGGAAAAAGACGGCATGAACTTTAGGGGTTATATTGACACCTAAATCCACATAACTTTTCTTGAAAGCTTGTATATTCTCCGAGTAATCTTCTTTAAGGTCAATTCCAAAACACGCAGATGTCACTTTCTTGAAGTCATGGAAGACTTTCACGTATTTCATCAACCCTAAATTTTTCTTGCCACGTAGAATGTCTACGTTGTCTAGAAGTTTTTTACATGAATTTCCCTTGAAGGCAGGACTGCCGTGTGTGATTTCCCGTTGAGCATAACAAGCATCTGCCCAGGCTAAAGATTCAGTCTCAAACTCTTTGAGCATATGTGTAAACACTGTATTCACCACACCAAGCATTAGGTGTAATTCTGGTGGTGGGATTATATCCCAAAATGCTTTGTCTTCAGAAGTTTTAATAAGCGGGGGATGAATGCAATTAAAAAAATCTTTTGCTCGCTTTTTCGAGGCTCCTGCAGCTCGCCAGTTTTCATAGTTTTTTAATACATTTTTAGCTGATCTCAATCGCCCACAGACGTGAAGACTATTCTTTTCTGCGTAACACCATGTGCATGGAAACGCACTGCTGTGCGACATGATCCCAACCAAAATATTTGCCAACTTTAAATCTGTTGCGATTGTACCATCAAAGGCTGAAATATTCAATTCAGTCCAAAGTTGTGACACATTTTCATAGTTTTCCTGAGAATTAGAAGCTAATGCTAATATGACCAATTTCTTGACTCCAGAATCCTTAAATCTTTTTGCAGCCACTCCTTCATCATATTTTGAGCGCCCAGTCTTGCGCACCATGTCGACATCAGACGTTGCTTGCACTGAAAGACATATCTTTAAGAAACCACCTCCTCCATCAATACCCAATTTCAGATGTACTTCTGAACCTTGTCGTTTTTCTTTTATGTGCTGAATAAAAGCAGGAATTTTATTACAGTAAACAGCAATAGCGGTAGCATCAGAAATTTCATTGCCCTTCACTTTTACAAACTCAAACTGTTTGCAACTAAAATAATTATCCACAGAATGAGCTTTGGCAAGAAGTTTTGATTTTAAACCAGGCTCAACGATTTTTCTGTTGTTTGCAGATACACGCAAAGAAGAAGCAATGCTCGTAATTGTGCGGTTACTTAAATTTAAATCGGTCTTAATATTTACTTAATCATCTGTAGATAATATCGGGCGTTTCAAGGAATGATCCATGATGTTTTTGTCTCCTACCGCGACATGAAGTTGTGGACCGTGTATTTGCGAAAGAGATAATTTTGAAGCTTTAATATCTTCATTTTCGTTCAATTTTTGTTTTATTACAGACGATACTATTTGACTTTGCGTCTTTGAAGGTGTTTGTAATATACAAGCTGTGAGATTTCTAAATCGAGAATCTGCATTGCAGTTGTGTGACTTTCCTTTACCAATAACACTGAAGCAGAAATTGCACCGCTTTTCAGCAAACGATTTTTCTATAGATTGGTCTGAAATAAATATATAGAGAAATGAAAAATAAAAATGCTATGGGAGAGTGGGACAAACCGGCCATAGTAACGGTTTTTTTACTCTTGTGACTAAACGAATCAACCGATTTCATATTTCGAGGTCTTGTTCGAAAGATCATTTAATTGTGCAACTTTTTCCCAGAGACACCTATACTTTATCTTTTATTGATTAGTTGCTGTGTTAACTTTAAAAAAATTTGCAAACGGGCCGGTTTGTCCCACCCCATGGGGTAAAACGGCCACCCCCATGGGCAAACCGGACCGTTTGGTTTTTTATTTATAATATTGCATTTACATAATCTACAATAATAAAAAACATAAAGAACCATGTAAAATAATAATACGAGATTGAATTTTAATTAAATAAATATTTTTTTTAATAAAAAAATAAAAATGTTTGTCATTATTAGACAATCAATATTCAAGGGTCCAATTCTCATTGAAAGACAATTATTTTTCATTGTAAGTAAATATTTTAATGATAGAAACATTTTATTTGAAAATAATTTTTATGAAACTTTAATTCAATGGAAATATCTTATGGCCGGTTTGCCCCACCGAAAACGGTCCGGATTGCCCTATAGGCCCATTTTGAGAATAAATGTTTGTCAAAAAAGACGCTTTGCAAATTCTTCAAAGTTTTTGGTGGTAAATATTCCTGAGGTGTGTACCTTCAAAACCCAAGACCTAATATTTGGAAATATTACACGATTTCCTCAGAATTTCCTTAAGAAAAAATTCGTAAAAGTGTAGAAAAAAACTAAAAAAAACTTTTGCTCCCAGCGTTGCACAAACAAAAGTAAGAAATGTCAAATTGAAAAAATAAGGTATACTACATATGGTTGTTTCAAATTTCTAAATAGCACTTTTGACAATTTCGCTATTTCGGAGAAATTTCGCTCTGACCGGTTTACCCACCGGGCCGGTTTGCCCCACTCTCCCCTATTATAAAAATTAACTATTTTTCCTTAATTTCTTAATCTTACCAGAAACTATGTTCTTTGGAGTTTTACTAGACATCTTGATAGGTTGGCTTCGCCCTATTTCGCAAACTTTACAATCACATTTTACATCATTATTTAGCCTTGTACATTTCTTCAGTGGTTGAAGTATTGACAAATCAGGGGATTTGATTTTAACTTCACCAGATTCAGCTCGATATATGTTTCTTCTGCATGAATTACATAAAGCTGCAGGAAACCGTTCATCATCAAAGTAATTGTCGACTAGCTTTTCCATATGACTCTGTAGCTTGTTTTCGATAACAAACATTTTGTTTTGTTTTTTACAACAAAGAAAACATACTTTCCGACGATTTTTATCGTGCGTACAAGCTTTATGTGGCATTTTAGACGTATTATTTTCGAATATTTACGCAAATATTGACTTAGTAATGTCATGTCACTTTGATACATGTGTGAACACCGCAACACTTGACAAATAAATTAAAAACAATTTTATTTTATTTTTTACAAACAAAATATCTTCAGATGCCAAGGCGAGTATATAAAATTAATCAATTTAATTGTCTTTGCAAGATAACAAAGAAAACCTTGTTTTCAATTTTAAGACTAGCGTTTTACTATAAATTAGTAAAGTAATTTCTATTAAAATTTCATTTTGGCACAGTTTATGACAATAAATAAGTAAATTTTTAAAAAATAAAAAGTACATACTTGTAGTATATAAGTCATTTATTCTATATTTTAACATTAATATCATCTTTTTCAAAATTTCAAATGTAAATATATCTAAACTCACTTTTCTCGAAAAGACCTCGGCGGATTATTTTACAGTACCGTCCGCAATTGTCAGTCCACCCATTTTTAAAGGAATGACAAAAATTTTTTAACATAAAATTCATGAAAACTAAAATTTTTTTTGGTTTATATTTTGAAAGACGATAAAATTTTGAAAAGAATAAGACCTTACAGAAGTCATTTGGCCAAAATTTGTAGAAGATATTCCTAAAAATCGTCATTTTCAATGTTTTACAAAAATTTAAATAACTTCTAAAATAATGAACGCTTTTTAATAATCTTAGGCTTATTTTAAAGGTCTTTTTCTACGGAATAAGAATTACTTATAGGCATTAACCTGTCATTTTTAACTTGGAATAAGCATGACGTCAAAATTAGACAAAAAAATTGGAAAAATTTGAAATCAATTTTTTGTACTAAAAACTATTCTAGAACATATATAAAACATGATATGGTGTAGATTTTTCAAGAAAATTTAATAAAAATATATGTTTGAGTTTCAAAAATTATTTTTCTTTTAATAATATTATTTCAAATTTTTTGAATTTTTTTGTCCAACTTTGACGTCATGCTTACTCCAAGTTAAAAATTACAGGTTAATGCCTATAAGTAATTCTTATTCTGTAGAAAATGGTCTTTAAAATAAGCCTAAGATTATTAAAAAGCGTTCATTATTTTAGAAGTTATTCAAATTTTTGTAAAACATTGAAAATGACGATTTTTAAGAATATCTTCTACAAATTTTGGCCAAATGACTTCTGTAAGGTCTTATTCTTTTTAAAATTTTATCGTCTTTCAAAATAAAAAACAAAAAAAATTTTACTTTTTATGAATTTTATGTTAAAAAATTTTTGTCATTCCTTTGAAAATGGGTGGACTGACAATTTCGGACGGTACTGTAGTTTTTGGTTTTTGTTAATCAGGGATAACTACTGATTCAAAATTAAAAAGAAATTTTGATGTGCAACCCTCTTACTTTGGCTATCCAGTTTTCTCAGTGTGAAGGAGCAGAGAGAATTGCTTGTAAACAACATATATACACGGAAAAAAAATTCTTGTAAAATTTACAGGATTTCCTGCGCCATCTATGAGCCACGGTTGTAGTATCCACAAACGGCTGAGTTTGGGGAATACAAAAACCAAACTGTGTGTGTGTCACAAACTGCAACAGACGAACTGTAGGATTTCTTGGTGCTATTACAGATTGATTTGTGCTACACCCAAACCAGCTTGTTGAAAACACTACACTGAAAGAAATGCTTTGACATTATCATCAATAAAAGTTTGGTTAAGAAATTCTTTTTAACTTGAAAATAAGGTTCTTTTATTTTAGCGAAACGCACCATAATAACAATAAAAACAATTTTTAAAAACATAAGTACTACATTGGCTGACAAAGTTATTCAGAGGAAACATTTATTATATTATAATTCTGTTTCAAAAATTTATGAATGATAATATCAATCATATTTAAATGTAACTCTGTGATTTGTATTTTTGTATTACTACAATTTTTATATTAGTTTTGCCTATTCCGTTTTCTGTCTGATTCAACCATACTGAGTGTCAGTATTAAAAACCCAGCTTTCGTGTGTAAAACAGGGTGTTAGGTGCGTTTGTTAAAAGCGTTGTGCGCAGACGTATTCAAAACAAACAAAATGTAATGGCAATATGGTTGTATTAGCCAGAATTATCACAGTAATCACGAATATTTTCTTTCAGTGTCAACTCGCCTGTATAAAGCACAACTTAACCTATTCGTATATTCTACAAAAGGCCTTATGTTTTTCACAAGAAATTTTTTTCTGTGCATGTATCCTGACACGGTGTATGGGACCATGCATTCAAAAAGTGAATTATACAGAAAGTGTAAAGTTGAGCCCCCAATTAATAACTTTTGATTAAGCAATGCATAACCTCTACATCGACGATGCTTTGGTTTACATTGTTTTAATATTATGGAGTTCTACAAAGACTACGCATTGCTCAAGATATATTTGTCTCTTTTGGCACTTTTAAAGTCAAAACAAAAGTATGTGAATGACATGTAAGGTAGTAGACGAAAATACAGAGGGACTGATTTTTTGAAGTGCCTTTTATCTGCATGTAAAAAACTTCAAATTGACAAAAGTTTTACTGTTAAGAATAAAAAAATGTCTAAGTAAAAACAATTTTTCACTTTTGTATATGAAAAAACAACTGAAAAACTATATAGAATTTTATTAATAACTAAGACTTAATTATTTTTGGACGTAAGGTTCCCTTTACCTCGCGAGGATACTTATGAAATTTAAATTAGAAGTTAATAAATTTAAACTGAAAAAATAGAATTTCTTTTAAATATTTAAATATATGAATTCATGTAAAATATATACTACACTGAGAAAGCTTTGGGTGAGCAGCAGACTTTCGATAGGCTGCTACTGACTATTTTGGTGGAACGCTATAAGACTATACTTTTGGGTTGCTGCGGTACAATTTTAGACGCGTGACAATCCTAAAGGTCTTAAGTTGCAAACCAATGGCGGTATCCCCACTACTTTGGTAAGCTGCTCACCAGCATTTTGGACAGTCACAAACCCAAAATTGTACGGCAGCGCATCAAAACTGTAGTGGAGCCGCTGTCACATATGTTGTTCCGCTACAGTTCCTAGGGTCTCTCAGTGCACATTTTGAGGTTATCATGCTTATACTAAGTCAATTAAAAACGATTACAGTCCTAAAACTCTAGAATTCTTACTCAGTGAATTGATAACATGGTTTCATTGACATTGTGAGGATTTAATAGATTTGGTAGATGGTTAACTTTTCCAATAGTTATCTTTAACTTTTCTAAAAGTTAACTTTAACTTTTTAATAGTTAAATTTAACATTTTCAATAGTTAACCTTAACTTTTCCAATAGTTAACTTCAACTTTTCAAAAAGTTAACTTTAACTTTTCCGATAGTTAACTTCAACTTTTCAAATAGTTGACTTAAATTTGACTGGTATCATTGTTTTCTTAATACAAACAGTATAGTAAAAATACAATCTTTGTGTTATAAGGACACAATGATGCCAGTCAAAATAACTTTAACTTTTTCAATAGATAGTTAACCTTAACTTTTGTAAAAAGTTAACTTTTGTTAAAAGTTAACTTTAACTTTTTCAATAGTTAACCTAAACTTTTGTAAAAGTTAACTTTAACTTTTCAAATAGTTGACTTCAATTTGACTGGTATCATTGTTTTCTTAATACAAACAGTATAGTAAAAATACAATCTATGTATTATAAGGACACAATGATGCCAGTCAAAATAACTTTAACTTTTCAAAAAGTTTATTTCAACTATTTAAATAGTTGACTTCAACTTTTCAAAAAGTTGACTTCAACTTTTCAAATAGTTGACTTTAACTTTTCAAAAAGTTGACAATTGTGCTAAACAAGATATTCTTAGATGGGCACTTTAGATACATAAGCTGACTTCGAAATATGTTAACATCATATAGGGTAAATGCATTAGTGGTCGGACACTTAAGGTCATGTTATTTAGTGGTCACGTGTCCCATATACTTTACTATAAGTCACATGACCATTGAATAACATAACCTTAAGGATACGATCTTATATTATTGACAAGTAGCTACTTGCTTTTTAAGCTTATTATCGATTAAAGGAGTCTTTCAAGAATAAAAACTATATAAACTTGTTACAAATACTCAAGTATTTTATAAAATATAATCATTTTAATGAAAAATAACGAAAGCTTCAGTAGGCGGAGACTTTTTTTTATTTTTTCTATAGTCGGACATGTGTCAGATATTTTGGATTTATAAAGTAAAAAAGATAATTTTTTTATTGCTTCTTGCTGGAAAATTGAATTAAAGCTTATTAGAAGTTAATAATATAATATTTAAATTCTACACTATGAGAAATGGATAGTAAAAATTAAAAATTTTAGACTGTCCGGTACTAGGGACAATATCAAAATTGCAGTATTTTTTCACCAAAACTAAATTGAACTTAAAAAAAGTTTATGAAAATATTGTATTTTTGTTAATTGATTTTGGTGTTATATATTGTAGAGTTAATTAATTCATAAATGAAGTCATATTTTTTTAAATAGCTTTATTTTTATGAAACGCTTATGTGTCCGGTACTAGAGGACTTCCCCCTACTTATGCTAACTCTCTGATTGTAGTCACTACTATCAAGTATTGTCAAAGTTTAACGTGAGTGCATGCGTTGACTATGACAGCACCTTTCAATTCTATTGAAAAAATTCGTGAGTGTTTCCGAATTCATCTAAAATGGTCAAATTTGTAAGAAAATATTTCAGTGTTGTGGAATATGGAATCTTTGATTCCACTTTTTGTCAGTTAGTTAATGATTTTTGTTTGATTTGATCAAAGACTAAACAATTTATATATATTTATAACCTCAAAATATTAAAGGATTGTATTTTCTTTTAAAATGACAGGTTAATGCTTATACAAGCTACTTTCATTTGGCAATACATTTTTTAAAAGTGTTGGTAAGTCTGTGAAATTTTTAAGTTAAATGAGACTTCCGATTATCGCCCAATAGAACGGCACTGACTGGTTTAAAAGACCTGAAATAGGTAAACAAACATTTTCCAACAAATTTTTCTCTGAACACAGATACTTTTTACAAAATCTGCATTCATACACTAAATACGCGTCTCTTAAATTATAATCACCGAAAAGATTGTTTAAATCCATGCGTAAACGTTATTGTAAAATGAAAAATTGGAAAGTAATGTAATTCAAAGAATATGACAGCTCAGCCATTGTGCTCGCTCTGCATACTTCTACCCTCTTCTGGCGATTGGCAACAATCTCTGATTGTATAACATTTTTAATATCAAAGATTGTTATCTCAACAATCAAATTTCAACAATCTTCTGATAGTAAATCCCGTGTGGAAATTGAAAATGGGCTTTAATAATACCCTGAATAGATTCCCTTTCGCTAGTGAGGCTCAAACTAGGAAAACTCGTCACGACCTATCTAATTTCGTCACGTTTAAATATCAGTTGATGATGAAAAATAGAGGTTCTAACTAGATCGCGTTGTCAGTACCTGAGTAGAATATCAGAATGTATGAATTTAACTAGAGGCATTCTAGTCAGGGCCGGATTGAAAAAATTAATAGGGATATAAAAAGATCCAGATAGATTTCCCTATCTGAAGATGAGGACATTCTAGTCAGTGTCCGACTATTACCTATCTAGAAATTATTAGTGTAGTTGGCCATACTAATTCCTCATCAGCGCTCCTTTTTAAATAAAGCGAAGTAGGGAAATTTCTATACGGTATACTACAAGGATGTCCGTATATGTTATTCATTGCGCTACTCAACAATGGTTGCATCTACAGTCCGACACTATGATTTTTTAAATATTGAATATCATATTTCTTGTATAATTATTTTGTAAAACAACACTATTTTCATAAAATACGAACTTCACGCGTTCGTTCAGTATATACTTCAAAGTAATTATAACAGTGCAATACTATTTATTTGACAAAAAAACTCAAAAGTAGTACTACTCAAATGTGTTCAACTACTAGTACTGTTTTACTATACCTACAGATTAAGAAAACAATGATACCAGTCAAATTAAAGTCCACTTTTTGAAAAGTTGAAGTTAACTATTGGAAAAGTTAAAGTTAACTTTTACAAAAGTTAAGGTTAACTATTGAAAAAGTTGGAGTTAACTTTTTTAAAAGTTGAAGTTAACTATTGGAAAAGTTAAAATTAACTTTTACAAAAGTTAAGGTTAACTATTGAAAAAGTTAAAGTTAACTATTGAAAAAGTTAAAGTTATTTTGACTGGCATCATTGTGTCCTTATAACACAAAGATTGTATTTTTACTATACTGTTTGTATTAAGAAAACAATGATACCAGTCAAATTGAAGTCAACTATTTGAAAAGTTAAAGTTAACTTTTACAAAAGTTTAGGTTAACTATTGAAAAAGTTAAAGTTAACTTTTACAAAAGTTAAGGTTAACTATCTATTGAAAAAGTTAAAGTTATTTTGACTGGCATCATTGTGTCCTTATAATACAAAGATTGTATTTTTACTATACTGTTTGTATTAAGAAAACAATGATACCAGTCAAATTGAAGTCATCTATTTGAGGAGTTGAAGTTAACTATTAAAAAAGTTAAAGTTAACTTTTTGAAAAGTTGAAGTTAACTATTGGAAAAGTTAAAGTTAACTTTTACAATAGTTAAGGTTAACTATTAAAGAAGTTAAAGTTAACTTTTTGAAAAGTTAAAGTTATTTTGACTGGCATCATTGTGTCCTTATAATACAAAGATTGTATTTTAACTATACTGTTTGTATTAAGAAAACAATGATACCAGTCAAATTGAAGTCAACTATTCGAAAAGTTGAAGTTAACTATTTAAAAAGTTAAGTCAACTTTTACAAAAGTTAAGGTTAACTACTGAAAATGTTAAAGCTAACTATTGAAAAAATTAAAGTTGTCCAAACTGTCCAAAATGCTGGTGAGCAGCTTACCAAAGTAGTGGGGATACCGCCATTGGTTTGCAACTTAAGAACTTTAGGACTGTCACGCGCCCAAAATTGTACCGCAGCAACCCAAAAGTATAGTCTTATAGCGTTCCACCAAAATAGTCAGTAGCAGCCTATCGAAAGTCTGCTGCTGACCCAAAGCTTTCTCAGTGTAGTATATATTTTACATGAATTCATATTTTTAAATATTTAAAAGAAATTCAATTTTTTCAGTTGAAATTTATTAACCTGAAATTTAAATTTCATATGTATCCTCACGAGGTAAAGGGAACCTTACGTCGAAAAAAATTAAGTCTTAGTTATTAATATAATTCTATATAGTTTTTCAGTTGTTTTTTCATATACAAAAGTGAAAAATTGTTTTTACTTAGACATTTTTTTATTCTTAACAGTAAAACTTTTGTCAATTTGAAGTTTTTTACATGCAGATAAAAGGCACTTCAAAAAATCAGTCCCTCTGTATTTTCGTCTACTACCTTACATGTCATTCACATACTTTTGTTTTGACTTTAAAAGTGCCAAAAGAGACAAATATATCTTGAGCAATGCGTAGTCTTTGCAGAACTCCATAATATTAAAACAATGTAAACCAAAGCATCGTCGATGTAGAGGTTATGCATTGCTTAATCAAAAGTTATTAATTGGGGGCTCAACTTTACACTTTCTGTATAATTCACTTTTTGAATGCATGGTCCCATACACCGTGTCAGGATACATGCACAGAAAAAAATTTCTTGTGAAAAACACAAGGTCTTTTGTAGAATATACGAATAGGTTAAGTTGTGCTTTATACAGGCGAATTGACACTGAAAGAAATTATTCGTGATTACTGTGATAATTTTGGCTAATACAACCATATTGCCATTCCATTTTAATTGTTTCGAATACGTCTGTGCACAACGCTTTTAACAAACGCACCTAACATCCTGTTTCACACACGAAAGCAGGGTTTTTAATACTGACACTCAATATGGTTGAATCAGACAGAAAACGGAATAGGCAAAACTAATATAAAAATTGTAGTAATACAAAGAGACAAATCACAGTGTTACATATAAATATGATTGATATTGTCATTCATAAATTTTTTGAAACAGAATTATAATATAATAAATGTTTGCTATGAATAACTTTGTCAGCCAAAGTAGTACTTATGTTTTTCAAAATTGTGTTTATTGTTATTATGATGCGTTTCGCTAAAATAAAAGAACTTTATTTTCAAGTTACTAAGAATTTCCTAACCAAACTTTTATTGTTGATAATGTCAAGGCATTTCTTTCAGTGTGGTGTTTCCAACAAGCTGGTTTGGGTGTAGCACAAATCAATCTGTAATAGCACCAAGAAATCCTACAGTTCGTCTGTTGCAGTTTGTGACACACACACAGTTTGGTTTTTGTATTACCCAAACTCAGCCGTTTGTGGATACTACAACCGTGGCTCAAAGATGGCACAGGAAATCCTGTAAATTTTACAAGAATTTTTTTTCCGTGTATATATGTTGTTTACAAGGAATTCTCTCTGCTCCTTTACACTGAGAAAACTGGATAGCCAAAGTAAGAGTGTTAGGTTTTAAGTGTTAACCTGATTCTCTAGATAGTTAACTTCTTTCTCCGAGATAGTCAACTTGATCATCAAAGTATCAATTTATCCCTCCGACATGGTTACAAAACATTTAACCTCAAACATAGTCTGTTTGTCCCTCCAGATAGTTTGTTGAATACTCCATTTTTCTCTGTGCATTATTAAAAAAGTTAAGGTTAACTTTTAGGAAGTTAAAGTTAACTACTGGAAAAGTTAAAGTTAACTTTTATAAAAGTTAAAGCTAACATTTGGAAAAGTTAAAGCTAACATTTAAAGAAGTTAACCATTTATAAAATCTAGTAAAGCCTCACAATGTGGCTGAAATCATGTGATCAATTCACTGAGTCAGAATGCCAGACTGCTAGTGCAGAAGCTTATGACTGTAACCATTTTTAAAGAATTCTGTATAAGCATGAACTACAGTTCCAACAACTCAAGTAGAAGATTTTATATGGTAACTGTCACATTAGTAAACAGAGCATTAAAGTTCACATTTGGAAAGTTGAATTTACTTTGTAGAAACTTTAAGAAACGTTATAAATATATATATATATATATATATATATATATATATATATATATATATATATATTAATTATAATAATATTATATATTATATATACAATTTATATATATTTACAAAGATACTAATATATATTTTGCTTAACACTTTGCTTTATTAAAAAATGCAAATAAAATAATAGAAGCTTAAAAAATAACTAAATGGAAAGAAGTAACAAAAAACAGATTTTTGGTTGCATGCATTTCAAATACTAATGGGGATAATTTCAAAGCCTTCCTAAGATTCGTATTAGACAAAAGATCCTTTGTTTGAAACACCAGGTTTGCAACACTGATGAGCCGTAACAGGTATCAAATTATTTTGCTTCAAATGATAAAATTTTTAAGTTGCGACCTGTTTTAGATAATTTTTTTGAAAAATGTCAAACTATTATTTCTGGTGAATAAATATGTATTGATGAGTCCTCCGTTGCATATAAAGGACGAAAAACGAAAAAAATGCTGAAAGGGGAAATGAAGTCAAGTCTAACTGCTTCAACTGCAAAATATAAATATCCAACTAAACGTTGCGTGGAATGTTACATGATAGACACTTGAAAAAAAGTTAGACAAGTTTGAAAAAATTGTGACTTTGCAGTGTGTGCAAATGATTGTTTCGAAATTTGTTATAAATCCTAATTCTAGAGTTATCCTATATTCATTGACTTTGTGCAATTTTTAACTTTTAGAAAATATTTTAATGCATATGTATATGCTTGTTTACATTATTTATACAAATTATATAATACAAAAAAGATTTATGTAGGAAACAAAAAAATGAAATAAAATTTATAAGATATTAAAAAAAATTACAAAAAAGTGTGCTGATAAATTCTATAGTCAACCACCTCGACCCCAATCGGACAGCAGATTGGGAGGTGAATCCTGGGAACTTACTTATATTATTTATAAATATACTAGGTGATGACAAAGGTTATGAGATGTTCATAAAAAAGATAAACTGAAAAACTTAAAAATCACATGTACATTTATATATTTCAAATAACACTATTTTCCAATATTATGTCATCTTGTAAAAATATTAATTATTTTTAAGTTACATTGATTGATTGTTCAAAAAGTCGTCCGCAATATTGGATCCGCCATTTTGAATTTTGAAAAACCGACATCATATTCGTAATCAGTGACCTCGAAAACCCCCGAGTAAGAAATTTCAGGTAATTTGGATCAATTTTTAAAAAATTCGTCCGCCATATTGGATCCGCCATTTTGAATTTTGAAAAACCGACATCCTTTTCGTAATCAGCGACCTCGACAACCCCCGAATAACAAATTTCAGGTAATTTGGATCAGTTTTTAAAAAAGTCGTCCGCCATATTGGATCCGCCATTTTGAATTTGAAAAATCCGACATCATATTCGGAATCAGCGACCTAAAAAATCCCCGAGTAAGAAATTTCAGGTAATTTGGATCAATTTTTAAAAAAATCGTCCGCCATATTGGATCCGCCATTTTGAATTTTAAAAAACTAACATCATATTCGTAATCATCGACCTCCAAAACCCCCCAGTAACACATTTCAGGTAATTTGGATTAATTTTTTAAAAAGTCGTCCGCCATATTGGATCCACCATTTTGAATTTTGAAAATCCGACATCATATTCGTAATCAGCGACCTCGAAAACCCCCGAGTAACAAATTTCAGGTAATTTAGATTAATTTTTTAAAAATTCGTCCGCCATATTGGATCCGCCATTTTGAATTTTGAAAAACCGACATCATATTCGTAATCAGCGACCCCGAAAACCCCCGAGTAATAGATTTCAGGCGATTTTAAACATTTTTAAAATAAAAATGCATTGTATTGTCAATGGCAAATATTTTGAAAAATTTGCTAAAAGTGCTGTTTTTAAAAATTTTTAACATTTTTATAGTTTATTGTTTTTAAAGACAGAAACGTGCGTCGCATTCTGCATTGCGTTGACTTTTTAGAAATTATTTTATTTCTAATTTTCATCCATTTTTGACCTTTTTACATCAATTTTTATCATGGCAAAGATTGTCAGTTTTCCGGCAGTCAGAGCAAAGTCCGAAATGGCAAAGATCTTTGCCATAGGTAGTCAAGGGGTTTAAAGATAAAAGAAAAAAATAGGGAAAATTTAGGGAAAATTTTTAAAATAGGGTACGTTTAGGGGCCAAAGTTAAAAAGGGGACTTTTAGGGAAATAGGGGACAGACTGTGAAGCCTGTAAATTTTTTTAAAATTCATTTAATTTCCATATTTTCAATAAGAATTTTTCAGAAATAAGGTTATATTTCAAAATATTTATTAAAAATAAATTAATAAAATTTATTAAATTATAAATGTTATTTCAATAAACTATGATTAAATTTTCAATTGTTTTTACTTTTTAAATTTATTTTCGGAAATACAATTATTTAAAAAAAATTAATTATATTTTTTTAAGAAATAAATTTTTTAGGAATTTCTAAATTAAATTATTCAAAACTTCAATAATTTTTTAAACAATAAATTAAAAATTTATTCTTATTTTTTTGACAAGAATTAAATCTTAAATAATTTTATTAAAAAAATCTCATAAAATTTAATTTTTTCTCAAAATCGCAACCGTAATACTTCCAAGAATAAATGATTTTTTTAGAATTTTCTAATAAAATTATTTAAAAACTTTAAGAATTTAAAAAAAATATATATCTTTTGTAAATCCATAGAAAAGTATATTTTTAAAAATCAAATTACATTTAATAGATAATTTTCAATGATTAAAAAATAAAATTTACTTTAAAAAATTTTTTTAAAATATAATAAACTCTTTAATTGAAATAATTTTGAAATATTTAAGTAAAACTAGAGTCTCCAGGGGATGTACAGAACATGATTTACGTGTTCCGAGCTGTTTAAAATTAAAGCGTCTAAACTTTTTTTATATGTATTTGAAAAAACTAAGTTAATATATATATGTATATAGCAATATCTGGGAAAAAATAATTTTTATACTTTTTAAGTATAACAAAAGAGTTGTAAAATATAAAATATTTTTAAATAGCAAAAAAGAATCACTGAAATAAGGAAAATTACACTTACCACCCAATAGATGAATCAATCTATTCAATCTATTGGATTGATGATCAATCTATTGGGTTGTAAGTGTAATATCCTCGTGGACTTCATAACGTTGCGTCCTCTCATTTAGCCACTTTACGTCTGCTTTTCGTTTTGTTTTAAACTTTGAATTCGTAATTTGCGAACATTCAATTAGCTCCTTAAATTTATCACTGAGGTACTGCACATATGCATGGGTATATTCCATTTTTCAAACAAATTATACAAAAATTTTTTGAAGAGCGAGATGTTTACAACAGCCGGTACAGTACAAAATCACTTCCGAACTTCAAGTAGAACAAGATAAGAGTCATGCCCGGCAAGCTCTATCGTGCGTAAGGCCTTTCTGCAATACGATCGTAAGAGAATAAAGGCCAATTAGGATGTTACACTCTCGTCTTTAAAACGATACGATGCGCACACGTACATTTTTGTTTACTGGGCATCGAATCGTCTTGAAGACAATTTGATTTCACTTATTGTGGACTCAACCTAAAGATAGACGGAGCATGAACTGATGAAAACAGAGCACGAGACTATCTCTATGTGCGTTAGACTTAACATTCATTTCATTGAACTAACCTAATCTTTAAACGGAAGTAGCGTCTCTTTTGTCTTTTCCGTCCATTTCAGGCAGCCTCGTGCAGATCAGCATATTAGTAGTACTTAATTTAGTGTACTTAACTAAATAGTGTAAATTTGTTGATTGAAAGTGAAAAGATATATTTGAGAAAATTGTTAACTGAAAAAAAGTGTTCGATTGTGATTAATTGACAGAACTTTCAATATTATTATTATGTATCAACAACAAAGGAATTGGTGATATATTTAATATGGTACGTATAATACATAATATAATCTCTTTTTTAGTAAATAATAACCTTTAAATTTAAGGTAATATTGAAAAAAAATTTATTTTATTTAATAGAAAAATATTTGTGATATAAAAAATTGATCATAAATAGTGGCCAAGAGTAATTAATTTTGAGAAATGTATGGGAAAAACTGAATTTTTCAATTCAGTTTCGTTTATCAAAATTGATTATTTTCTAAATCGCAAGTGAAATTTCTTTTTACGAAATTTAATAATGTCAAAAATACTTTAGATACTTATTCGTATTTAATAATGTGACGTATTATTTTGAACTAATTTAATTTTAGTAAAAATTCTGCTTACGTCAGTCAAAATCTGACGCTTTCAACAATCAAAATATTAAAAATTTAAATAAACAAATTTCGCCGTCAGGCGCCAATTAATTTTAAAGATAATTAATAAACTCTTACACTAGCTCGACTCAACATACAACAACTCAACACCTATGAGTTTCTCTCTCGCTCAGAGAGAATTCTGCCCGAACAATTGGCAATCAGAAATGCCAACGAGGAGACACGACTGGCTAAATACTGGCACGACTTACCCACGACGAATCGGCTCTATCACTTCTTGGACTGTTTCTCTTCTCTCGGCTTACTGCTCGTCGTTCTCTCCGTCGACGATTGTAACAGGTTTTAATCCAAGAAATGACACTTACTTCAACTCAATTTACACTATTTATTTACTGAACATAACTTGAGCTTCACGCTCCACTTCTCGGCTATTATCTACTACAAAAACTCAAAATACACACTAGAAAATGAAAAGAAAACGGCGCTACGCTCCACAGTGGTCCGAAATGACTAAAAATCGTAAAATGTAAATCTTCACGCGAGTTTTTAACGAAAATAAGTGTACAAGGGGTCAATCGACGCAGAATTAAACCTAGAATTCGCAAAAGTGCGATCTTGGGAAAAAATTCACTCCACTCGTAACTACGTTCAAAAAATGTGTTAAAAATGCAGTTTTTTTAATTGCATGTATTTGAAAATTTTCTAAAATGCTTTAAAAATATTATTGATGACATTTAGTTGTTTCTACTGATAATAATGTACGAAAAATTAAAATGTTTGCTATACTATAATCTTTATCTAATTTATTAATAACTTATTAGTGAATCGATTTTACTTCAACTTCATATCACTGTGACAAAACACGATAACATTTTGTTCTCTTATATTCTATTTTCCAAGTTTAACAGAAATAAAATGTCATTTAATTTTAATTATTTCAATCTATAAAAAATTGTATAAGAAAATGATTGAATTTTCGGTGCCTCACAATGAATTGTATAGACTAATTAAAGATAATATCAAATGTGACATAAGGGATAAAAAGATGATCGTTTTAAATTACATTGTCTATAATTTTCACATTGTAAAACGAAAAGATGTCTCTGAAATAAAAAATAAATTGGAGAAATCGTTTTTTAATAATCTTTTTAAAAGATTTAATGAACTAAAAAGGAATAAAAAAGGTTATGAATATTTTGAAAACAAATATTCTTCTTGGTTACAATCAGAATTCAACTTTCGTTCTCAAGATGAATGTAACGAAGAAGGGAATAAGTTTTCAAGTGAGTAAGAATATATTGGAATATTAAGAAGATAAGAAATTATTCTTTAAATCTGTTTGTTTTATAATTACAGAAACTCCTATTAATATTGATTCTTTGAAAACCGCAAAAATAAACAACAAGATAAAACCCGTCAACATAAATGTTGACCAATGTTTAGCAGCTAATGATAATATTAATACTTCTAGTAAAAGGGTTAAAAAAAGGATTGAATCTAACACAGCTATGTCTGCATCAGATGCACTTGCATTAATAGTGAATACAAACATGACAAAAAGTGCTTACATAAAAATAAAAAATCAACAGAGAAATGCAATGTTTATTTGTATCCTTCATACTACAAAGTACTTATACACAATTAATATTAAATATTTCGAAATTTCGACTCATTCTAAAGTAGCAGTTTTAATTACATATAGATATTAATTTTTGTATTCTATTTGAAATAAAATATTTTTCTACAATTAATTAATTTTTAAAATTATTTTTATATAATTAATTATAATCAAATGCGTAGGAAGAAATAGTCTAACCGATTGCAATAATGTTTAATAACATTGATTATAGATCTTAAAGGAAAAACAAAATTGTATTCTCCGAAATGTGCACATAACTGAATCTTTATGTGAAGTTCCTTTACAAGATTTAGTTCATCATACAGCGGAAAAATTATTAAAATATATTAATTTTAATTGTGAAAATGATACCGAAGTTCACTTAACAATGAAATTTAAATTTGGATTTGATGGCACAACATGTAGCAAATATAAACAAAATGACTCTAAAAATTGTACTATGGAAAAATAATTACGCTTCATCTCCAAGATATTGTAGACCAATTAGATTTAAATTCGTGAAAGTGTTACGAACCGAAAAATAATTATATAATAAATTAATTAGAATCCGAAAATAAATTTGGAAAACCAAAATTTAAAATATAGAAAATTTTTAACTGGACAATTTGAGAGAGAGTCTACCGCGCGCCTGCGGAGGTTCGCCGGAGGAACCAAGCTGCCAGAGCCGAATGGCCCTGTTTTTATTGTATGGGTTCGTTATTCTCTTTTAAAAGAATTTACCAAGCAACATCCTTTCCGATTTTATTTAATAGAAGGAAACAAAACAAAGACAGAAAAGAAAACAAGATTTCAAATAAAAGTACAATTTATTTTAAATCAAGAATAAGAAAATTATTACAGAAAAATACAAGAGAGAAAGAAAAATGGAACGATACAATATTTTAAAAACTCACCCTCTCTTCTTTTTAAACATAAATTTCTTACAACTACCGCCTGAGTTTTGAGATGCTCAGCGGGCGAAAACTCTTAATTGTCTTTGAATTTACTTAGGCCTTGCCTTCAAATGACCTAGGCAATACACACACGTACATAAACTCACGGGCCGAGGGAGGAAAATTTAAAAGAAGAGCACGCACTTGTGAACTGAATTTAATAATTTATACCACTCAAAATTTTTTTTTTGTCCGTGAATCTAATTTACGCGTAATTTTAATCATTAACACTAATTGAAATTTTATTAAAATAAAATTTAAAATAGCGAAAGTAATTAAATTTGGTCGGGCTTCACTAATGTGAAGCTTTTACCTTTTTTTTTTTTTTCGTCTATCCTAGGTCCTAGACACTATCTTGTAGTGGTCTGTTAGGCTAGGGGTCGATTAATAGACGGGCAAGTCCCGGCGTTTCGCGAATTGCTTTCAAGCCTCTACGAGGAGCTTACTAACAAGACGAAAGTTGTACTGCAAATTTTAAAAATTCTAATTGCTCCTCTACTCCTTGCTTCTAAATCTGGGGGAAGATTTGGGATAGAAGAGGTGGTTGTAGGAGTAAAAGTGGGGTCGGAACTCTGGGCCTATTGGTCAAGAAGATTTTTGCTGACTTGCGGATCTCACGGTTGGCGTGAGAAACGGAAATGTGTTTGCAAAAATTTGATATTTTTCGGGAATTATTATTTTCAATAATTCCAATCAATTAATAAAAGATAAAAAAAAATCAAATTGTTTGTTGGCATCATTATTATAAAAAGATTAAATTTTCTTTTCATAATAAAATTGCACTAATAATTAGTGCCGGTGTTCTAGTTATAATTGTTTAATAACTTCAGACACACCGCATAATTTTGATTGGCGTAAATAAAATTTCCCTTTTTGAAAAATATAATTTCCTTTTATTCTGTTGAGTGTAGAAGGAAATAACATTCAGTTTAAATCGTTGCACGTGCATTTGTTCGGCAAGCACATGGGATGCAAGGAGAGATTGAAATTTGATACTTTTCTGAAATTATTATTTTTGAATAATTTCAATCAAAAAAAAATTTAAAGAAGAGTAAAAATGAATTTGATAAAAAAAATTAAATAATAATAATAAAAAAAATTGTTTATTATTATTATTAATAAATATCGAAAATATTTATTAAAGTATTGCACTAATAACTAGTGCTGGTGTTCTGGTTGTAATTGTTTAACAACTTCAGACACACCGCATAATTTTGATTGGCGTAAATAAATTTGGGATAAATAATTTAGTTATTATTTCTTTGAGCTTTAAAAAGAAATAATATCGGTCTGAATCATGCACGTGCGTTTGCTTGTCAAACACGTGGGGCTCAGGGGAAAAGAGGAAGGATGTAACGAAGGAGAAGAAGCAACGAGAAGAGGCCTGCAACGTGTTAGTGGTACGTACTATGCATAGTACGTCTGTGTGCGTATTGCTACGGTTAGCATTGTCCAAAGGAGTTCATATGTATGCGCGTGCACCGCCACAGCCATCCGAAGTTGTGTAGGTCTAAGCGATATGATTACGGATTATTTTATTTCTTTATTTTAATTTTAATTTTATTTTATAAGACAATTTCTCTTTTTCTATTCGTTAAATATTTTTAGTTGTGTTGACAACATATTAGTATTATAACAAATATGCTAAGCAAAATTTTCTTGAATTATTTCGATGTCGCAGAGTGTGCACACATAACCCATACATTCGACTTTTAATCATGAAATCGTGTTTAAATATTTATAAGATTGTCGTACATTAATTTTGAATTGGGAATGTTGCGACCCAGCGGAAACTGTTCAGGCAGATGCCGCAAGCTTCGTTTTATGGGTTGCAACATTCGCAACATTGCCGTTCGTGGTTTTTCAAAATGGGAATGTTGCGACCCAGCGGAAGCTGTTCAGGCAGATGCCGCAAGCTTCGTTTTATGGGTTGCAACATTCGCAACATTGCCGTTCGTGGTTTTTCAAAATGGGAATGTTGCCGTAAGGTTCATTATTACTTTTGAGTAATTGTCGTTCTAGTTTAACCAATTTTAACAGGCTTTATACAATATTTTAAGGAGAAAACGCATGCTGTTCCTCCATTTTACATTTTACGTCGGCTGGAATTGAAGGGAACATTTTCGGGAGGTTTAGAGTATTTTGGCGAAAGTAAATTGATTCTCTTTTTTTTTTAATTCTGTAACCAATATTTGCTTGGTGCTGCATTTCGTTGCGCCCATTAAAATTTGTCGTTGCTAATATTTTATTATACAAACTGTGTTGGTCGTAGTTAAGAGAGAATTATTATTCTATCAACCGTCAATTATTTATCAATTATTATCACAATTAATTAATATAATAATATTAATAATATAATAATAATAATAAAAATAATAATGTATGATAATGATAATAGTAATGATAATAGTAACAATAATAATATTATTATATAATTAATTAATTACCATTAACCATTACCATCATTATTTATCCATTTATTTGCAATCAACATTTAAATCATTATTCGATAGTTTCCTGAAATTCATAAAATTTTCTGTTAACTAACCTTTTGTTAGTTATAAAGGGAATATGCTCAAGTAGGCCAACTTCGTTCCCGGTGCAGTGCTGACGCAGCTTATGCTTGGTGATATCCGAGGATATCACCTTTCAATAGTATTTATCGCGAGAAACATTTAAAAGAAAAATGATTCTTAATTTTGAATAAATTAAATGGTTTTCTATTTTTGTTTTGTTTTTGTTTTTGTTAATGTGAGGTTATACCGTAACAACCCACCAAGGATTTTCCATTTTCGTCCCCGAAAATTTACTGCGGTGGAAACGAATTTGGGTGCATGACAGCTTTATGAGTTTCAGGAAAATAGGCCTTTCTTTGTTTCAAATTTACGATCTTAGAATTCGTTGAGAAAAAAAAATTTTTTTCTTTTCTTTTAACGCACTATAAGAAGTTAGAATGTATTTCTTATAATGCGCGTTCTTAATCACGGTGATTCTATGTTTCGGTATAGAATTACCGTGATAAGGGCTCGACGTCTCCGAGGTCCAGACGCAGGTCCCCGCAAATCAGTTTGGTGACGACCGAGATGCTAAGTGCCTCGTAGGATCCTGTAACCTTTCCGTTTTCGTGTGGTTTTCCTTTTCTAAAAAAAAATGGAAGCGCGAGGTGAAAATAGTGAAAGTGAAAGTGTAAAAGACAGGAGTGAAAGTGAAGTGAAAGACAGGAGTGAAGTGAAAAGTCAAGAGGACAGGAGTGAAAGTGAATTTTCCAGACTATTGATGATGATGATGAGACTAGAGGTAGAGAAGGTGAGAGACAGTTTAAAAAAATTGAACAAGAAAGTGGGGGATGATGGGGAGAAATTGAATCTTTCCGGAAATCAGGCCTTTTTGAGGGCCTGTATGGTTCGGAGGGTTCTTTCCGAAAAGGGACAAGGTGACCTTAGGAGAGAATATTTGTCGAGGCGACTCACCCTGGGGGGTGAGATAACTTCTTCTAGGGTAGCGGCAAAAACAAAATGGGACCACCTGGTAAAAATGGAAGCTTGCCTCAAGCTACTCCACATTTTGGAGGGTTTGAAAAACCCTTTAAGGTAAGAAATTTTATCTTAGTGATGCATGGCAATACAATATTATCTTGTACTTGATTCAAGAATCTTGTATACTCAAGATTCTTGAACATTCAATTATTTACATATTAACTATTCTTGATAATTCTCGATAAACTTTGTTGGTTAAATAGGTAAGAGATTTAGAAGGTTAGTTTGACAACTGTATAAATGTTCAATAAAATGATTAAAACGATTTAGATAAAAAAATTTTCCCTTTTTTTTTTTTAATGGGCTAATTTTTTTACTTGTGTGAATAAATTATTATGTAAATATATCCAGAAAAGAGAAAACAAAAGTTTTAATGCTTAACTATGGAAGGTTAAGAGTCACAAACTCTATTTTCATATTTAAGGTTAATGTTATTTTCTATCCTATCAAAATTTTTAATAATGTAAATCAAGGTATTATACGAGGGGTGAACAACTCTCATTCAGGACGTACGAAGAATATATTCCCAACAAGGAATACTTGAGAATACTGAGAATATTAAAGAATATTTGGGAATATGGAATACTCAGAATAGTTAGACAAATATAAGAATATGTTTAAATATACGTAAATATCAAGGAGGATATCGAAGAACATGTTTGAATATAAAGGAATATGCCGAGGAATATATGAATATGTTTGAAAAGAAGGGAATATATTCGAAAATAGAAGATTATTATACACAATATTTAGAAAATTATAAAATATTAGTTAATGTTTCTTGAGAAATATTAAGAAGAAGCGGAATTCATTTAAAATACCCTGACACTTTACTGATATTAAAATTATTTTCTATTATTAAATAATATTTTTACAGGGAAATATAAAGTTTACGGAAAACGAGTAGAATTTTAATAATTTATAAAGATTACAATTATAACTCTACCTGAATTTAATTATTTTAAATAATTTTCCGATAGTTCTAGAATAATTCAAGTACTTAAATATAAAACTCAATTTCTTATAACTGTCCATGTTATTCGGTATAATATTTTCAAAACAAAAATAATGTTAAGAATAATTCTAAACAGTTATTATTTTTGTATGTAATGGAATCTTTGGGATGTACATTTAAAGATACTAAGATATTGAATAAAAAAAATTAAATTAGAAGCAAAATTAGTTTTTTTTTTTTTTTTTTTTTTTTATTAAACCTAAATTATATCTGTTATCACAGTGACGCACGGACAACAAAAAAAATTAGTTTCTTAGGTTAGCATAAAATACAGGTTAATAATATCAATTACCTTATAATAATTAAGGTTAATAAATAAAACAATTTTCAATCACAATCATTAAATTTTGTTTCGATTACGTTCAATAAACATATTTTATCAATTATAACAATTAGTAATTTTTTTTTTGAATGTATCTAGATTTTATATTTTCATAATTGATTTATATAACCTTTCAGTAATACTTTTTTTTTTGACATTTGTTTTTTTTTTTTTAAGTTCCCATATAAAAAAAATTGAAGAAGAAAAAAATTCCGTGCGTCACTCAAAAAAAATTAACAAAAAGGAGGAATAGAGAAATGAAAAAAATATTTTTAACATAAGTTTTAGAAAGATCTGCTAATTAGGTTTAAGGTATGCAATCTTGTTTTGTATTTTAAGTTTATTTGAAAGTTTCAAATAGGCTAGATTAGTAAAAAGTGTCGAACAAACATCCATGCGTCACACGTGGAAATGCCCATATGCTCTCATGCATTCAATAAGATGGTTATAATAATTTAATAATTATACATAAGTTAATAAACAAGAATGTTAAAGTAATGATATATCTCACAATTTTTTGAATGGGTAAGTGTGAGTATCATCGAGGAATTTTGTACAAGTCATACTTTCAAGTGGTTTAAAATTATAAAAGCATAAATAAAGACAACTTTAGAGTGTGAGGGACAGAAAAAGTGAAAGAATGAAAGAACATTCAAATTAATATAGTTAGTACTGAAAATATTGAATACATGCTGAAACACATGGGAATACCCATAAAATACATGTGAATGTCTTCCGAGTGTTCGAAGAATATCGAAGTTGTTCACCCCTTGGTATTATATATATATATATATATATATATATATTTCCCCCTTTTTTTTTTTTTATGGAAAATCTGCTTCCGAAAATGTATTTATTGGTTCATATTTAAATAATCGAACCAAGTTAACCAATCCAAACTTAGTTAGGCGAATCAAATTCAACTAAACTAATTAAACTGGACTAAATTAACTGTACCAAGCTAAATTTAGCCAACTAAAATAAATAAGTAACTAAACTAATTAAATCATTTAAACTTGAACTAAGTAAACTAAAACTAAATAAACCAAATCAAATTCATCTAGCTAAGCCAGAATCAGTTCAAATTAAATTAGCCAAATTAATCCTAAGTAAATAAACTAAAATAACTGAACAGGGTTAATTTTTTAATTAGCCAAACCAATTCAATTAAACCAACGAAACAGAATAATTAAACTCAATCAAACTGAACCAAACTAAATTAATTAACCAAATTAAAATAAACAATTAAATTGAATAAATTTAACTAGCCAAACTTAAATAACCGTGATCTAAATAACTAAAATAGTTCAATCAAATTAAACTGAACTAAATTAGAATAGACTAAACTAAAACTAAATAAGTTTTAACTAAATAATTGAGTTTAATTAAGTCAAATCCACTTACCCAAACTAAGTTAAACTCTACTAAATGAACTAAAACTAAACTAAACAAACTAGATAACTAATATGTGTTAAATGCATTCAGTTAAGCCAAACCAAATCAAATTAGCAAGCCCAATCAGTTAAAGTAGGTTAACTAAACTAAATTTAACTAAATCAAATTTTAGCTAAAACTATAAACTAAATTGTCCGAACCTCTTTAACGAACTAAAATAATAAACTAAAAACTGAATAAATAAAGTAACTAAACTAATTAAATCATTTAAACTTGAACTAAGTAAACTAAAACTAAATAAACCAAATCAAATTCATCTAGCTAAGCCAGAATCAGTTCAAATTAAATTAGCCAAATTAATCCTAAGTAAATAAACTAAAATAACTGAACAGGGTTAATCTTAATTAGCCAAACCAATTCAATTAAACCAACGAAACAGAATAATTAAACTCAATCAAACTGAACCAAACTAAATTAATTAACCAAATTAAAATAAACAATTAAATTGAATAAATTTAACTAGCCAAACTTAAATAACCGTGATCTAAATAACTAAAATAGTTCAATCAAATTAAACTGAACTAAATTAGAATAGACTAAACTAAAACTAAATAAGTTTTAACTAAATAATTGAGTTTAAATGGTTATTGCTTAAATAACTAACTAAGATTGTTACACTAAGTGAAACTCAACTAAATAAACTAAAATAAACAAAAAAAAAAACTAAATAACTAATATGAATTAAACCTAATTAAACTAGAATAACCCAGGATAAACCAGCTCCAAATTAAAATGAATAAACTACATTAAATTTTAAACCTGATTAAATTCAGCTAACTCAAACAAGTCAAACTGGACAAAGTCTGAATTAGAATAATCGAATTATTCTAACTAAACTAAATCAATCAAACCAAATTAAATCAACTAAATCAATCAAACTAAAATAACTAAACAGGGTTAATTTTAAACGGAACTAAATTTAACTAGATTCAACTGATCTAAATAAGTTAAACTGAATTAAATCTAATCGATTAAAGTAAATTAACTAAACTAATTTTAAATAGCTTGAATTTAAGCTAAAAATTTTTAATTAAATTATTTGAAACCATTTAACGTACTGAACAATAAACTAAAACAGAGTTAAATTTTATTAGCCAAACTAATTATTCAAACTAAATTAATTCAAGTAACTTTAAATTAAACTAATCTGAACAAATTAAACCAAATTAAATTAACTAAGTTAAACCCTAAATAAAATGGTAAACTAAATGAAATCTATTCAGTTGAAGCAAATAGACTAAATAATTAAGTCAAATCCACTTACCCAAACTAAGTTAAACTCTACTAAATGAACTAAAACTAAACTAAACAAACTAGATAACTAATATGTGTTAAATGCATTCAGTTAAGCCAAACCAAATCAAATTAACAAGCCCAATCAGTTAAAGTAGGTTAACTAAACTAAATTTAACTAAATCAAATTTTAGCTAAAACTATAAACTAAATTGTCCGAACCTCTTTAACGAACTAAAATAATAAACTAAAAACTGAATAAATAAAGTAACTAAACTAATTAAATCATTTAAACTTGAACTAAATAAACTAAAACTAAATAAGTTTTAACTAAATAATTGAGTTTAAATAGTTATTGCTTAAATAACTAACTAAGATTGTTACACTAAGTGAAACTCAACTAAATAAACTAAAATAAACAAAAAAAACTAAATAACTAATATGAATTAAACCTAATTAAACTAGAATAACCCAGGATAAACCAGCTCCAAATTAAAATGAATAAACTACATTAAATTTTAAACCTGATTAAATTCAGCTAACTCAAACAAGTCAAACTGGACAAAGTCTGAATTAGAATAATCGAATTATTCTAACTAAACTAAATCAATCAAACCAAATTAAATCAACTAAATCAATCAAACTAAAATAACTAAACAGGGTTAATTTTAAACGGAACTAAATTTAACTAGATTCAACTGATCTAAATAAGTTGAACTGAATTAAATCTAATCGATTAAAGTAAATTAACTAAACTAATTTTAAATAGCTTGAATTTAAGCTAAAAATTTTTAATTAAATTATTTCAGCCAAGCCAAACCAAATCAAATTAGCAAGCCCAATCAGTTAAAGTAGGTTAACTAAATTAAATTTAACTAAATCAAATTTTAGCTAAAACTATAAACTAAATTGTCCGAACCTCTTTAACGAACTAAAATAATAAACTAAAACTGAATCGAATTTAATTCGCCAAACCAAATATTTCAATATTATATATATATAAAAAAAAAAATTTTTTTTTTTATTTATTTATTTATTTATATATATATATATTTTTTTTTAATGGTTGAATAATTCATTTACGTAACATAAAAATTAGTGATAATAGGGTTGTTACAAACTTCATCTCCGAAATCTTTCTACCTTTAAAGGATCCTTCAAATTCTGATTTACAATTTTGTTTACAGGATCGCCGTGGAGTACGGTCCCTGGGTTCCGGCGCCCTTAAGAGAAAATCCAAACCGGGGGTGGGATTTCAATGAAAAACTCTTTCAGAATAGTCCGCCCAAGAAATACTGCTTGATGATTTGGCGCCAAGAATACTATTGGCAAAAAGAAACCGAGCAGTACTTATGCAGGGGTTTTTGGGCAACAGTAAGAAAATTAGCTCATACGATTTTCTTTCTCTTCTTTTTTTTTTATCAAATTAATTGCAAAATGTTTTTTTTTTTGTTAGGGCGCTTTCCGGGATCCGGCCATGACCAGGATCTTTGATGACCGTACAAAAATCATGGTGGGAGGGGAATTCAGCCGCGTCGAAGAGGAGGAGATGTAAGTATTTTTCTTAAAAAAAAACTGATTCATCGGGATTAAAGCAAGGGCTTTAGCTCTAGTAAAGGAATCTCTCAAAATTTTTTTTTTTTAGTGTTTTGAAGGACCTCTTGGCTCGTTCTCCACCGCGTTACGGGGCTTCTGCTGTACGAGAAGAGCTTTTCCTCTCGTTCATGGAAGAGTTCATACCCGTGGATGGAGGAATAGTGAACTTTCGTTCCCACTGGCAATTGGTGAGCTTTATATCAATTATGAAACTAATTATGTACAGGACAGTAGGTTGTAAATGCACATACATAAACATACTTATGCACACATACATATGCATGCGTATTCCCATTTATACACACATATATATATTTTAGTGCTACAACGTTCCGATTGACGAGGCCTGGGAGACTGTGGGCCATCGTTCGCTGGTCGAGGGAAGGCAAGCTCGTCGAGACCAGCGAAGAAGGGCACGCTTGTACCAGCGAGGGCGCACGTCATAAAAAAAGGGGGGAGAAAGAGGAAGAAGAGGAAAAGAAGAGAATATTAAAGCAAAATATAATAGAAAAATTAATAAATTCACTTCAATTAAGTAAGAAAATAAATATTCCAAAATATATATATATATATCAAAAAAAATTTTTTTTTTTTATTTTAATTAAGGTTTTGTTTTTGTTTAGAATAAATAAATTCTTTGGAATTTAAATTAATAAAAGTGTGTAAGTGCATATCACCAATACTCCTTCTTTTCTTTTTTTTTTTGCTTTATTAATCCATGTATAGGTAGGTGGTCACTCTTCTGTCAGTCATGGATCTCCGACGAAACCAGGATGTTTAGGCACATTCCACGTTGCCTAGGACTGGGATGGAAGTTGGGCCCATATCGAAGAGGATGTCGAGCCCTTCGTATTAACGTCTTCTTCTCTCCTTCCCCGCCTCGCTTCCTTGTTCTCTAATCCTCATTTTTTTTTTTAAATGCAAATCAAGGTTAGTATACAATTTAATTTTCCATTGGAATATCGAGGGTTGTAATCTCGATGGTTCCAAATCTTTGAGCCAAAGAATTAGTAATACCCGTGATCTCGGTCCACTTGCTTTGATCAAGTGTGAGTTCGGGTTTCAAGAATATCGACTTTGGTTGAATTGATGTAAAATCAATTCAAGCAGAGTTTACCTTTTTCTATTTAAAGTCGGGTGCACTGTGCTGAGCTCTCGTGCACAGCAATCTTAGTCAGAGCGTAAGGATGTTGCTTGGCGTTAAACAAGATTCGCATGTCATGTCGCCACCGCGGATTTTTCTTGCTAGTTGCTACCTAAGACTAATCTGAATAAAAGTTTCTAATCCTAGTTTACGAATTCTTTTTATTGCCATAGATTGTAGTTGTCTTCGTGTAGTTGATGTTAATTCAATTTTGGACCTTATAACATTTTTAATCGCGGGTAGATTATAAAGGGGGGGGGGGTGACTTGCAAAAGTTTATTTTTCTGTTAAACTGAGATTCTTGAATTACCTGGCAGAAGGTGAAATTCGCGTGCTGCGTCGCCACCGCGGATTTTTCCTGCTAATTGCTACCCTGAGGTTAATTAATGGAAAGATAAGAGCTAGCCCAAAGTTATAACGTCACTATCGTAGCCTAGAGTTGTGTCTGATGTTGGGGGGGGGAAACTACACTAACATAATGACCCATCAAACACAAAACTATTTTCCTTCTTAAATCGCGTCCCTCAACTATGAGCAAGAATAATCTGATTGTAAGGAATCTTAATTATATGTGATAATAGAATGAAATTATTTTAATAAAATAAACAGTGTAAAAAGTAAAAATAAAATATTAACAATTTCGGATAATTATATTCAAGAATTCTAATTAAAGAAAATATGCACTTTTTTTTTTTGAAAGGTTGTTAAAGGGTTATATATCGAAATTATGATGAAAGAATTTTAGTTTTCATTCTTAAAAACTTAACCTGTCTGTCAATATAATATTATTATCTGTAGGCTTGTGCTATTATTATTTTATTTTTTTTAATCTAATTTAATTTCGAAAGTTTTATAAATTAAAAAAAAATTTCAATAATCAAATGACATAATCCAAGGAATTTCCACTTAATAGAAAAAAAAATTCCTCCCACGCAAATATTAAGAGGAAAATCCGCTCATAGTAAAAGGATTCCTCTCTGCTTAAGGAGGCTGCCTCGTGGGTGCACTGTTGGAAGGAATTGAAAATTCAACAACTTTTCAATTACTTTAGTTATTGAATTTGAATTCAATTCAGCTTGAATCGAAAACCAAAGAACCTGAAGTGAATATTCACTGGTTTGCAAAAAAAAAAAAACGCAGTTTTTGAAAATTCATTACCACTATTGAAGATCCAATGCTGTTATTAAAAATTCAATACTATTAAAAGTCATTACTGTGTTGTTAAAATTTTAAAACTCTCAAAAAAAAATTCAGGCTCATTTTTGTTGCAGCTCAATTTGAGTAGGTATCAAATTGAGTAAACGACCAATTTCATGTTACTCAAAATGATCCTAACAGTAATTTAACATTTTTAGATTCTTGGGTTGGCATCATTTGGAGTTTTTTTTTTTTTTTGATGCGCCATCTCACTAAAAAGATTAATTTGAAATTGTCAACATGACCTCAATATGCCATGGAAAAACTGTAAAGAATTTGTTAAAAAAAAATACAATAAACAAAATATCTTTTACCAAAGACGCGTTTTCATACTGTTTTAATCATAAAAATGTTAATTAAACATAAAAAAAAATTTTGTGTTTTTAGTTATCAATAAATCAGTGAACATAAATGTAATGATTTTAAAACGTAATACTAAAACAATTATCTATAATACTGATTTGGATTTTTCATTAGCAAATCCCCTTTTTTTTTTTTAGAACACTTTATTGATACGTATACGTTATTAAAGTATTATATTCCTTGAAATGGTTTTCTCATAGAAAGTAATAAAAAATGATTTGCTCATTAACACATATTTTAAGGTTATAACGTTTTAATATTATAATATAGACATATGTTAAAGAAACATAATCCTTTTATATTACAAAATCGCAAATATTACTAAACCTTGTTTTAGTAATTAGTTATGCCTTACTTAAAAGAAATAAAATATACAATTAGTATTAGACAACTTAACATTTTTAGAATATAACCACTGATAATATTCTTACAATTTTGAACGTTCAAATGAATGAAATTTATTATATTTTTAAATTAAATTAAATTATCATTATAATAAATTTGAGTCATTATAAAAGAAAATAATAATTTGAGCATGGTACTATAATTAAAAACAATTTATTGAGAAGAAAGGTAATAAAAAATTTTTTTTTTTTTAAAAAAATTTACTTAAAAGTCAATTTCTTATGGACAATAAATAAAAAGAAAATATCAAGAATTTATCTATTTTTCTAAAACAAAATTATTTTTAGTCAGTTTCCAATATTTTTAAAACATCAAATTTCTCAAATTTCCTAATTAATTTGAAACGTTCACTATTTTAAAATAGTAGAATGGCATGATTAACATTTTGTCACATTAGTAAATATATATTTAAAAACAAAAAAAAATGTAACTTTAAAAATTTCCTGCTATTATCAAAGTCATTTGACAGTGGCGCCGATAAATATATATATTTTTTTTTTTTGCTTACTAAAATAAAATTCAAATTTAATTGTTTAGTTAAACTTTAATAATTTTTCAATTCTGGGTTCTCTAATTTTCAACTCTATGTAATTAAATTTCCAATTAAATGCTATTATATTTTCAATTCTACGTTATTCAATTTTCATATTGGTATTATCGAATCTTTCAATTATCCGTTACTCAATCCTCATATAGATGCTATTGAATTTTCAATTCACCTACATGTTATTGAAAATTCACATGCATATTTCCAACAGTGTGTAGGGGCTTTAATGAGTCTTATTTTTTTTTTGGTTGATTGTTTTATTTTCCTTAGACTTGGGAATCTCTCGCTGTAAAAAAAATATTTCTGGTATTTAATGAAACAATCAAACTTTAGGGTCTCAGATGTTTTGAATTCCAGATTTCTTCTATAGCTCTCCGTATTCTAACTACTTCTATAGGGATGACTCCTGGGGGTGGGGGAATCTCGTTTTCAAAAATGGGACGTTGGAGTTCTAGCTTAGGGACTACGTTTGGGATTGAGTTCTGATCGCACATTATAGGTGTTAGTCTAAAATCATAATGTCGCTGTCATAATCTACAGTCGTGTCAGAATCATATAGCTGTTCTAGGTGTTCGTTATTGGGCCCTGGTCGCATGTGATTTTCCTGTGTGTATGCAGTCTGTCTGAGTGCCAGAGCTTGTTCCACGTCTAAGTCTATGATCTCGTGTACGATTGGGACTACAACAGGGGCAGGTGGAATAACAACTGGAATTGGTTTGGGAGTAGGTTTAACCGAACACACTGGACGGATCTTGATTGTTGGGTGTGTTAGCTTATAAAATATTTCTGAACCTGTTTTGATTCCTGATTTTTGGGTATGCTTGAGCCCTGATTTCTTGCCTCTCTTTGGCTTTGATAGACCGGAAGGCATTTTATTAAAAAAAAATTCAAGGAACAAACAGAATTATCTATGGTGGAGAGATAAGGAAGGATAAAATTTAAACTAATTTATAGGAGGAAAATTTGGGATTCAATTCTGAAAAGGCAATGCCTTCCTTTCTTTTGGCGAATAAGGTTTATAAACGCGGCCGAGGGGCTTTCCAAAGTGGGTGACTAGTACTTTGGCCAGCGCCTCCTGAGTGTAAGGAAATGAAAAGAAAATTTGAATCTTCTTTGGATCTCGATTTTCTTTTCAGAAAATCGTTCGGGTATAGCCAAGGAAAGCCGAGTTACTATCCTTTTAGAATAAATAAAATTATTTTAAAAGGGCTTTATGCCCTAAATTGCCAGTAGCCTCAAAATTTCCGTCTCGGTTGTGGAAGGGGGTTTAGGGAACGGAACTAGGGATATATTCAAGTTCTAACAATCCTTCAAAACCAAAGATACCTTGGCCTAAATCGCACAACGTAGCGTCTTGCGATTCTACTACCTTGAAACAAATTTCTTCTCCGTTTATTGGCAAATAAACCTCACCCAAAATCTGGACCAGCGTGTTGTTAATATAGTCGTTGTCCAAGTCTCCTTGTATAGTGCAGTTATCATTAAGGTTATATTGCGGAATATAATTACACTTTGTCAGTAAGTCAATGGGGATATTCAACGTTCCGTTTTGCAGTTTGTCTGTTTCTACTGTTATGTATGGTGGTAGATACAGAAAATCACGTTCGTCTCCAATAGCAATTGTCATTTTGATTCATGTCGTTTTTTTTTGATTATAGGAAAATGAAAGGGGCAAGGAATCAGTCCAAAATTACAACGTCGCTGTCGTAGTCTACAGTCACAGTTAACGGTTGAAGCGGACTAGTAAATTTTACTAATTTCACCTTTTGGTCGTTAAAGTCTTCAATGCATCTAACTCTTAATTTTAAAGTGCAAGTGTCTGTCAAAAGGTCAGCTGATCGAACTAACGTCAGAGAAAGTTTTTTTAAGTCGTGGTTGTTCATGACTGTGCCTCGGTGGAACGGGAATTTGGGGTTGAAAATTACAGAGTAATGTAATTTTTCTGTGACCTCTCTTCTGGAAGCCAGAGGGCGTCGGTGGAAGATATTAGTTTTAATAGTGGAAACCTTTCCCTCTCTTTGAGTATCCTCAATTGTTTTATGCTTATTAATTAATGGCGCTACTTCGATGGTTTTGGTATCGTGTGAAGCTTCGGCATCTCGTTTAATAAGGGTCCCTGCCTTTGAGGATTTTTTTACTTTTGAACGTCCACCACGGCGCTTATTTTTATTCGGCATCGCAAAACAATTTTACAAGTGTGAAACAATGTAAAATAGAATTATCAAGGCAAAAGAAAAGCTCTAATTTAGTTTTTCCTTTTCCCTTTCCTCCAAAGCTAGTTTCACGCGACGCTCAATTTCTCTGCGCTTGTTTGTAAGAGCTAGTTCGGCTTCGACTTTGTTCTTGATGTGTTCGACGCAATCGTAAAATTCTTCCCACGAGATTAGGGAGTTTCCCGAATTTTCCGACGAGGTTTCAGTTTGTCTTTCGGGTTTGCGTTTTGAAGCTATAAGCCTATTTAAATTCTTGTCACTCACAATCCCTTTCTCTATTTCAACGCGATTCTTAGTCCTTATCAAGTTCTTTAGTTTCTTACCTGAATAAACGTTTTTGCATTTATGAGGCATTACGAAACATTTTGGAGAATCAAGATAAACTAAAGGAAGTCAGATAATAAGGAAAAGTAGGTGTTAAACGAAGATGATTAAGTTAAAGGGGTTACAGGTAAAAACAAAAACTAATCTTCTTTCGTCACCGTAAATCCTAACTCAACTTCAAATGGGTTTCTGGAGCCCCCACTATAAAAATAGGGTCATCACATACTTTTCACTCTTAGTCAAGTGGTGAAATTAAAAGAAAATTCCGATGATTTTCCTTCAATTTCTGTTTCAGAATTAGAGTGACATTAAAGAAACCAGTTCTTATTAATAGAATAGTAATCAGCACCTTTTCTCTTTATTGACAAAACCTTGGTTTAATCTTAATTGAGATTCTGGAGCCCCCACTATAAAAATAGGGTCATCACATACTACTCACTTTCAATTAAACAGGAAAATTAATTAAAGAAAATTATTTTCTTTTCTTAAATTTTCCGCACCAGTTAAATCAAGATTAAGACTAGGTATTGAAGGTATAGGATAAAGAGATAAAAGTAAAAAGAAGTAGAATCAATTCTCTCCCGTCACCGAAAATTCTAACTTAACCTCAAGTGAGCCTCCGGAGCCCCTACTATAAAAATAGGGTCATCACATACTACTCACTCCTGGTCAAGTAGTGAAATTAAAAGAAAATTATAATAAATATTTTTCCTTCAACTTCTATTTCAAATTTAGAATGACACTAAAGAAAATTATTTCTTATATAAAAAAAAATAATAACAGACACCTTTTCTCTTTATTGACAAAACCTTAGTTCAATCTTAAATGAATTTCTGGAGCCCCCACTATAGAAATAGGGTCATCACATACTCTTCACTTTTAGTCAAACAGGAGAAGTTAAGGAAATTAATTTATTTTCTTAATTTTTCAAACCGGTTAAAATCAAATTAGGGTTGGATGACTGTTAAAATTTTCCTGAAGAAAGTAAGAGAAAATATGGTGTGAAAATGAGAAAATAAGGGAGGCAAATTTTCCTTTTGTCAAAAGAACTTCTGTTTAACCTCAAATAATGTTCTGGAGCCCCCACTATTAAAATAGGGTCGTCACATACTACTTATCTTTAGTTAAACAGTGAAAACGAAAGGAAAATTTTAGCAATTTTCCTTTCAGAATTTTTTTTTTTATTCGAGATGACTTTAAGAAGAATTATTCCTCTCTGCGCTATAGAAAACAATGATCACAATGTCTCACAAATTAAATCTTATACAAACAAAAAAAATTTTTCAATTTTCAAAAACAGTGACAAAATTTTCTTTTGAAATTCGAAAGGGGGCCGGGCAAATACGTGAGAAAGATCCCACCGCTGCCACCATCAGCTTGTTACGAACCGAAAATAATTATTTATTAAATTATTAAAATCCGAAGAAAAATTCAGAAATCAAAATTTGGAATATAAAGATTCACTTGTTTAGCGATGAAAAGAAAATTCTACCGCGCGCCTGCGGAGGTTCGTTGGAGGGAATCAAGCTGCCAGGGCCGGATGGTCCTGTTTTTAATTTATGGGTTCGTTATTCTCTTTTAAAAGAATTTACCAAGCAACATCCTTTCCGATTTTATTTAATAGAAGGAAACAAAACAAAGACAGAAAAGAAAACAAGATTTCAAATAAAAGTACAATTTATTTTAAATCAAGAATAAGAAAATTATTACAGAAAAATACAAGAGAGAAAGAAAAATGGAACGATACAATATTTTAAAAACTCACCCTCTCTTCTTTTTAAACATAAATGTCTTACAACTACCGCCTGAGTTTTGAGATGCTCAGCGGGCGAAAACTCTTAATTGTCTTTGAATTTACTTAGGCCTTGCCTTCAAATGACCTAGGCAATACACACACGTACATAAACTCACGGGCCGAGGGAGGAAAATTTAAAAGAAGAGCACGCACTTGTGAACTGAATTTAATAATTTATACCACTCAAAATTTTTTTTTGTCCGTGAATCTAATTTACGCGTAATTTTAATCATTAACACTAATTGAAATTTTATTAAAATAAAATTTAAAATAGCGAAAGTAATTAAATTTGGTCGGGCTTCACTAATGTGAAGCTTTTACCTTTTTTTTTTTTTTCGTCTATCCTAGGTCCTAGACACTATCTTGTAGTGGTCTGTTAGGCTAGGGGTCGATTAATAGACGGGCAAGTCCCGGCGTTTCGCGAATTGCTTTCAAGCCTCTACGAGGAGCTTACTAACAAGACGAAAGTTGTACTGCAAATTTTAAAAATTCTAATTGCTCCTCTACTCCTTGCTTCTAAATCTGGGGGAAGATTTGGGGTAGAAGAGGTGGTTGTAGGAGTAAAAGTGGGGTCGGAACTCTGGGCCTATTGGTCAAGAAGATTTTTGCTGACTTGCGGATCTCACGGTTGGCGTGAGAAACGGAAATGTGT
Source organism: Leptopilina heterotoma (assembly GCF_015476425.1). NCBI lineage: Eukaryota > Metazoa > Arthropoda > Insecta > Hymenoptera > Figitidae > Leptopilina > Leptopilina heterotoma. The sequence continues at coordinate 191,763 of NW_025110939.1, read as the reverse complement.
TTGCAAAAATTTGATATTTTTCGGGAATTATTATTTTCAATAATTCCAATCAATTAATAAAAGATAAAAAAAAATCAAATTGTTTGTTGGCATCATTATTATAAAAAGATTAAATTTTCTTTTCATAATAAAATTGCACTAATAATTAGTGCCGGTGTTCTAGTTATAATTGTTTAATAACTTCAGACACACCGCATAATTTTGATTGGCGTAAATAAAATTTCCCTTTTTGAAAAATATAATTTCCTTTTATTCTGTTGAGTGTAGAAGGAAATAACATTCAGTTTAAATCGTTGCACGTGCATTTGTTCGGCAAGCACATGGGATGCAAGGAGAGATTGAAATTTGATACTTTTCTGAAATTATTATTTTTGAATAATTTCAATCAAAAAAAATTTAAAGAAGAGTAAAAATGAATTTGATAAAAAAAATTAAATAATAATAATAAAAAAAATTGTTTATTATTATTATTAATAAATATCGAAAATATTTATTAAAGTATTGCACTAATAACTAGTGCTGGTGTTCTGGTTGTAATTGTTTAACAACTTCAGACACACCGCATAATTTTGATTGGCGTAAATAAATTTGGGATAAATAATTTAGTTATTATTTCTTTGAGCTTTAAAAAGAAATAATATCGGTCTGAATCATGCACGTGCGTTTGCTTGTCAAACACGTGGGGCTCAGGGGAAAAGAGGAAGGATGTAACGAAGGAGAAGAAGCAACGAGAAGAGGCCTGCAACGTGTTAGTGGTACGTACTATGCATAGTACGTCTGTGTGCGTATTGCTACGGTTAGCATTGTCCAAAGGAGTTCATATGTATGCGCGTGCACCGCCACAGCCATCCGAAGTTGTGTAGGTCTAAGCGATATGATTACGGATTATTTTATTTCTTTATTTTAATTTTAATTTTATTTTATAAGACAATTTCTCTTTTTCTATTCGTTAAATATTTTTAGTTGTGTTGACAACATATTAGTATTATAACAAATATGCTAAGCAAAATTTTCTTGAATTATTTCGATGTCGCAGAGTGTGCACACATAACCCATACATTCGACTTTTAATCATGAAATCGTGTTTAAATATTTATAAGATTGTCGTACATTAATTTTGAATTGGGAATGTTGCGACCCAGCGGAAACTGTTCAGGCAGATGCCGCAAGCTTCGTTTTATGGGTTGCAACATTTGCAACATTGCCGTTCGTGGTTTTTCAAAATGGGAATGTTGCGACCCAGCGGAAGCTGTTCAGGCAGATGCCGCAAGCTTCGTTTTATGGGTTGCAACATTCGCAACATTGCCGTTCGTGGTTTTTCAAAATGGGAATGTTGCCGTAAGGTTCATTATTACTTTTGAGTAATTGTCGTTCTAGTTTAACCAATTTTAACAGGCTTTATACAATATTTTAAGGAGAAAACGCATGCTGTTCCTCCATTTTACATTTTACGTCGGCTGGAATTGAAGGGAACATTTTCGGGAGGTTTAGAGTATTTTGGCGAAAGTAAATTGATTCTCTTTTTTTTTTTTAATTCTGTAACCAATATTTGCTTGGTGCTGCATTTCGTTGCGCCCATTAAAATTTGTCGTTGCTAATATTTTATTATACAAACTGTGTTGGTCGTAGTTAAGAGAGAATTATTATTTTATCAACCGTCAATTATTTATCAATTATTATCACAATTAATTAATATAATAATATTAATAATATAATAATAATAATAATAATAATGTATGATAATGATAATAGTAATGATAATAGTAACAATAATAATATTATTATATAATTAATTAATTACCATTAACCATTACCATCATTATTTATCCATTTATTTGCAATCAACATTTAAATCATTATTCGATAGTTTCCTGAAATTCATAAAATTTTCTGTTAACTAACCTTTTGTTAGTTATAAAGGGAATATGCTCAAGTAGGCCAACTTCGTTCCCGGTGCAGTGCTGACGCAGCTTATGCTTGGTGATATCCGAGGATATCACCTTTCAATAGTATTTATCGCGAGAAACATTTAAAAGAAAAATGATTCTTAATTTTGAATAAATTAAATGGTTTTCTATTTTTGTTTTGTTTTTGTTTTTGTTAATGTGAGGTTATACCGTAACATTTATACTCACTACAACAAGCAAGAAAATTTTTCACCGTATTTATTTAATTTTTTTAATAATTTTAACTCACCAATCATTTAAATAACTTTTGATATAATACTTATTTATTATATTGTTTGTAAACGGATTAAAGGTTCTTAATTACTTTGACGATTGTCATCATAATGTCAGTCTTGTAACAATTGTCACAAGTGAGTGTAAAAAGCGAGTTTCTACAATTAAAACATAAAAATATAAAAAATGAAAAAAAAAATTTTTTTCAAAAAAATTCAAAAAAAATTTTTTTAAAAAAAAAATTTTAATATTTTTTTTCTAATTCTGCACACAAAAAGGAACAATTTATGTTCCTAAAAATTTTTTCCTAAAGTAACCGTTTTTGAATTATCAACAATTGAAAAAATGGCTAATTTTTTAAACAAAAAATTATATTTTTCTTAAAAATTATCGTATAAAAATTTTAAAAAATGCATTTTAAAGGTGATAAAACTAGCTTTCAGAAAATATGTGTTTGATTAATGTGCGACCATTTCCTATGAAACTGTATCACTTTAAAAAAAACGAAAAAAAAACAAAAAATTTTATGTTGCAATAACATTTTTTAAACATTAACAAATTAATTTTTTGAATTTTTGTTTTATACAGTGTTAAAATTCAGGAAAAGAGCTTTAAAAAGAGACCTTTTTGAGCTTTTTATCTTTAATAATAAGCAAAATACAAAACTTTTTGTAAAACCTTCAATCGCTGTAGGGTGGGCAAAAGTTATTGAGCGGGAGTGTACATATATATTTTTTTTTAACTGTTAATTGGAATCATTTAAAAATTTATTCCCATGGTATTGTGGGTGCTGGTAAATTCCAAAATCCGTCAGAATAGTCGGATTTATTAAAAGCGCAATTTTCTTCTTTTAAGATTTTCTTGTTTCTATCACACTAAGACAATGTTCTTTAGTATGTCCCCTTCTATAACAATATTCGCAGCAATTTTCCCATTTAAAAAGTTTTAATTTTAATACTGATAGTTCTTCGTGGGACATTACATAAATTTTTTGCTTTAGATTTTTAGGTCTTTCTTCTTCTCTAAAGAAATAAGTGTCATTTAATTCTTTTAGAATTATCTTAGCTGCTGAATGTTCTGATTCTCTGATTGTTCTGCAACCATTTCCAGTTGCGATGAACACATTATTGTTTTTGTTGTCTGTTACTGTACACTTCACTTGCCACAACCTATTTAAATCAGGACCAGAGGTTTTGTCAATTAAATAAATGGGTTTATCTAGGTTGTATTCCGCTGATAGTTCCTCGAGTATTCCTTTAGGATATGATATGTTGTCAATGTTTCCTTTTGGAAATATAAAAGCTGGTACTAATTCTCCTTGTAGTGGTGGGAAGAAAATGATAGATTCTGACATCTAGAAATTAAAATTATGTTATTATTGTTATTCGTAAGCAATTTTCAATTTATCAACATGTTTTTGGAACCTGTGTCCTTCATCATTTAATAAAATAGCATTATTTTTATTTGAAATATCCACAATTCTATATGTACCATGATAATGAGGATCGAATTTTTTTTAGACATTCCTTCATGACATAAGCTTTATCACCGACTTTTTCTTGAAAAGGTTTGATAGATTTATCATACCTTTCTTTGGATTTTAATTTAGCATTTATTAGATTTTTAGCTGCTAGTGCCCTTATTTTAATTAATTTGGTGATAAGTTCAGTTAAATAGGAACCATATGTTTCTAATTTAACTTCCTGAGGAAAAGAACTAGGTGAACGAGCAGTTTTTCCAAAAACTAACTCATAAGGGGTAAAATTGGTGGCTTCATGCACGGATGTATTGTAGGAAAACATTGCAAAGGGCAGTAGTTTGTCCCAATCGTCATAGTCTTTACTGTATTGTTTTATATAGTCTGCTAAAACGGCATGACTACGTTCTAAAGCACCGTTTGTTTGGGACCTATAACCCTCTGGTTGTAACTTGTTGCACTTTGAAAATTTTGGATAATTGTGACATTAATTTGCCAATGAAAGAAGTACCTTTGTCTGTTAAAATTACTTTTGGGGCTCCATACACTGAAAATAATTATTTTGCAACAGCATGAGCAATAGTAGTTGCTGAAATATCTGGAATTGCAACTGATATACAGTATTTGGATAAATGGTCTTGCATCGTGAGAATGTGACAATTTCCGTCTGGGGTTGTAGGAAGTTTTCCTACTGTGTCTAGTGAAATTTTGTCAAAAACATCTAGGGGTGTGTCTGTTATAATCATGGGTTCTGTAGTTTTTGCTCTAACTAACTTTTGTGTTTGACATGTGGGACATTTTCTTACAAATTCTGTCACTTGTTCCTTTAATCGTGGCCAATAAAACTTTTCGCGAATTCTTCTATATGTTTTCACTATTCCTTTGTGTCCTGCTATTTTACTTTTATGGAATTCACTTATGATATCTTCTTTATTTTCTTCTTTAGGAACAGATACTTGTCCATAACACATAGTTATATTAATATTGCTATCGTAGAAGACTGATTCAATAATTTGTCTTAGTTCTCCTCTTAACAATTCGTCTGTAAAGTCTCCATGTCGAGAAATTCTTATTTCTTTTGCATTCTCTTTGAAAACAAGGATTTTTAGATTATGCATTCCTGAAATAATGTCTTCTTTTAAGAGTGGGTCATAGTAATTGTCTTTTACTATTATAGAGTACACATTGTGTCTTCCTCTTGGAGTCACGAGAATTTGTCCTTTAATGGGATTTGTATTCTTTATTTCTTCTGGATCTATTACTGCAATATCTATAAGTAGTCTGCTTATCGGAGTGGTAAACTCACAATCGGCTGATAGAAAATGTACATAATTATTTCGATGGTAAGTTAGATTTTCTCTATGGCTTGTGATATTTGAAGATTTTTCTGTGATTTTAGAATAACTTGAGGGTATGTTTGGAGGAATACTTTCTATTGGTATTGTTATCATAGAAGTCGAATAAAAATTATATTCTTTTGGTTCGTTATCTGTATTATCTTCCTCTTCACTTTCTTCTTCTTCATTAGTGTTTTCCTTTTCTTCGTTTCCTTCTTTTTCATCTTCGTTATTATCATCTGTGGTTTCTTCATCTTCGTCATCTGTATCGACATCTGTTTCGTGCAATAAAGTGTGATAAAGTGTTGAAATAGCCTTTGGAGTTTTGAAAAATACAGGTGTGTTAGATTCTGATGTTGAGGGTCTAAAAGTAACATTTTTGGTTTTATTTCTGTCTATTTCATTTTTTTGTAGTGTTTGATGTATTGATTGTTCTGGTTTCGTGACTTCTTTGATTGAAGTTTCACTATCGGAATTGTCTATTTCAATATTTTCCCATATGGATTCACCTTTAGCATAATCCCAATATAAATCCAATTTTTGTGAGAATTCTGAATAATCTCCGGTAATCAATTCATTAGCTGCTTTATGAATAGTCTCGTCATTATTTCCGTCAGAGTGTACGATCCAATCTCTGGGAGGTTGTGGTGAGTCCATTAACCAATCTTCATGTTGTTTTAAAGATTTATTAAAACGGGTTATAAAGTTTCCTAAATCCTGAGCTATTTCTTTTCTACTTAGGTTTATCATATTGCTTTCTTCTTCATCGGAACTTACTTCGCTTCCACTAACTGGTGGTTCTACCGTTATTACTGTTTTTTCTGAGCTTGGAAAATTTACATTTTTGCGTAGCAATTGTCGAGGTGCACTTTTAGGTCCAGGCATGTTTTTTATAGCTGCTGGTGGAAGTTTCAAACTAGGAAGCAAACTTCTACTAGGTTTTTGAATAGGAGGATTTGGTATCTCTATATCTTCTTCAGTAATATCTTCGTCTGAATCTTTATCTATTGTTATTACTCTAGGTTGTGTTGCTCTTCTTTGTGATACTCTTGATCCTATTGTACTTTGATTTAAATTACCTTTTGATGTTGATGGTTTTAATATTGATTTTTGAGGTTGTAATTTTGATTTTTGAGGATTCACATAGACTTTTTTCGGTGGTTTCTTTGGTTTCTTTGGGTCATTATCAAGTTTTTTATTAATTTGGATTCTAACTTGCTTTTGTTGTTCGATCTCAGTTTGAGAATTTTTGCTAATTTCTTCATTAACATTTCTAGAAAGAGCGTCGGCATTTGTGTTTAGTTTTTCTGATTTATGTTGAAATTCATACTCATAGTCTCTTAATTTTAGTCTCCATCGTATTAATCGCTGTCCTGGATCCTTTATGGTATCGATTCATCTTAATGGTTCATGATCACTTACTAAAGTAAATTTATTCCCATAAATATATGGTCTAAAATGATGTACAGCATATAAGACAGCTAGACATTCTTTTTCAGTTGTTGAATATATTAATTATGGTGCATTCAATACTCTAGAAAGATATGCAATAGGAAGATCGAATCCATCTTTTTCTTGACTTAATACTGCGCCTATAGCGAAGTCTGATGCGTCTGTTGTTAAAGTAAATTGTTTTTCGTAACTGGATATTGTAAAATGGGACTAGTACACAAAGCTTCTCTTAGCTCTTTGAAACTTTCTTCTTGCTCTTGTTTCCATTCGAATTTAGCTTCCTTTTTTAACAAATTAGATAATGGTTTAGCTTTTGCTGAAAAATTTTTTATGAATCTTCGATAATATCCTGCTAATCCTAGAAATTGTTTTACATTTCTGGGTGTTTTAGAGGTGTAGGAAAATTTTTAACTGCTTCTACGGTTTTTGGATTGGGTTTTACACCTTCACTGCTTATTATGTGTCCTAAATAAGCTACTTCTTTAAAAAGAAATTCACATTTTTCTGGTTGTAATGAAAGATTTGCACTTTTTAGTCTTCGTAACAATCGTCTTACCTTTTTACCGTGTTCTTCTAGATCGTTAGCATAAACTACGATGTCATCTAAGTATACGAATAGTTCAACTCCTTGAAGTCCTGTTAAAACTTGATCCATTATTCTTTGAAATGTTGATGGTGAGTTTTTCAATCCCATGGGCATTCTTATGTATTCGTAATGTCCATGTATAGTAGAAAATGCTGTTTTTGCTCTATCAAGGGGATCTAATTCAATTTGATGAAGTCCACTTGCTAAATCGAATACAGAAAAATATTGAGCTCCTCCGAGGGTGTCAAGTATACTAATTATATTTGGTAATGGATAGCAATCACCAATTGTCTTCTCGTTTAGTGCCCTGAAGTCGATTACTATTCGCCACTTTTTCTTACCGGTTCCATCGATTTTCTTTGGAATTATGAGTAGTGGTGAGTTGTATGGTGAACAAGAAGGACCTATAGCTTCTTCTGACTTCATTCTATCAATAACTTTATCAATTTCTTCTTTTTGGGTTGGTGAAAATCTGTATTGCTTAGTATGAATTGGTATTTCGTCATTTGTAAGAATTTTATGTTGTACCATATGTGTTGGTGTTAATTGTTCTCCTGCCAGATGAAAACTGTCTGGAAATTCTCTTACTAATTGCTTTACATGTTCTTTTTCGTCTTCATTTAAATGATCAAGTCGTAAACATTCTAATATGGCTGAAACTCTATCTGTTGGTGGTATGTATTCTTCTTCTGTTGAATAGTTATCTAAATCTTCACCTGGTAATTTATAAAATTCAAAAGGAATTAATTCTTGAGGTGGTATTTCAATTTCTGCACCTTCAGATGTCATATTTATGGCATAGATATGACAAACACCGTTGTCGTTTGTTACTACTTCTTCACCTACTAGTAATCCTTCGACTGTTTTTATTAATGGTAGATATCCTTCCTTTAATTCTGTATTTAAAATGTCAATGGGTATTACTTGTCTTGTTCTGGCTTTGATAGTTACATTTTTTCTTTTATTAGCTTTGTTTTCAGTTAATGCATCTCTAGCTTCTGTTGATTCTTTATCCGCGAAAAATATAGGTTTTACAGGATCTGAATGTGTGACTATAGTATTATGCCAAAATGAAATTTCAACTTTTTCTTCACGTAGATATTCACGACCTAGTATACCATCCGATTCTATAGGGAAACTTGTAGATACTACTTGAAAATTTATTAGTTTCGAATTGATGTCTAATTGAACTGTTTCCAATGTTAAAATTTTAGTAGGGACAATTCCGGCTATGTGTTGGGCGCCAATTTGTTATTGACACCGTGTTTAGGGTAAGGACGGAGTCAAAGGTGGGGTGAAATAGTTCACAGAGAAGGTCAAAATTATTCTCACGTAAATAATCTTTGGTGGCCCTGAAAAGGGCCGGTTGAGAGCAGTTAGGGACTAGTAGAGCTCGAACCGTAAGCGCCTGCGTAAGAGGGACGCCGACGTTACAGAGGGGGAGTGCTTATCCGGAGAGAAAGCCTCGGGGGAGACGCCAACCGGAATAAAGAGCGTGTCGGGTGAATGCTGGTTCGGAGCCGGGGTAGTCGCGAGGCGTGAAGGTGGCTTCTTCTTGAATTATTCTTAATTAATTCTGAAGATATTATATTTTCTTTAATTATGTTCACATCAGCACCTGTATCTATTAATAAGGTTGCTGATAAATTTTGGAAACTTGGAGAATTAATTACTATCAATGGAGATTCTCTGGAGTTTCTAGCGTGGAAGATGTTTCTTGTAATGATAGGATTCTCGCGTTTGCTGGACGCTCTTTGAATTCTCCACTCGTCGTCGCGTCTGTCCGTCGAGTCGAATTCGAGTTTAAATTACTCCTTTCGAAGGAGTGTGGGGACTGAGCACGAGGTGGTGTTCTATTCCCATCGAAAGATTTGTTAAAATAAGCTTCTTGTGGAGAAGAATACGGGTAAAAAGGATAAGAATTATATGGCATATAAGCATTAGGAAGAAACAAGTGTGAATGATTAGGATATTGTGATGGAAAATTATTATTTGGCATGTATGGTGGATAAGAGTTTCTCAGTATACCAGTGGGAGTAGGTGATTGAGAGCGATATCTCGTTTGTTCATGAGGATATGAAAACTGTACTCTATTACTAGGGCTTCTTTCCTTGTTGTAACGCAAAACATTCAGCCATAGAATTTACCATAGTATCATGAAGGGATCTATTCATGGAAGTTGTGAAAGTTCCGCTATTGGTTCCGGAAGTATTATTTTCTTCGTTTTCCACAAGGTCTTTCTGACGTTTATTTTTATTACGAGTCATTGTTAATTTACAATTGTTCGTTAATAATATCAAAAGAAAAAGGAAGTCCTAAAACTCCAATTATATCTGACTTATTGTCAAAATATATTGTTTGGAATTCTATTTCTGAATAATTTTAACGCAAACTTTTGCTTCTCCGTGTGTTCGTATGGTACCGTCTCTCAAAAAGTATTTTAACATACGGTCTATTCCTAAAAATGAGTTAAGTTCTGTTTCTTTAATAATATTATTGGGTAACGAGGGATCTAAAATGAATAGGCCTTCGTTATGTATGAAAAATGAAGATTTTTTAATGTTAATTGTGGATATAAATCGCTATATTTCAGTAAGAACTGAAAATATGAGTTCATTAATTTATGATAAGATCCTTTGTGTTAGATGTTACTTTAATGTAAGTGCAAATTAGTTTTGAATTTAGTGACACTTTAAATCAATATATTTGTTAAATTATTGATTTTAAAATTTTGAGTTATATACCAAATTTTTAGCCACCAAATTATTGAAAATAATGTCACAAAAAAAAGAGTTAATAATGGTATTAAACAAAACATATAGTGAAAATATTATTAATAAAAATGTAAATTCTCTAGGATCTGTATTAAGGAAGGGTAATCCTAATATACCTGTTAATTCAGGTTGACTTGGATTGATGAAAGTTCTTAGAGGATATATGAATGTTAGGATAAATTTCTAAATTGAATGAAACATTGTTTACATGTTCACTCATGAGAAAATCCTATGAATATTAGAAGAATCTTCTAAATAAATTATTTCGAAAGAAATTAGCTACGCGACGTCCTAATCGTTTTTGAATTGATAGTTCACGTCTCCAAATTTCTCTTTCGTAAATGATTGCAATTCTTTCAAAATATCTTGATTCGAAAATTTGATCAAGAAATGGTGCTCCTAATATAACGATAATTTCTGAATCAACTTGAGCGGCGTCGACTTTAAATCTCAAAGAAAAATCGCTAAATTCTATTATTGTGCTCCCAATAGTACGAATTGCACCTTGTCGAGATATAACTGAATTATCGCGTTCTATTGAAACGAATGATGCTATTGCTGATTGTTGAATTAAATTTATCAATAGTGTGTGATCTATTAAAAAGTTACCTCTATGTGAATTAAAATGACCTGATATTAATTCAACGTAGGGATAATTATGTTGATTATAGTCAAAATTTGCAAAATAATTACTTATTAAATGTTTTATTAACATTATTTATTAATAATTTGCTCAGTTTTATTTAACAAGTTTTCGAAGAAGTTGGAAAATTCTTCTTGAGTTTTAATTTCTTTAATTATATTTTTCAAATGAAAGTTTTCTACAAATTTTTGAGATTCTAATGAAGTTTCGATATTAAATCTTCTTTGAGCTATTATTCTTCCTCGATTTTTAATTTTCTTTGATGTCGGAATTTTATCACACATAATTTTTTAACTGCAAAGAGGCATTTTGTGATTTTAAAATTTTGATAAAATTTATCTATTAAGATTTTAAATATTCAAAAACAACTTTTAATTATTGAGGAATATTTATGAATTATGAAGAAATAAGATAAAATGACAGGTTCTCCGGACGGCGCAAACTATCGTTTGATCAATTAATATTCGCCGGACGGCGCAATAATAATATTACAATTTATCTTAATTAGTAAAATGAAATCTTTGCTTGAACGGTTCCGCCGGACGGCGCGAACTATTCTTAATTCAAGCTGAAATTCGCCGGACGGCGCAAAAACAGCTTAAATTACAGGATTTTGTAAGATTTTAATAAATGGTTTTTAAATTATAAACAAAAATTGTTGTTAGAGTGTCAGTTTAATTTTTCTATATTCTAAGTGTTGTGAGTGTTTAACTTGCACCTTGTAGAAGGAAATAATAGTGTTTCGTATAACTCCGATCCGCGAGCAGAAATCAACAATCCTAAGTGTTAAAACTTAACAACTTGCACAATAACCGAGTACAACTCGAACTGCAATTGCCGGTTAAAGAAAAAATAATGCTTTGTTACATCCCGAGCAGAAGGCGAGGTTATTAGGTTAGGTTATAGAATTTTGGAGGAATGGTAGGCTGATTATGGTCAAGTTGGTAAAGCTTGACCTTTATTTTTAAGTAGGATCGTTTGTACTTGTCAAAACTACGGGTTTTGAGTTACAACAACAATAAATATTCCCTTTTAACAATTTATTTGTTATTTAAATGTATGGTTACAATAATTACACAAATGTTACTTACTTTTTATTTACAGAATAGTCGTAGAATTAGGTAATAGCGCTGGTCGTATAAGTTTGGTTTTCAGAACGTTGTTTCAATTGAATGAAACTGAGAAAGTTTGTTATGTTACACTTATGTAACTTTCACAACTTTAGGGTTTTTGCGTTTGTTTCAAGAGCTGGTACCGTTTCTGAGTGTTACTTATCGTCACTTGCACCTATTTATGGAAAGAAACTTGCTTCTAAGTGTGAGAAAAGCAACTTGCACAATAATTAAGTACAATTCGGTCTGCAATTGCCAATTAAAGAAAGAATTGGTGAAAAACTACAATTAATGAAACTTGACACGCAAAATGCGACAGTTAATACATTAAAATTATTGATTCTAAGTGTCAAATTGCTTTTCTTGCACCTTTTACGGAAAGAAACTTGTTTCTAAGTGAATAACAAAATTGACTTGCACAATAACCGAGTACAACTCGAACTGCAGTTGCCGATTAAAGACAGAATACAATAAATAATGAAAAACTGAAGGGTCGCTCTACAATGACTACTGGTCTATAAAACCGCACCGGAACTTTTGACAGATTTTGATGAAAAAGCTTTGCCTTATATACTATAAAATTATTAAAAAGTGGGAGAGTTTGTAGACAATTATGGGGGTAAAAGATGTCAATTCTTAAGAATAATACTTGTTCAGTATAATTCTATTTATCATTAAGTTGCAAAGAAGGAATGCGTCTAACTGGCAACTAGCCAATATATTTACTTCATATATGGAAATTATGAAGCTCAAGTCATAGGCAATGATTCATCGGACTCGGGTTACGAAAAGAGGTCATAGTCGGCGAGTCGGAGCTTACATATGAGTCATTGCTTGATGCTACGCATTGTTCTTTATTTTGGTTAATTTTTACCTCTTGTTTTATTTTTTTAACATTATTTCAATATGTAGGACAAAATGTGAGATCTTAATTTGTAACTTCTATCTCAATTTATGAATTCCAAGTCTTTCAACATGAGCATTATAAAAATGATAATAATGACATTCTTTTAGCTTTTCGTTACACAAAACATATCCCTTACAATCTTATCAAAGCAAAAATGTATCTGGGATGTAACATGCTTACCCCTAAAAATATTTGTCGTTGATATTGAATCATTTTTGTACGAGATAATGTTACTTAGTCAATTATAGTGCCATTTTAGGAAAAAATATATTTAAACTATATCCGGTTTAGATTTTTGATAAATGTAAGTTCAGGTAGATAAAGGAAAATGTTTTTTGAAGGGTTGTGAAATATTAAAAATTCTTGAAGATAAATACGTTTTACCTGCACTCATAACCATAAATATGAAAAAAATAGTTTAAAAAAATAGCAATTAATAAATATGAATTACGCCAGTTAAAATATACTTCTATTTGGTCGAAGAATTATAATTTATGGTAAAATAAATGTGCCACTAATATTAGAATTAAATTTTTTTACAACAAAAAGTCCCCATTTCGTGAGATTTCCCCGTATAAATGAGGCATTATTCCTGAACTGGCCCAAAAATAAAAAAAATCTTGGATTTCCTTTATACTTTAGAAATATGTTACCCTAGTAGGTACTAGTTAACATACCAGTTTACTGATCCAACACCCCACCCCTATCAAAAGGGTAGGGGGTTAAAATTTCACCTTAAACTCGAACATGCGTTGTTTAAACAGTTGTAGTTTCTACTTAAATTATTCAATTAAAAAAGTAAGTAGTGGTTTAGAAAGGTTTTTTTGTGTACTTTTAAAATATTTTATCTTTTTAATAAAAAAAAATTTATGCAAAAATTTTTAAAAATAAATAGTTTTTTTGCAATTTTTTCAAGTTCGACAGTTTAAATTTTCTTTTTAATAATCTCAAATGAAAGCTTAGGATTTCCCCTAAAAAAAGATATAAGTCTGAAAATAGGCCGGAAAGATTTGCTAAAGATATAGTGTAATAAGAAAAATTTGTCCGTCCGCTCGCGCACTCGAGCGCGATGAACAGTGGGATTTTTTTTACAATTTACTATTGAAAATTGTCTATAAACTACAAATTTTATCGGATGTTGATGTTCTTGGTGTAAAATTACTAAGAGATCCATCAAAGTCGATTTTTGAATTCTTAGTTGTTTATTTTTTTTGTATTACTCAAAAAGTTATCAAATTACAATATTTTTCGAAAAAATCAAGTTATTTTTTTATATTTTTCCATTGCTCATGATCGAAATCAATTTAAATTAGTCTAGTATGACCACCGGACAATTAATTAATTAATTTTTGGGGTTGCTGATTACGAATTTAAAGTCAAATTTGAAAAATTCAATATGGTGGATCCAATATGGCGGATAAAAATATTAAAAATCATTCAGATTTACCTAAAACTGGTTACTTAGGGGTTTTTGAAGTTGCTGATTACGAATCTGAAGTCAGATTTTAAAAATTCAAAATGGCGGATAAAAATATTAAAAATCATTTGGATTTACATGAAACTTGTTACTTGGGGGTTTTTGGGGTTGCTGATTACGAATTTAAAGTCAAATTTGAAAATATAAATATGGTGTATCCAATATGCTGGTTGAAAAATAATAAAAATCAATCTGGATAAATTGAAACTCCCTACTCGAGAGTTTTTGGGGTCGCTAATTACGAATCTGATGGCAGATTCGACTGAAATTTGATTCTGCATTGTTTTTAGAGTCGTTAATTAGGAATGTAATGTTCAAATTCAAAAACTGATAATATCATTTTTTATATTGTCGATTTGTGATGAATAATTTATTTCATGGTAGTCTCTCAAAGTTAGGTTTATTCTTCGTCGCATGATAATTCAAGGTCATTGAGAATTGTTAAAGTTTCGGAGATGCCAAATCCATTTTCTTCTTCGCAATCATCTTCATCAAATTCATCATCGGGTGTGTTTATTGGGTTAATTTCGGGTACAAAAAATAAATTTCTTACTGCCTTAGGAATTGGTAATGCCTTTTTAAACTTAAGGCGCGAAGAAAGGCTCTTTGAACTTATTTTTGGGTACGATGTGTCCATTGCTCGATTAAACACGTCTTCCATGTGCTTGACTCGGCTACTTTTTCTGCTGTGAAATTGTTTAAAATTTTTGTAATTTTTATTCCGAGCTTCAGATGCTTCTTCTCCTAGGACACCGACAGGAAGTACACTTGTTTGAATAATTTCGGCACCGTGCACTAATATTTTGTGTAGTGTAGCAGTCATAGGATACCAGTCATAATACTTAACGTAAATTTTTGCTGTATCAGTAGCAAACTCGTCAAATTTTTTTGGATCAATGGGTAAATGACAAGATAGCGCAGTTAAAATTGTTTTTAAGTTTCGAATTAATTTACAATCGAGTCCTAGTAACTCAGCCAAAAGATCAGGATTTTCGAATGCTCTGCGGGCAGTATTACCATCGTTCGTAGTTCCACATCCACCAGGTTTCGGTTTAGCAATTTTCAATCCAAGCTTTTCCCAAAAAAGTTTCTGAAGAAATTCTTTTCGATTTTTGAAATATTCTTTTTGTGCATTTGTTCTTACCTGACACACCTTTAAATCTATTCTACAAGAAATATTAAACAAACATTCAAAAATTCGAATCCATGCATGTAATGGACTGATTCCATGCTGAAGGGAATTTACATCTGGCAAAAATATATTGTTGCTTTTATTTAATAAATTATTAAATGTTTTAGGAGTGGCGTGACAAATGGGACAACTTTGCATAGATTTTGTCCCCGTTATAGCACTTAAAACTTTGCCATCTATCAACGTTAATAACAAAGAAAAATGCACTAAAACATGATGGTTTTCATCCAGAGAGAATTTGTAAACTTCGAGTTTATCAATTTGATTTTGAATATAATTTTTCTCTGTTAAAATTACTTGAGTTGTTTCTTTTACATATTGCAGCTTAACAAGACGACAGAATCTGGGTGATTGTGATGAATAATTGTTCCAAATAATTACATTATCAGCAGTTGACAATCGTAATGGAATAAGAGTAGTGGCAAACAAATTTTGTTCCGAAATTTCCACATCTTCTGAAACTGTTGCAAAACTTTGTTTATATCCAGAATAACCTGAACTTCTATCAAAGCCCCAGAAGCACATTAAAAAAAACTTCCAATTCTGTTTCTTGAATACTTTGAAAATGTTGTAATGTAACTTCTGACTGCATTTCTAAAATTCTTCTCACTGTTCGATTTAAAAGAGATTGTAAACGTACTTCTGCTACAGTTTTATTAATTTCTATTGATTCTTTTGGAGGTCTATGTACATTCTAATTTAGCCTCCAGAACATGATTGTAGGTGGCCATATATCTGCTCCAGATTGTTTTGACTCTAAACGCATGTTAATATACAGATTTTTTGTCATAGATCCATCCAATAAAAATGTTAAAGCCTCTTCAGCACTTTTTTTTACGAATTGTTGGCATTTCTAATAACTTAAGAATTTTCTTAGGTTGTTCAGGGCTTTCCGAAAGTTTTGAAAGAATTGCAGTTAGATCAACTTGTTTGGATTTTTTTGCTGCATAACGAGCAGCCAAAATCAATTTTCGTGCATCATGTTTATGATCGGAACTAATATTTGCAATTTCCTGTCTTTTTGCACGATCAGATTTTTCATTATATTCAAGGGTTGGACGACCTGGACCCGCGGCTTTAGTACTTACTTTTAACAATAATTTATTAACATCAACTGTGAATTCTAAATTAAGCCAATTCATATTTTTTGATTCAAATCTGTCCGACATTCTTTTAGAATCATTAAATTTTTTATTAAACTTTGAATGTAGAGCTCTCAGTGATTTTTTTAAATTACTCATCTCTTGCTGATCTACAGCATCAAATTGTAAATTCAATTTTTGTAAAATATATGGAATAACTTCATCAATATTATTTGCATTCTTAAGTTGATTCCAAATTTCTCTTTTAGTAAACTCAGTCATCTTGATGAGAAATGAACAAAAGCAAAGCGAAAAACAAAAAAAAATCTTGTATTAATATGTAATTTTAGAAAATTGCATTAATTCTAACAAACAACAATTTTTGTTGTTTAATTTTACAACGCAGCTGCTTAAAACACAATGCTGAAGAGAAACACAAAAAATAATAACACAAAAATTATAGTAAAAAACACGTTTTAAAACATAATTATAAAGAATAACGAAATAACTATTAATTATGCTCACATATTTCAAAGTTCAAGATGCAAATTGCCAAAAAAAATTAATATTACGAGAACGATCGCGCGCTCCAGCGCGCGCGTTTTTTCTCTTGCGCATTCCTTTTTTTAATATTTTAAATTTTTTAAACAAAAGTACTTACAATGAGAATAATGGCGCAAATATAATAAATGTTTTAAAGAAAAATTGGAAAAGAAATGTTTATGAGAATCACAATCAAGATCACCATCAGCAGTTGTAGTAAAAATTGCTGCAACTTCATTCACACTTTGTAAATTATAACGTCTACTATCCATCCCAGGCTTTAATGAAAATAATAATTGCATCTCAGGCTCAATTTCTGCATTATTTTCAGTCATTGTTTTTTTAATTTCTTCATGCATCATACGGTAGGACTGTGCAAATAGGTTACAATCCCGAAGGGCTGTATCTATTCCATCAACAATATCTCGGTTTAATTGAACATTATTCTTACAACGTATTTCGGAAGCTTCGTTTTGATCAACAATAAATAACTGTCCAAATGAAGGAGAATCGTTTCTTTGAGACGCATGCTTATTCCCGAAATTTTTTTTAATCAAATAGTTATTTGATATAAAACTACTTAACTTAAAATTCACATAATATGCACATTATTTGACATAAATTTCATTGCACACAAAAACCATTTAACATAAATATCATTTATCATAGAATTCATTAAACAGAAATATTATGTTACATAAAACTCAGATAACTTAATTCCCATTTGACATAAAAATTATGTAACATAAATTTCTATTGACATAAAAATCATTAAACATAATTTTTTTTTGACATAAAACTCATTTAACGTAAATTTTATTTGTTATAAAATTCATTTGACATCAATTTCATTTGGCATAAATGTCATTTAACGTATTTCTCATTTGTCATAAATACCCAGTAAAAAAACTAATTCAAACGGATTGAAATGAATTAAGATTTTGGTAGAAAGCGGGATTCATTTAAGCTCTTTGTATATTCGATTGAATTCGATTCAATTTGCCTGAAGTTGTGCAAACGAATTCGCATTCGTAAGAAATAACCAAGGCATGCATTGAATTCGTGCTGACGAATTGAAAAAAATTAAAAGCCCCAAAACTTGTCTATTGAATTAGTATGAATAGAAGGTGTAGAAGTTCAATACAGTTCGACGAATTCAGGAAAATTGCAGCATAGCTCCAATTCGTATTTGTCACAAAGCGGGATTCACTGAAACCCTTTGTAATAGTATATTAAGCAACAAGAGGAGAAAGGCAGCCATTTCTTTACGGTGATTTTTGAGACACGAGTGGAGGTCGAGGGCGCCGTAGGCGCCCCGAGACCGGAACAAGTGTCACAAAAATCATCGTAAAGAAATTGGCTGCCTTTATTCTCGTGTTACTTACGATATTTTTTATTCCTAATGCACAAAAGCGGCGATTTCAGATAGCAGACGACAGGGAGTAAAAGTCATTCACTTGTTCGATTTGTATGAAAATGGCGGCCGATTTCTCCCTTGGGCAAGAAAAATGCATGTGAACAGCTAATTTTCTTGCCCTTGGGAGAACACGGCCGCCATTTTCATACGGTCGAAGAAATGAATGACTTTCCTCCCTGTCGGCTGCTATCAGAAAGCGCCGTTTTTGTGCATGTGGGATAAAAATTCTTTTTAATTTATTTTAATTAGTTTTTGTTTACTGGGTATCATTAGACATAAAATTAGCTTGACATAAATTTCATTTGACGTGAATATCATTTAAAATAATTATTATATAACGTAAAATTAAATTTATATAAATTTCATTTAGCATAAATTCCATTTAACATAATTCTCATTTGGCATAAAATATACTTGACATAAATTTCATTTGGTATAAATCTCATTTAACATAATTTTCATTTGACATATAGTTCACTTGATATCAATTTCATTTGACGGATAAGTCATTACACATAATTCTCATTTGACATAAAATTCAGATGTCATAGATTTCATTTTACATAAAGATCATTTGACCTAGAAATATAGGCGCGAATTCCAAAATTGGCGAATCACAATGTTGTTGATAATATCTATTTGGTTACTTTTAAAATTGGCGCCGATATTTTTATGTACAATGTAATTTGTGTGAAATGATTTTTGTGTCAAATGAGAATTTTGTTAAATGACTTTTATGACAAATAAGAATTGTGTTAAATGTCTTTTATATCAAATAAACTTTATGTCAAATGAAAATTATGTTAAATGGGATTTACACTAAATGAAATTTATGTCAAGTAAATTTTATGTCAAATGAGAATTATGTTAAATGGCATTTATGCCAAATGAAATTGATGTCAAATGAATTTTATAACAAATAAAATTTACGTTAAATGAGTTTTATGTTAAAAGAAATTAATGTTAAATGATTTTTATGTCAATCGAAATTTATGTTACATAATTTTTATGTCAAATGGGAATTAAGTTATCTGAGTTATATGTAACGTAATATTTCTGTTTAATGAATTCTATGACAAATGATATTTATGTTAAATGGTTTTTGTGTGCAATGAAATTTATGTCAAATAATGTGCATTTATGTTAATTTTAAGTTAAGTAGTTTTATATCAAATAACTATTTGGTCAAAAAAGATTTCGGGAATAAGCATGCGTCTCGTTTCTTTCTGCATACAAAGATGTATTCATTTGATAATAAACCTGACCATTTATTTTGAAACAATATGGTCCTGGTCGTCTATTGTTAAAATTAACTAAGTTAGCGTTGAAAGAAGCAAAACCAAATGAATTATTGTAAGGTCGTATATTATGAAGAAAATGCCCAGATAATTCGTGGGTGCCATCAAATAAATTTTGTAATATGAGTGGAGGAGCAGGTAGATCTTCAAGAATGACTTCGCCATGTTTACAACAATCATGAAATGAATTTTTTTTATTAGATTCTCTTTCTGTTTGGAAATGTTTAGCATTACAATGCTGAAATGAAATGTTTATCGCACCAGCAAAATGTTCCTCTATATTCGAGAATAAAATATTGTCAGAGAAATTTTGATTCTGTGCAGAATTCCGTTTTTTTTTGGCGATAAGTTCTTTGATAAGCTGCATTTTTTTGACGACCAGAAATATTAGTATTTGATAAATTTGCTGTAACAGTTACATTATCTTTTGCTAAAGATGTATTAACAGTTGTAGAGGATTTTGCTGAATTTATATTTGGTTTAGCCACTGTAATAGTACTATCCTTTGTTTGGATTGATTGAGGATTAAGAATTCTATTATTATTTTGTTTTTTTGTCGAAACTTTCTTTGAAAAGCAGCTTTCTTTTGACGTTTCATGACTTGATGTTGTTCTTCTTCCTCTAAAGAACGTATTATTATTCTTTTTTTTACTTGATTTTTATTTTTTAAATTAGTATATTTTGTAACATTTCTTGAATCAATACAATTATCTAATGATCTCGAAGTCATGCATTGTAATTGTCTATTATTAAAAGTTTCCTCTGAACTGTTGATTTTTGAATTAATTGTTGCATTTTCAATAATTACATTATCTTTGTCTTTATAATTTCCTTTGTGTATTACTTCTCCTGATGTACTATTATTATTCTGTGCTAATGTTGAAGGCATACTTTGCAAACTTCTGTTTATAATAATTTCTCCCTCATTTCTATTAGTTTTTGATTTTATAAATAATTCACTGTTAACTTTATGTTCACAAAGTTTTACATAAGAATGATCACGTGTAATGTTCATTTCATTACAATAACCTGTCTCTATATGTGACTTTGAAATAATAACAGACTGATTTTGTTTTTGAACAGAAGTATGTTTATTTTGTCGAGAGGTGCGCTTGTAAGCAACATTTCTGTCACGAAATGACGTTTTAACTTTAGAAGTAGAAATATTTTCTTCTGCTCATGATCAAGCTGTGGATGTGCTTTGGGGTCTCGTATTAAAAGTTTGCTCTGCACTAATGAATTCATTAGAATTCAATGATTCAGAGCGAACAATTTTATTATTTTCTCTCTTTTTTTGTCGATGTTTTTTTTGATAAGCAGCTTTTTTTGACGTTTTATGATTTTATAATTTTCTTCTTCTTTAGAAAAATGAACCATAGCTCTTTTTTCTCGTTGTTTCTCAGTTATTATTAATCTTGTATCTTTCATTTCATTGCTTGAATCAATAGAAATATTATTAACATCATTTGCTGGAATTAAAGGAAAATTTTCTAAACAACTATTAACAACATTTTTTTTACAAACATTGCTGGTTGAATTCAACAATGATAAATTATTTTCAACAATTTTATTTTCTTCATTTTGGAAACTTTTTTCTCTAGCTCGATTCCTAAGATGACACTCCCAATTATATTCAACAGTCATAGTTCTAATATTAGTCGACCTTACTGACGGAAATTCACTTAAACGATTGTTTTTGAACATTAACATTAAATGATTTCTCATGTTATAATAATAGTAATTGACAGAGTGGGGCATAATATTAAAAAATATCGATGTTGCGAATGCTATTGCATATATTCCACAAGCAAGACTATTGTTTGGTTGTTGATCAACAGTTGTGAAAACTACTGGAGGTTTAAAAGGATATAATTTACTTAAATATTTCCTTTGATCTTCATTTAAACATCCTTCATTAGGACTATCATAAATATAAAGTCTCATTCCATCATAATAAGTGCAAATCCAATGACCTTTCTTGATAGGTCCACTAAAAAGTATTTGAATATGCTTTTTACCTTTTTAAATCGGACTAATAAATTCAAGCGTATATAAATACAAAGTGCTTTGCATTCTAAAAGCAGAATTTGATGCTCTTCTCAATAATTTTTCAAATTCATCAATATGAGTATCATTTAACATTCCTCCTTCAGTAAGTATAATATTAAAATCTGTAACACTTAAATTAACAGTTTCTTCTTTGTTCGACATGATTTCTTTCAATTTATTAAAAAGATATCTCTTCTAAAAAATAGTTTTTCATAAAATTAATTAATTCAGAACACACGTAAATAATGTTACTATTGTCACATTTAACAGTAACTGAAATTTTATTCTTTTCCTTTCTTATTGAAGATTATTAAGAATGTAAAGAATGTATCTTCATCTATTAATCTAATTTCGTCTTATCTCAAGAATTTAAAGAAGGTATCTATTCATCTTTTCATCTAAATTTGTTATGTATTTATTTATACTTTCTCAACAATAAATATAAGTATATGTTTGGTAAGTTTTTCTGTTTTGTATCTGTTTATATTTTTTATTTTTTTATCTTTTATTCTAGTATCTGTTAATATAGTAGCTCTTGGCTAAATTTTTGTTTACTAAGTATCTGGTATCTCGTAATCACATGTTATCAATAGTACTTATCTTAAATTTTTATATATTTTATCAACAATAAATATATGCGTATTTTTTGTAAGCTTTTCTGTTTTGTATCTGTTTAGTATCTGTTAATCTAGTATCTGTTAATTATGTAATGTACAAACATCAGAATTTAAAAAAATCAATCAATATTCTACATTCAGAAATCAAAATAACAGGCAAATGTTCCTTATTCCTTTAAACTTTAATTAAATTAATGTCTTTAACTTTAATTAAATTAATGAAATCCTTTAAATTAATAAATCAAATAATTCACATTATATTTACAAACTCCTCTTAATTAATATACAAAAAATTAAATTTGTATTTACATGTATTTTAATACTTACGTACGTAACGTATGTAATGTACTTTAACTTTTTTTTAATGTACAAAAAACAAAACCACAAAATTCACAATCAACACTTTCAGAAGAAAAATCACTCCGCAAATAACAGTCCATACTTCTTATCGAAACGATACACGTGTCACACTTTGCAAATGGCTGACAATTGCTAACACTTGTAACATTTTGTAATGTTTCGTACCAAAAACTTTGCGTTTCACACTGAGGTGAGGTTACATAGCTGTAGCGAACAAACAATTTTTGTTTGGAAAAAAGATGCGCGCGCAACAATTTTGAAGCGTCTAAAATGAATCATAAAATTAAATATATTTTAATATTAAACTTTTAATTTATTACAAACCAAACCATAAATAAAAATTATTATAATAAACTACTTTTAGTTGATTTTTAGTTAATAATTTTAATTAATTATTTTTTTAATTTTAAAAAAGAAAAAAGAAAAACGAAAATATAAAAGTGTGAGGTCACCATCATTATAAAATTTAGCCAATGAGGAAAAAGTTCTACACTTGAAGTTAGCTGCTTTGACATCAGTAAGTAATGTCACGATTATATCCAATCAAAGTAAAGGATTTTGAGAAAGAGCCAATTAAGAAAAAGTTCTACACTTGAAGTTAGTCGATCTTACGCACCTCGTTTTTACGAAAGGATTATTTTGACAAAAGAATTTGATTCCGAATTGATGAACAAAAGCAAAGCGAAGAACGAAAAAAAATCTTGTTTTAATATGTAATTTTAAAAAATTACATTAATTCTAACAAACAACAATTTTTGTTGTTTAATTTTACAACGCAGCTGCTTAAAACGCAATGCTGAAGAGAAACACAAAAAATAATAACACAAAAATTATAGTAAAAAACACGTTTTAAAACAGAATTATAAAGAATAACGAAATAACTATTAATTATGCTCACATATTTCAAAGTTAAAGATGCAAATTGTCAAAAGAAAATAATTAATATTATTATTTTGACAAAAGAATTGATTCCGTTGATCTTTTTTGACAAATAATAGTGGTTGAATTTTTTTAAAAATTCAAAAAACAAATGAAAGAATCGAGGAAAGAATTCATGACTTGACTTTACATCGAACGATAAATGAATAGTGTGTAAGTTATGCATAGACAATAAAATCAAGAGTTTTCATCAAAATATTATTTCTGTAGCCAAAACGGGCAAAATAGGGCAACATTTTCTGATAGGTTACATCCTAAGCTTTCAGAAACTGCAAAGAAAATTATAATCCGATGTGGAACATTTTGGTATGACTAAACGAAAGTTTGTACATAATTGGAAACGTTTAAGTATTTTCAATAAAAAATGTGAGAAACTGTGCTTGCAGTTTTTTCTAAATTTTTCGGTTTTTTTACAGTGAATAATATAATATTTACTCAAATGCTAAATAAATTTTTAAAAAAGTTCTCTTATATCGTCGGCTTAGTGGAAAACTGTACCATTTCAGGTATTCGTTATAAACTATACCATTTCAAAAGTTTGTTATAAAACATACCATTTCGATGAAGATCTATAAAAGCGTTGCACTAAAGAATTTCTAATGATTAACAAGCAATTAATTTAAATTATTAGAAATTTTGAATTAATACATTGAAAAGATGAACAAGAGTATATTTAAGATACCGTTTTTTAAAAAAGCATAACCTTATTTTATGTCTAGCAGCAGTGTTGACAAACTTGGAAAAAAATCAAAAAACTTTTTTTCTCTAAATGGTATGTTTTAAAACAATTTACCGAAATGGTACAGTTTATAACGAATACCTGAAATGGTACAGTTTTCCACTAAGTCGACGATATGTGTTAATGAAGTTACAATATTTACTTTTTCAAAGTTTTAATTTAAGTTTTTTGACATTTTTCAAAACTTCTGTCCCACTGTGAGGTGTGATACTTGACACACACCTGTTAGAAAGAGATAAGACACTTTATTCAAAAATTCTACTTTCTTATTTTGTTCCATGTTAAGCAACTCTTTCAGATATTTTTTACAAGTTGTAATAATTGTATACTGGATATAATTCCTTATTTTCTTTCTTAAACTCCTTAACAAAATCAACTAAAAATTCAAATTTCGGGGTCACCGAACTTAAACCTGAATTAACTCTGATAATTAAAGAATATGGAAAAATAAATCAACACTTTGTTAATTTCCTTCAGAACACCATTAAATAGAGGTTGATATTTTTTGGTATACTCTTTTTTTAATTATTTCACTTTAAAACCTTAGAATTCACAATTTACTTTCCTTTATTTATTTTAACTTTAATTCTTGTTTGATATTTAAGTTTTCTACACTTTCAACACTTTAATTAATATTTTATCACTTCAAAAAATTATTTCCTTTTTATATTATTAATATGTATGCTAGATTTTTTTTAAATAACCTTTATGAAAATTATTCAAATTTAATTAAATGATTACCAACTCTTCTCAGAGTAAATAAAAATAAAAACCTTAACTTTTTAGAGTATAAAGACAAATTAATCAACCGACAGATTAGCTCAGTCAGATAGATGCCTCGCTTGGCGGTCGCTTAAGGACCAAGGGTATAAGTACCCTTGGTTCGCGCCCATTTGGCTTGGAATTTTTCCGGCACGTGAGACAATCTGAGCGGGAGGTTTGACGTCGAGGTATCATGGCACCGTCGATTATTATCCGGTACACACCATTAGAACTCGACTGTCGATAAACCGGTTGTACTCAGGAGAGGTTTTCTACAGTTTCCCTCTTCTCTGGCGAGAAAAACCCATTGACAGGTGGTCCAGGCGGAATGCGAGTACCCCTAATAAAAGTCGGCTGTAGACGCAAATTAGGTTAATATATAGAAAATTTCATAAGTAGAATGGTTATGCTTAATCCAAAAAAGTATTTCTCGGGGTCTCTTGTCGAAGTGCGTAAGGCCAATAGGGCAGGAGTATAAAAAAAGACAAATTAATCAAAGAAAATTAACTCAACCGCCTTGCGGGAGACCACAATTAATACTTGATGGTTTGATCGTTGGAAATTATGGATCACACCCTGAAATTTCGTTAAAATTATAATAGTGGGGAGAACTATTCCACACAGCTTATTGGACTTCGCTGTTTCCAGACAAGCTTTTCGCAAGCTTGCAAATTCCTGAGGTGGCGTGATACAAGTTCAATGTTCTTCCTTCACTAATAGGTTTATTTGTATGTGTGGCTTCTTGCTAATTGACACAATACATTTTTTGGAGTCTTTCTATTAAAAGATAACTCTTTTGAAATTAAGAAATTTCGGTTTAAAACATGGGTGTTGTCCAATACTTCCTCAACACTTTAAAAAATATAATAATAACACAGGTCCACAAAAAAAATCGATGAAAGGTTTCTTTGACCAAACATGGTGTATTATATGTATTTTGGGCCGCTGAAACCGCTGTAATTTGTGGGCAGCGGCCCTAAATCTTCTAGATACCAAGTTTTATGAAAATTCAAGAAATTTTTTTGACCGCTATTTTGTATTTTGAAAATTTACCTTTAATTTCGTAATCAGTGACCTCAAAAATCCCGTGATACAAAATTTTATAAAAATTGAAGAATTTCTTGAAAATTGAAGAATTTTTTGAAAATTTTGACAGCCATATTGGATCCGCCATTTTGTATTTTGAAAATTTGCCTTTAATTTCGTAACCAGGGACCCCTCAAAACCCCTCTATCCCAAAATTAAGCTAAATCCGTAAATATTTAAAAAAAAAATTTCTATCACGCACACGAAAAAAAAGTACGATGCAGGGAGTCGGAACCCCAGTATCGACGGCTGGGCAGGGTAAGAAAGCGGGCCCACAGGCGTCGTCATCAAGCAACCGCAGCTGTACATTGGTGGGTGATCTGATTTTAAAATCACAGTTAGCGAGCTCAAAAACTCACAGATACTAAGTTTAGTAAAAATCCGACAGCCATATTGGATTTGCGATTTTGTATTTTGAAAATCTGACTTTAAATAAGTGATCAGCGACCCTAGAAACCCCTCAGTACAAAGTTTTATGAAAACTCAAGAATTTTTTTTCTGACCGCCATTTTCTATTTTAAAAATTTACCTTTCATTTCATAATCACTGACCTCGAAAATCCCTCGATACAAAATTTTATAAAAATTGAAAAATTTCTTGAAAATTGAAGAATTTTTTGAAAATTTTGACGGCCATATTGGATCCGCCATTTTGTATTTTGAAAATTTGCCTTTAATTTCGTAATCAGGGATCCCTCAAAACACCTCTTTCCCAAAATAAGGCTAAATCCGTTAATATTTTAAAATTTTTTTCTGTCATGCAAAATCCTGACGTGATGGAGCAAAACGGACTTCAGATTCGGTTTCAGCGGCCCAAAATACATATAATACACTATGTTTGGTCTAGGGAACCTTTCATCGATTTTTTTTGTGGACCTGTGTAATTATTATTTTAAAAAATAGAAAATTGAATAAAGGTTATTATTAAAATCAAACCAATTTGCCATGTGCCTGGTAAATTGTTGAATTGTCCTTTTGTGTTGTTTTTAACCCCCTATTACTCTTACATCTAATTACAAAATTCTCAATTCTTCTTGATTCTATATAAAAATAAACATTTTTATTTATTAAAAAAGTTAAATGGTAACGTAATTCGTACGTAATAAATACCCCCATTTTCTGCCCTGACGTTCCTTGGCAGCATTATGTTGAATATATAATTTCGTAAAGTTTACATATAATCCTTCCTTTAATGGTTTAACAATATTTACATTGTTGATTTTGCTAAAAATAAATGGTTTTTAGGACAAAGGCAAACATTTAGCCGTAATTTTATTTAAAAAAAAACCGTTTCCTCTTTTTTTGTTTTAGGAAGATTTTTAAATTGATAAAGTTTGCTTTTGTTTTATTAATAATTAATACGGTATTCCATAAAGGTATTGAAAATAACATTACTTTTGACCAGGTAAGGTAATTTAAGTGAAAATTAGTCTCTCTGGAGGTTTTTGTGGTCGCTGCTTATAAATCTGCTATGAAATATAAAAATTAAAAATTTCAGACTAATTTTTAAAAATAGTTTAGAGTAATACAGACAGATGTGGGCCACACTTTGGTTTTTATGCTTTAGAATATTCAGACATTAACATTCTTGAACATTTATTGCGTTTATTTTTAGAGAAAGAGGTTACCTAACTGTAGGCAAACAAACATTTAAAAATTTTTAATTTTAACATATTGTTTAACATCTTTATGCAAAAAAGAGAAATTTGCGATATCATGAAACATCAATGCAGTGGCCCACTTCTGTCCACAAGCATAATTTGACGAGAAATAACGTGGCCATAACACCTAGCAAGAATATAAAACAGTCTCTTTAAATTTTTTAAGGTTCGGTCTAATACTATAATAAAGGCTACGTACCCGATTGAAAACGATGAATAACTTATGTATACAACGACAACATTTATAATGAAAAAAAAGAAAAAGTAGATAATTTTTGTCACTAATTGCTGGAGAACACAATTGTACGTCGCATACTTCAATGACCAACTGAAAATCGACCTTCTGTTGATAACAAAAGTATAAAAATTCATTTGACAAACATGTCATTTGTAAAACCAAAAACGGCGGGTGGGTCATTTCTATCAATGATACTCTACACCTTTATGATAAAATGTAAAATAAACAAAATTCACCATATTGGATCCGCCATTTGAATATTAAAATCTGAATACAGATATGATTTCTAAGCAGCGACCATAAATACCCCCAGAGAGACTAATTTTTACTGAAATTGCCTTACCTGATCAAAAGTAATGTTATTTTCAATACGTTTATGAAACCGCGTATGTTCCATTGGACTGTTACATCCCGAGCAGAAGGCAATTTTATAGGTTAGGTAATGAAAATTTGTAGAAATGATAGGCTAATTATGGTCAAGTTGGTAAAGCTTAACCTTTGTTTTTAAGTAGGATTGTTTGTACTTGTCAAAACTACGGGTTTTGCGTTAACAACAACAAATATTATTCCCTTTTAACAAATTTATTAAATACTCAAATAATGTTTACAATTAGTTTCATAAATATTACTTACTTTTAGTTACAGGTTATTCGTAGTTTTAGCAAATTGCGCTGGTTGTTATAAGTTTTGTTTTTCAGAATTTTGTTTCAATTAAATGAAACAAAAGTTTGTAATGTTACACTTATGTAACATTCACAACTTTAAGATTTTTGCAATTGTCTCAATAGTTAATACTTCTTCTAAGGGTTAATTTTCGTCACTTGCACCTATTACGGAAAGAAACTTTTTTTCTAATTGTGAGAAAAGCAACTTGCACGATAATCGAGTTCAATTCGGACTGAATTGCCGATTATAGAAAGAATTAGTAAAAAACTACTATTAATTAAATTTAATATGCAAAATACGACAGTTAATACATTAAAATTATTGATTTTAAGTGTCAATTCGCTTTTCTTGCACCTTTTACAGAAAGAAAGCTCGTTTCTAAGTAAAAAACAAGGTTGACTTGCACGATAATCGCGATTTGATTAAAGAAAAATACAATAATAAAAATAAAAAAATAATAAAACTAACAATAATAATAAAACTGAAGGGTCGCTCTATAATAGTCCAATGACTATTGGTCTATAAAACCGTACTGGAACTTTTGACAATTTTTGTTGAAAAAGCTTCGGCTTATATACTAATGAAATATTAAAAAGTGGAAAAATTCGTATACAATTTGGGGGTGAAGTGTGTTACCTTCTAGGAATTGGCATTTGTTCATCTTAAGTCTGTTTATGATTTGTTATGAAAAAAGAATGTGACTGTTTGACAACCGACCTAAATGTTTTACCTCATATATGGCAAAGCAAAGCTCGGATGTCAGTCAGTGACTCATAACACCTAGGTTGCAAAAAGAGGCCATAGCGGGCGGGCTCTAGCTTACATGACTCACTCCTTGATACTATGCATTATTCTCTTCTTTTTTGTAAATTTCTATCTCTTGTTTTTTATCGTTATGTCAGTATATAGAACAAAGTATGCAATTTCAAATTATAATTTCTATCTTAATTTATGAATTTTTAATCTTTTAACAAGTGTTATATGTTTATAAGGCGATAGAGACATTCTCTTAGCTTTTTGTTACGTTACAGATACATGAAACATATACCTTAAAATCTTGTCAAAACAAAAATGTATCTGGGATGTAACAGTTCTTCCCCCTTACTTTTTTTATCGTCCCGATAAAATTTAATTCTTATCATTTTGATACTAGTATCGAGACTTAAAAATTCTAATGTTGAGGTTATCATTTGTCGTCCTAATTACACAGCCACACAAAAAAAAGAAAAGTTCTGATCTGGGGGTCTCACTATGTAGACTTTGTGTTTTTTGGGTCGCTGAATCCGAATCCGAGGTCCATTTAACCCCATCAGATCAGGATTTTGACATAACCTCAAAAAACCAATATGGTGGACACATTTTTGAAAAGCTCATCGGATTCGCTTGAAATTCGTTACTCGGGGGTTTTTGGGGTCGCTGATTACGAATTTGAAGTCTGATTTCAAAAATTCAAAATGGCGGATCCAATATGGCGGACACGTTTTTGAAAAATTCATCGGATTCGCTTGAAATTCGTTACTCTGGGGTTTTTGGGGTCGCTGATTACGAATTTGAAGTCAGATTTCAAAAATTCAAAATGGCGGATCCAATATGGCTGACACAGACATATTGGATCCGCCATTTTGAATTTTGAAAAACCGACATCAGATTCGTAATCAGCGACCCCAAAAACCCCAGAGTAACGAATTTCAAGCGAATCCGATGAATTTTTAAAAAACGTGTCCGCCATATTGGATCCGCCATTTTGAATTTTTGAAATCAGGCTTCAAATTCGTAATCAGCGACCCCAAAAACCCCCGAGTAACGAATTTCAAGCAAATCCGATGAACTTTTCAAAAATGTGTCCGCCATACTGGTTTTTTGAGGTTATGTCAAAATCCTGATCTGATGGGGTTAAATGGACCTCGGATTCAGATTCAGCGACCCAAAAAACATAAAGTCTACATAGTGAGACCCCCAGATCAGAACTTTTTTTTTTGTGTGGCTGTGTTATCATTCACATACAGTGTTGGTTGTGAATTTGATACCTTTGCGCTCTTCTTACATTCAGCGATATATAGATAAAAATGGTGAGGTGACAGTTTTATATATTTGTTGTGTTGTGATATGTGTTGTTTGTGTTATTGTAATCGTTTTCTAGAGGTAAGTATCAATTTCTTCTTTCACAGGGTAGTCGTTGACCCTTTGTTTCTCAGGGAAAAATTGTTGACGACGGCTTTTGCATCCTTATAAATGATGGTGGCACCAGGGCATCTTCAGTATTTTGATTTCTTGAGGCGGAAAGTGCAGTTCATTTTTTTTATCTCATTGTCAGTAGCTCAACATAGCTGCTCATCTTCGCGATAAGGTCTTTTTTGACCTGCTCCGGGTTTTTTGAAGGAGAAAATTCGCCCCCCCAGCAAGGCACTCGGAGAAAACCATTTTCCTGAGGCTACTGTTTTTCTCTCCAGGAAAGGCTTCGTAAACCTCACAAGCCCCTAAAAAGGCCTTTTCCCCGAAATGTTTAATTTTTCGCCCTTTTCTCACACCTTTTGTTCAATTTCCTCATGTCATCTTTAATATCATTTAATAATTTTATATTATTAAATAATAATAATTTAATATCATTTTAAAGAAAATAAGGCAGTTTTCTCATCAAAATTATGAGAAAATAATGTTAAAGGGGTTTAAAATGGGATGTAGATGATGAGAAAACATCGATAAAAGTTACAGCAACATTCCCATTTCGAAAAACCGTGAATGGCAATGTTGCGAATATTGTGGCCTATAAAACGAAGCTTGCGGCATCAGCATTAACTGTTTCCGCTAGGTTGCAACATTCCCAACCTAAATTAATTTACAATAAACTAAGAATATTATGAAAATTGGCTATGTGTATGTATAGGTATGTGTGTATACATGTATGTATAAATATATATGTGTGTGTATGCGTGCATATACATATTATGTAACTATTGTAAAATTTCGATTTAAAATTCTCCAAAACTTTTATTCGTCGCAACTCACTAGTGTGTTAGGAAAACTATTCTGGAAAAACTTATACGTACAGTGCCGCTCAAAAGGATTTGCCCACCCTACGGCATGCAAAGGCATTACAAAAAGTTTTGTATCTTCAATAATAATAAAGATAAAATCTTAATCAAATATTTATTTTAAAGCTTAAGTATTTGACTTAAAGCGATGCCAAAAAAAATTTAAAAAAATTTGTTTTTTATTGTTTAATTGCTAAAAATAAAAAAAAATTTTTCACTTTTTTTGAAAAATTTCAAATTGATACAATTTTTGAAGAAATCATTACATTTAAAATCTATAAATGTCATTTGAAAGCATTTTTTGTCACCTTTTAAACAATTTTTTAAAAATTCTCCTACGATAATTTTTAAGAAAGATATGATCATTTGTTTATAAAAATAGCCTATTTTTTCAATTGTTGGTAACTTGAGAACAATTGATTTTTGAAAAAATTGTTAAGGAAAAAAATGTCCCTTTTTGTGCGTAGAATTAGAAAAAAAAATACTTAAACTTTAAAAAAAATTTTTTTTTACATTTTTTCCTTCTGTATATATTTTTAAGACGAATAACATATACTTATCAATACATATCAATAAAATCGAATACAACATAAATCATCACTGTTAAAATCAACAGTTAATAATTACACTTTTCAAATATTTAAATAACATTAATTATAAAACATTTATTTGTTTATAAACATAATTAAATCAGTATTGTTAAAAATTTTACTTTTAAACATTTTGAGAGTAAAAATATTAAATATTTTTTTCGTCGAAATGATTTGAAAAGTGTAATGATTAACTGTTGTTTTTAACAGTGATGATTTATGTTGTTTTCGATTTTATCGATATGTATTGATAAGTATATGTTATTCGTCTTAAAAATATATACAGAAGGAAAAAATGTAAAAAAAAAATTTTTTAATGCTTAAATAATTTTTTTCTAATTCCATGCACAAAAAGGCTCATTTTTTTCCTTAACAATTTTTTTCAAAAATTAATTGATCTCAAGTTACCAACAATTGAAAAAATAGGTTATTTTTATAAACAAATCGTCCATGAGTATCAGGACGATTACACGCAACTCTTTAAAAAAACATGCCATCACTTTTTTAATCATATCTCGGAAATTAAAGGAGATACAAAAAAAACTTGAATACGGTTAAAAAGCTGATTAAACTCTGCGTAAAATAAGCCGTCTTTGAAGTCATTTCGTTAATTATTTTTTAAGTTGTAGAGTGAGAAAGAAATTAAAAAAATATCAAATTTTCTGATTTTTGTCTCTTGATTTCAACTTTTTCAAAAATCTAGAAAAATTTAGATAACATTTTTTTAAAAACATAGAAATCTTCGTTAGAATTTTAGCTTTAAAATAAGCCTTCGGAAATGAAAAAAGGTTAATCCGTCTTCGATATATCATGAAAAATGTGAAGCCGTGTTTCGACCGATTGGTGCATTGAAATTCAACTGTGACGACTCGATTCTGGCTTCGCGCGGCAGCGAATGAGAGAGAAAACAGGGACGAATTCATGCGGGGGAACGATGAACTTTTGAGTTTCTTTATATTACTCGTGATACATCATTAAAGATGGCTTATTTTACGCAGAATTTAATCAGCTTTCTAACCGTATTTAAGTTTTTTTGTATATCCTTTAATTTCCGAGATATGATTGAAAAAGTGATGGCATGTTTTTTCATAGAGTCGAATGTAATCGTCCTGATACTCGTGGACGGTAGTGTATATGTATCACCTTCGCACCTACACATCTTTGGGTGGCTGTGACAAGGCACACGCATACATGCAACTCCTTAGGACGGCACCAGCCATAACGACACGCACACGAGCGCATTATGTGTAGTAAAGGCCAATCACACATTGCAGGCCTCCACTCGTTGCTTCTTTTCCTTCGTTGCATCTGTTACGTAGAAAAATTAAAATGTTATTCGGCAACATCGCATAAAGATTTTTTTCTTTCAGCGTCGAGACTAGCTACAGTGTAGCGAGGCTTTGGCGCCGGACACCTGACACCCTGATAGGAATTTCTTTGTTAGCCCTAATGCTTTCAGCTGAATTTTATTAATTTCCTGAATACTCAATACTATAATTATATGTATATATGTATTTAAATATGAAGCAATTGTACAACTTGATAAAGCTTGCGGCAATATTACGAAGCAAAATGGGCGATAAGTCATATTGTGGCATGTATTAAACAAGTGCTGATGTTGCGGCAATGTTATGAAGTTTAATAACGAAAACTAACATTGCAGCAACAATGTATCAAATAATTTTATATTCATAATGGAAAATATAAAATGGCGCAATATTGCAGCCTAATGGTTGGCAAAGAAAATTTAAAAATCATATGAATAAGAGTAAGAGCAATCATCATAGTGTTTGTGCATGTGCCCGGATAGCTACGACAACACATACACGTGCGACGATTTAAACTAAATATTATTTCCTTTTGAATTCAAAAAAATAGAAGGAGATTAGGGGAGACTGGGGCGAAAAGTTAAACTGCCAAAACCGTTAAAATTCAATATCTTTCGAACGAAAATAGTTAGAGCATTGCAATTTTAATTATAGAAGGGTGTTATCACTCTAAATAAATGTCCGGAGTTGTGTGCAATTCTGTTTATTTTTGTGGTGTCGATATTGAAAGTTTTTTTTCAACCTACTTTTAAAAATTTTTCGAAAAAGAAAATATCAACTTTTAAGTATATTTTTTGAATTTATTCTCATCGCGATTTTTTTACTTCATTATTTGGGTCCCCTGAAGAGATAGCTAAAGGTATTTGCCAAATATCTTTAGTCAGATTTTTTATATTTGTTGTTAAAGCCAAAAACGCACCCTGGGGCGAAAAGTTAAATGTATTTTTACATGTTGTTAAATTTTTTTTTATTTTTCGTTTTTTTGGGTTTATTTGTTTAAACATTATTTATTTGACATTGGGCAAGTACTCTGTCAAAAAATAAGCCGGTTAACGTGAAATAAACAAAAATTTTTTTTTTTTAAATTTTAATTTTTTAACTTTACAACTATTCTAAAGCTTTTGTCAAATAAACAAAGATCTTTTATTTACTAAATTACTTGTTTACGTATACTTTAACTTATCTAATACTTATCACCTATCAGAAAATAGTTTTAGTAGGCTAAAAATAGAATTTAACTTTTCGCCCCAGCCATTTAACTTTTCGCCCCAGGGTGGGGCGAAAAGTTAAAAAAACAAAATTTTCAAAAAAGGACAACACATGTATTTCTTGCGAAAATATCAGGAACTTTTTTATTGAAAGTTGAAAAGGACAAGTTGCCCTACAATATTGATACACAAATATTTGCATCTAAGCGGCTTATATTGCCAAAAAAAATCATTTATGCAAAATTTAACTTTTCGCCCCAGTCTCCCCTATTTATTCAAAATTATTTTCTCCATTCAAAATTATGAGGTGTTTCTAGAATTATTAAACGATAATAATTAGAACACTAGCACTAATTATTAGTGCAATTTAATTTATAAATAATTAATTTTGTATAATAATAATGACAATGAACAATTTAATTTTTTAAAATTTTTTCTACTTTTTTTAGAATTATTTGAAAATAATAATTCCAGAAAAGTATCAAATTTTTCTAGACAGCTTTCTGTTCTCACACCAAACGTGAGACTTGCAAGTTAGCGAAAATCTTCTTGACCAATGGGCCCAGAGTTCCAACCCCACTTTTACTCCCACAGCCACCTCTTCTAACTCAAAATATTTTCTAGACTTAGAAGCAAGGAGTAGAGGAGCAATTAACATTTTGAAAATTCGCAGTACAACCTTCGCCTTGTGAGTAAGCTCCTCGTGGAGGCATCAAAGCAATCGCGAAACGCCGGGACGCGCCCGTCAGTTAATCGACCCCCAATTTGAAAGACTACTACAAGATAGTGTCTAATTTTGGGACTGACGAAAATAAATAATAGGTAAAAGCTTCACGAAAGTGAAGCCCGACCCAAATTAATTATTTTCGCCGTTCTAAAATTTTAAAATTAATATTTTGATTTGTGTTAATAGTTAAAATCACGTATAAAATTAAATTCACAGACTAAAATTTGAGTAGAGTGAATTACCAAATTCAGTGCATAAGTGTGTGCTTAATTTGAATTTTTTTCTTCTCCCTCAAATCGTGAATTGCTTGTGCGTGTGTTTGTGTTTAGGTCACTCAAATTTGACTTAGCGGCACAACAATCAAAGGAAATATTTGCCCGCCGAACAATTAAGTTCCGACGGTAGGAGATAAGAACCTCATTTGTAAAGTGTGAGATTTGAGTGAGTAATATTGTATCGTTCCTTTATATATTTCTTATTGATCTTCTTCTTTAAGTCTTTTTATCATTGTAATTTCTTTAAAATCAGAAATAAATTTATAGTTTAATTCAAATATTAATCTTTTCTTTTGACTAATCTTTCCTATTTCACTTCTCTTTTATCAATTAATAAAATGGAAATTAAGAAGGTGTTTTTTGGCAAACTCTTATAAAAGAGATAAACGAACCTACAAATAAAACAGGGTTTTAATTTATTTATATTATAAGTAATTTAAGCCTATTTATTTAATTATAATAATTTCTTTAATATGAACTAAAATTATAAAGTGTTTAAAAATAATTCAAATTAAAATAATTGTATAAAGTTGCAAAATATATTGATAGACAGGTATAAAGAAAATAGGGACTAAATTTTCTTCATTATAATTTCCATGTGGAATATTTTACTAAAGAGATAATAATTTAATTTCTGTTATTGGACTATTGGTTGTTAAATTATTTATAAATAAATAATTATTTTTAAAAAAAATTTATAATAAAACCATTTTTTATAAAGTTTGATAGCATAATTTAAAATGAAATTAGTTTTGTGGTTAAATAGATTATTTCTATTAGTATAATTTACCAAAATTATGTATAAAGCTCGAATTAAAACTTTTTAGTGTTCATGTAACTGTCACACCCTGGAAAGAGGCTCCGCAAAGGGCCGACTTGCATTATTGTTGGCCCTTGGACGAAGAGGCGTCCAAGGAAACTCTTTGTGCTCAAGATGATTACATTTGGACAAAAGAATATCGCTGGATCTGGAGACAACGTTATGAGACAAGGAGTTATTGGTGTCCCCCATCATTTATATTTCCATCAGTGGTTGCCATTCCGGAGTCAGAGCAAATAGAAAAGAGAAGTTATTGGTCCTCTAAGCGTAAACATTTCGCGATTGCAAGTAGTATGTTTATTTTCATAAAATGTTAATACATGTATTTCTTTTGGTGAGATTTGTTATTTACATTTTGTTCTATTTCAGCGATTATTGTCGTATTTATACAATTCCCCGGCGTCAGGGGTACCACCCTATAAACCCAGCCATCGAATTGCTTTTTATACAAGAGTATGAAAAAGACTGGGAAGGAATTATTTTATTGCGTCATCGTTGGGAAACGGTGAGAAAAAAGTATATTATCTACTTGTTTTATTCCGTAAAAAAATAATCAATATAATTCTTTTTCCTCTTTCTTAGAGATGGTTTGTAGAATTGAACACCGATGGTACGGGTGTTAATATAAAGTTATCTGGGACTATAACTGGGCAGCGAAACTTTAAATATCACAAAAAAAATTTTAAATTATATTAATGTATTTTATTTTTAACAAAATAGGAAATTGACATTTAAGTATTCCGGTGTAATTTGCAAGTAAATTAAATATATTCTGTTTACAAAATTGCTTGCGTATTTAATTCCTGATCCCACGACTTATATATGTATGTAGGTTAGAATACACACTAGTATATACATTGTGATTCTTCTTATGTAATTTATTTATTCATTTATTTTTAATAAAGTCTTTCAAATTTTGAATTTGATATTAGCAAAGTATACTGATTAATGTTATTAAATTTCTCACTAATTGTAAGTGTTAATTTTCGTCACTTGCACCTATTAAGGAAAGAAACTTGTTTCTAAGTGTGAGAAAAGCAACTTGCACGATAATCGAGTACAATTTGTACTAAATTGACGATTAAAGAAAGAATTAGTGAAAAACTACAATTAATGAAACTTAATATGTAAAATACGACAGTTAATATGTACGTTAAAATTATTGACTCTAAGTGTCAATTTGCCTTTCTTGCACCTTTTTGAGAAAGAAACTTGTTTCTAAGTGAAAAACAAGGTTGAACTGAACGATAATCGAGATTTGATTAAAGAAAGAATACAATAAAATGTTTAAAACTGAAGGGTCGCTCTACAATGACTATTGGTCTATAAAACCGCACTGGAACTTTTGACAATGTTTGTTGAAAAAGCTTTGGCTTATATACTCATGAATTATTAAAAAGTGGGAGAGTTTGTAGACAATTATGGGGGTAAAAGGTGTCAATTTCTAAGAATAATACTTATTTATTAAAAGTTTATTTTTAATTAGGTTTCGGAGAAAGAATGCGTCTCATCGGCAACTAGCTAACATTTTTACCTCATATATGGAAAATATAAAGCTCGAGTTACAAGCAATGATTCATAGAACTCGGGTTGCGGGAAAGAGGCCATAACCGGCGAGTCCACGCTTACATGACTCATTGCTTGATGCGACGCATTGTTCTTTATTTTTGTCAATTTCTGTCTCTTGTTTTGTTTTTTCTAACATTATGCAAATATTTAGGACAAAGTATAAGATTTCAATTTGTAACTTCTATCTTAATTTTTGAATTTTAAGTCTCCTAACACGAGTATTATATGCAAAAATGATAATAATGACATTCCTTTTGCTTTTCGTTCATTGAGATACAGAAGTCGAGACTTAAGAATTTTTGAAATTGAGACTATGTACTATGACTATGACTACGAACTACATGCAGTGTTTACAGTGATATTAATATCCTTGCGCTCTTCTTCAATTTAGCGGCGCTTACATAAGAATGGTGGAGTGACTATGTAATGTGTTTGTTGTGTTATGATATGTGCTGTTTGTGTTGTCTTAATCATCTTCTTTAGGTAGGTATGGATTTCGTCTTTCTCAGGACGGTCGTTTAAAATTTTTGTTTTGTTTTTTAGTGTCTGAAGGAAATTGCACCATAAATTTGGAAGGATTCTTAAAATCTTTGCAAGTTTTGGCGACTTCAATTCATTATTCGGTATTTGAGGTGGATTGTTTTAAGGCAATGGGACGTCCGGGTCGTCCAAAGCGAGAAGCATAACAGGGGATAATAGATATAAAAGCACGGTCTGAAAAAAGAGATTCAAGAAGATTCAGCACAGATGACGTCAATGCTGAATATTGTGCTGTAAGTATAATTGTAATTCCTTTGTGTCTTTTATCTTTTGTTTTTATACATTTTCTTTTTCTTTTTATTCTGTATAGTCGACCAGATCGTCAGAGCTACAGTTATTGCGGAGGATGTCAAGCCTTACTCAAGGCAGTAGAAATGATAGATGATTATTTTTGTTATGCGTTCAATATAACTTTTCTATTACTGTTATTTCTCTCTCTTTTTGGCAATTTTATACGAAATTTCTTTTTCTTAGTTATAATAATTTTACTGTTTTGTTTTGTTTGTGTATAACAATCTGAGCCAAAAAAATTCGTGGACACTATGGTGTGGATTAATGATGCACCGCAATTTATGTCGTCATCCAGAATTAAGGATAAGCCTTTGGATCTCTCGATTATGGCCTCTTTTGTGAATAAAATTTGTCAGCCAAGGGTGGTATTGAAGGATATTAGAATGCTTTTGGAGGATTCCTTCGATCCTTTATCTATCACATATCTTTAACCGCAAAGAGGGCCTTCTTGGTATATGGAGCCCGAAGGCGTAAAAATAGTTTTGGAGGAAAATCCTTTACCGAAATTTATTTTAAGTAAAATTAAATTGTGTGTTACGTTTGCAGTAACTTTTTCTTTTCTTGTTTCAAATTCTAATGTAACATATTTGTCACATGCATCGTATACAAATAAGAATGCACTTGTTGACGACAGAAGTGTTAAGCATTCGACACCCTAAGCGATATGAACGTATCATAACGACAGAGAATAAGAGAAACGCGAAAGAATGCTTAATAACTCCTGTTGACCTCAAGGTATTAGTCATCTTATGTGTATATTCCATTAATTCCACTATATAAGATTTTAATATTAAACCAAATCAAAATTGAAATCGTTTAAACAATTAGATATTCTTATGACAAGTTTTCAACCAATTATATTAATATTACTATATAATTTCATGTGTGAACATTATTATAGATAAATTCTCCTATAAAAAAAATTATATTTAACAACAACATTATGGTGATGTTTATGCATGAATCAATTGTTTTAATCATACAGAAGTAAACGTACGAATTGTTAATAACAAAATTCAACTTATGTAATATCTTAATAATTCTTCGAATTCGTATTATATACATAAGAACGACTCTAAATAGGGTCATCCAACGCATAGTGACCCCACTCGAGGCAAAGTTCAGTAACCTAGGGCCTGTTCGGTTAAATTTGATTGGTTATCTAAAATAGCTCGGCTCCAGATTGGTCTAGAAGACGACCTACATTTTTCTAAACATCCGTATTGGCTACTCACTACTTTGCGCCCTTTTTCCGCGAGTGGGAACTATTGCATAAAAGCTGGAAAGCTCTCTTCCGAATTGTCATTTTCTTCCGTTCTCTTACCGAAGTAACCAAA
Source organism: Leptopilina heterotoma (assembly GCF_015476425.1). Classification (NCBI taxonomy): domain Eukaryota; kingdom Metazoa; phylum Arthropoda; class Insecta; order Hymenoptera; family Figitidae; genus Leptopilina; species Leptopilina heterotoma. The sequence continues at coordinate 151,453 of NW_025110939.1, read as the reverse complement.
GATTTGTCCCATCAGGCAGATGCCCTTTTTATATTATACCAAATATATAGTCTGTTGAATTTTTCGTGCCGTCGAATTCCGTATTTATCAGAAGTCTTTGTATTAAAAACAATCAGGGTCTTGATGTAAAGCTTTTAGGTTCGAATACGGTTTTCGATTATTATGGATCGTTTTAGTAGTATAGCTATGAGGACACCAGGACAGGTCGGTAATGCAGATTCCTACATTATCAGTGATTGGTAGGGTGCGCTCTACATTACCGACCGAGTTAGTTCCGGCTGCCACCGCTAGATGGCGCCACTTGCGAATTCCAAACCCATTTGGCGGGAAATTTAAAAATTTAATTTTAAACTTTCAAGTCTATTGGAAGGGATGTTCTCTGTTTTGCCGACCGATTTTTTTAGTTCCGGCTGCCGCCGATAGATGGCGCCACTAAATTTTAATTAATGATTAATACATTTCTGTTTGTTTAAAAAATTTCAATTGTAAATATTTGTTTATTATATAGAAAAAATATTAATTGTAAATATTTATTTATTATATAAAAAATTATTGCTTAAAAAATATTAATTATAAATTGTTTATTATTAATATTTATTTAAAAACTATTTATTTAATTAAGGTAAGTGTAGTTAATTTTTTTGTTTATTAATTATTGCTATTATAATTATTTTATTTATTATAAACAATGTATAATTAAGGTAAGTGAAATTATTACTTAAAACTACAATAAGCGTTTTGAATTCAAATTGAATTTCGCGCGTTACCGGCGGTGAGCTTGATATCAGCGGTGAGCTCGTTGCCGGCGGTGAGCTCACAGTAGTTCAAGTCAACCGCCACACGCAACAGAGTGGTGAGCGCGCGTAGTGGGGGAACCGCTTGGCGGGGAGAGAGACCTACGAGGGTGACTAGCACGCAGTAGAGAGCTCATTCCAGATCGCGGAGAGGCATAGAGCGGTCGACGATGGAGAGCTGCCGGTGCTACCACTGCCTCGTGAGGATGGTGTCCGAGTACAACGTGAGTATACTATACTATAATATAATATAATATAATATAATATAATATAATATAATATAATATAATATAATATAATATGTTTTTCAGTTACAGAATGAACGGAATGAGGTGCCATTCCCGACAACACCACCAGGATCTCCACCAAGGGAGCCATCCTATGTGGAACTGGGGACGCCACCTCCGTCGCCAGAGCTGTCACCGCTGCACGCCATGTACCCTATGTGGCGGCCATATTCACCACCCTGGGCGTTGGTGGAACGTCCGCCGACACCACCTCAACCCAGGATGGAACCGGAGTCTCCCCCACCCTTCATTCAGTTGGGGACTCCACCCAGGTCGCCTACACCGGTGGAATGGCTGCCTACAACCCCGCCCGGAAGTCCACCACGGTGTAGGTCACCGATACCCTGGGCGCAGTCTCCCGAGCCCAGGGTAGAGGAGAGAGAGCCGGCGGGACCTCCACCAGAGGCGCAGCCACCGCCCGCTCACGGTCGGCGTCGCTGCCATCGACGGCGGCGCGTATTTTTAAATTTAAATTTAAATTTTATTTTTAAAAACCAATAAATTTTTATTTTTTTGTAAATTAGTATATTTATTTTGCGGATCCTGTATAGAAATTGTTACGACTGCGTTAGAGTAAGAGTATTGCGCATGCGTGAATAGGTGGGGGAAAATTTAAGAGTGGGGATGCGTTATAGGTTGGAGTGAGGGTAAATAGTCTAGTGCGCATGCGTGAAAGGTAGGAGTGGGGATTTCGGGGTATATATTCAGGGATTTTGTCGAGTTTAGTCAGTAGCTGTTTTGTTCACAGATTCAGCGGTTCCAACAGCAGCATCAGCAGATTCCCCTTGCCATTACTAATTGTCTTTTTTGTTATATTTACTGTCTTTTTTGTTACATTTACTGTCTTTTTTTGTTATATTTACTGTGTTTATTGTGTTCTGTGTTTATTGCATTGTATTGATTTTTAGGTTAAGTTCTTTAGCTTGTAAGTGTGTTCTTTTTTAGTTTTTTAAGTGTGTTCTATTTTAGTTTGTAAGTTTGTTCTATTTTAGTTTGTATTCTTTATATTTTGTATATTCTTTTGTTAGCTTGTAAGTGTGTTTCTTGTAATTTCAGGTGCAGAGATGAAGCGGAAGGCGACGACCACCGATGGACCACCACGTAAGTATCCGAATTACGGTACTATTCTCGACGAGAGTGACATCACTGTCACTCTCATTAAAGAAGCCCTTGAGTTGATACCTTATTTGAGTAACGTAAATGAGAGACGCTCTTTCATTGAACGATGGGTTGTAGAATGCTCACAACATGAAAACTTGTTATCGAGCATTCTCAAGTCGATGTACTTTACACATCAAAAGAAAAGATGTGTGAGCATTCTACAATCCATCATAAGGTTTCGCGCATTGTTTGAGTCCCATATTGTAGATGGCGCTGGAATTAGTGATCCAGATATCAATAAACGTGTGCGCTGGGAAGAATGTGAGAGTGCGTTTGCGTGTAGATTATACACTAATGTGATTCTAAATCTTGTACACATTGATATAAGCGCGTTTTTAGACGATGCGTCTAGACTTTTTCAGGACCGCATTAGAGATGCTATAAACAAATATGGTCCTATTTTGGTGTATGGTGTTCTCATTGCCAACTTTAAAAGGGTTGAAAATGAGGAAGAAGTAGTTAAGCCAATTCCTTTTGGAACTAAGGCTAACAGCATCTTCCCCACAACCCTTTTAGATGATTGGTTTGATGAGAACATCAAGCAGCCAATCTTGCGCAGTGTAGAAGAGTTTCACGCAAAGGGTTCAAACTGGAATCTTCAGTCTATTATAAGACTTGAAGTGAATGTAAATAAATACAACCCGATGCGCGCGAGCTCATACATTGATCTACCCTCACAAATTAAAAGAAAACAAGCCTGTATTAACGTGCAAAACAAAGATAATGAGTGTTTTAAGTGGGCGGTACTCTCAGCCTTACACCCAAATGTAGTGAGAAATGATCGAGTTTCGAATTATAAAGAATTTGAAAATGAGTTAAATTTTGAGGGTATTGAATTCCCAGTAACACTTAAAAATGTTCCAAAATTTGAAAAAATTAATGACGTTTCGATTAATGTCTACGGCCTTACAAAAAGGTATGGTGACTTTTCTGTACATCCTCTCCATCTCACTGCGGAAAAAAGAGATAAGCATGTAAATCTCTTGTATGTTGCCGACATGTATGCGGATGAAAGTGATGATGATACTGTATTGTATGACGACGATAATATTATAAACTTCCATTATGTGTGGATAAAAGATTTATCGCGACTAGTGTTTAAGCAGTTGTCTAAAAATAGAAATAAAAAATACATCTGTGACCGATGCTTACACTACTTTTCATCTGTAGATAGATTGAACGCACACATCGAAAATTGTAAAAAAGTGAATGAGTGTAAAATAAAATTACCGACGATTGATAAAAGTTTAATCACATTTAAAAATTATAAGAATAAAGAGAGAGTACCGTATGTAATTTACGCGGACTGTGAAAGTCTACTTCTTCCCGCCGATGAAGATGTAGACAATTTAAGTAAGACTGAAGTATTCCAGCGCCATAAGTTATTGAGTATTGGCTATTATATAAAATGCAGCTACGATGAATCGTTATGTAAATATGTACCATGCCCGAAAAATGAATCTGATCCTGCTAAATGGTTTACTGAGGAATTAAGGCAATTATCTGAAAAAATTGATAATGTATTTAAAAATCCGATACCAATGAATGCCTTAACTCCTCAAGAAATCAGTGACTTCAAGCGAGCGACAATATGTCACATTTGTCATGAGAAAATACTGGCAAGCGAAAAGAAAGTCCGTGATCACTGTCACCTTACTGGCAAATATAGGGGTGCTGCCCATGAATCGTGCAATCTAAACTATCAAGATTGTCAAACGATCCCCGTAGTATTTCACAACCTAAGTGGCTATGACGCCCATTTTATAATACACGCGATTTCTACGAGCTTTGAAGGGAAAATTGACCTCCTCCCCATTAACAAAGAGAAGTATATCTCTTTTACTAAACATGTCAAGGGGAGTGAGGTCAAATTTCGATTTATTGACTCATTGCGATTCATGGCAGCATCCCTAGAAAAACTCGCATCGTACTTAGACGAGTATAAAATTGTAAACTCAGTTTTTGCCAGTACGGTGACAGATCCGGATAAAATAAAATTACTAACGCGTAAAGGTGTGTTCCCTTACGAGTACTTTGACTCGAAAAGTAAGTTAGATGAGACAGAATTGCCCCCGATCGAGAAATTTTATAGTACTCTGTATGACGCTGGTATTTCTGATGATGAGTATGCGCATGCGCAGAATGTATGGACCGAGTTTGACTGTCAGAATCTCTACGACTATGTACATTTGTATATGAAAACAGATGTATTGTTACTTGCGGATGTCTTTGAAAATTTTCGAAAAGAATGTGTTAAAGCGTACGGGTTAGATCCTGCTCATTATTATACGACCCCCGGTTTAACTTGGGATGCTATGCTCAAGTACACGACCATAGGATTGCAACTAATAACCGATATCGATATGATTATGTTTGTTGAGTCTGGTATTAGAGGTGGCATAAGTCAATGCTGCAACCGATATACTATAGCGAATAATAGATATGAGTGATTCTCCAAAAACCGGTCACTTTTAAGTTGATAAAAATTTTTTTTTTAATGTTTAAAAATTGAACTTTCTTTTATTAATTACTGTTCATTGGTATTTAAATAAACTATATTTGAAGTAGGTACGCTACAAAACTATTTAAAGTTTAAAAATAATATTAAAATTATTTAAATTTCACCAGGATCATTTTGAATTTTTTCACGTCGCTCTTTTTCGACATTTGCTTTTTTCTGTTTGTTTAATTATTCTTTTATGTTAGACAATCCATATCAACTATATTTATTTTAAATTACATTTATTAATAAACATTAGTTTTCGTGTAATTAGCACTTTTCGCGTAATTGAAATGAGATGTGAAAAGTAAACAGGAAAACTAACCTCATCAGAGGCGTAACATCGAGGGGCACTGAAATTCATATTTCTTCTATATAGGTATTATTAATTGAATTAAATGATTTATTTTTATCATTTTTAAAATTATATTTAAAAATATATGAAAAGATTAGATAAATTTCAACTTTATTACCTATTTTAAAAAAAGTTTTAGGCACGGGCACACTTTTTACTTGTTTCGCACCTACCACGTGCAAATGTTTTGACACGACAAAGGACTCCACGACAATGGAAATTTGTACGAAATCCATTATTACATATTTTAAACAAAAGTAAATAAAAAAATGGCTAGGTATACACTTTTGTCCTACCAAACTGTAAGTTTTCATCCGTTTTTTATTGATATTTATATTGAAATATTAAAGTTATGACAGCGCACGACAAAGGAATGAATAAAAATACGCAGTGTTTTTCTAGTGTTTTTTCTTAAAAATATGAAAAATATAATTTATTTTCCAATTTCTCTTGGAGATTTGAAAAGTGACATGTTTTTTCTTCAATTTCCAATTGATTTTTATATAAAAAGTGCACGTCTTATAGTTTATTTATACACGTTTATCCTTTGTCGTGCCAGCATGGAGATTTTTAAAGACACTTATATTTTAATAATTATCAATAACTATATTGATGTATTAAAAAATTTCATTGATAAAAATTGAAGCTTTTGAGTTAATCTTTCATAATATTTATTGAATAATTAAAGATAGTTCTTTTTTTATAAGTAATAGTACTTTAAAGTTTGGTACTCAGAGGTAAAGACATATTGAATTGCTGTTTTCCAGCTGTTAAATGTTGTTTTCCACTAAATTTGTGTTAAAAAATTATCGTTTTTTATAAAGGGTATAATAAGTGATGTTTAAATAATATGTTTGTACAATGTTAATATTTAAATGTTAAGTTTTTTAGAAGATATAATTCAAAGACATGAAATTGCCCACTTTCAGGAGAATCACCCATATATGGAAAATTTCGATGATAGCAAAGATACAAGCTACATCATGTACTTTGACGCCAACAATTTATATGGCTGGGCAATGGCTCAAGCGCTCCCTTATGGCGGCTTCAAATGGGTTGAAAATGTCGACAATTCTTTCAATTTTAATGTATCCGACGATTCACCTGTTGGATACATACTCGAAGTTGACTTGGAGTATCCTGAAAATCTCCACGATACTCACAAAGACATGCCATTTTGTGCAGAAAATGCAAAACCCCCCCTCTCGAAACAGGAGAAATTATTAACAACTCTCCTACCCAAAGAAAAATATGTGATCCACTACCGCACTTTAAAACAAGTTGTCGCCAACGGCATTAAGCTTGTTAAAATTCATCGAGTCTTACAGTTTAAGCAATCAACATGGCTTAAACCATATATAGACTATAATACGATGATGCGAACCAACGCCAAGAATGAGTTCGAGAAAAATTTGTTCAAGCTCATGAACAATGCGGTATACGGTAAAACAATGGAAAATGTCCGTAAACATGTCGACATTAAGCTTGTCACCCAATGGTTTGGCCGCTATGGAGCTGAAGCCCTTATTTCTCGCCCGAATTTCCATAGTCGAGCGATATTCGACGAAAATCTGGTTGCCATTGAACTGCGTAAAACCGAGGTACTACTCAACAAACCGATCTATGTGGGGTTAAGTGTGCTCGATGTTTCCAAAACGCTTATTTACGATTTTCACTACGGGTATATGTTAAAAAAATACGGTGACAATTGTAAACTGATGTATACCGATACAGACAGTCTAATCTATGAAATTAAATGTAAAGATGTCTACAATGACATGAAAAATGACATCCAAAAGTTCGATACGTCAGACTATCCCGCAAACAACGTGTACGGCATTCCGCAAGCCAACAAAAAGATTCTCGGTCTAATGAAAGACGAATGTAACGGTAAGATCGTTACCGAATTTGTTGGCTTGCGGAGTAAGATGTACAGCGTACGGGTTGAAGGTAAAGATTTTATTAAAAAAGCTAAAGGCATTAAATCCGGCGTTGTGAAAAAATCGATTCACTTTGATGATTATGTAAAATGTCTGCGAGATTTCGACATTCAAACTCGAACACAGTATAATATTAGATCACGATTACACAACATTGAGACTGTAAAACAGATAAAAGTAGCCTTAAGTCCGCAAGACGACAAACGGTATTTGTTACCGGGGAGTACCGACACTCTACCGTGGGGACATTATGCGATCCCTAAAATCGACGAATGATTTTGTAAAATATGATTGTAAAAAAAATAAAAGGTTTGTTAATAAATAATGCAATTATATATACAATTTCCATGTGTTTTTATTTAAAAAATCCTTCCATATATACATAATAACATATGATTAAAACTTATATTAATTTAAATGTGCAAATCGCCCCTAGTAACTTAACGCAAATGCCAATCAGCCAGCAAAGCAATCAAAGATTAATGTTAGCGTAGAATCTCTTTATAAATCAAAATTACTTCCAACAACAGACCTTCACAATGCCAGTGCCAACTGATTTGATTCATTATTGATTCATTATTGATTCATTATTGATTCATTGTTGATTCATTATTGATTCATTATTGATTCATTGTTGATTCATTATTGATTCATTATTGATTCATTATTGATTCATTATTGATTCATTATTGATTCATTGTTGATTCATTATTGATTCATTGTTGATTCATTATTGATTCATTATTGATTCATTATTGATTCATTATTGATTCATTATTGATTCATTGTTGATTCATTATTGATTCATTGTTGATTCATTATTGATTCATTGTTGATTCATTATTGATTCATTATTGATTTAATGTTAATTAAATTTGGCACTGGCAGTGTAAAGGTCTGTTGTTGGAAGTAGTTTTGATTTATAGAGAGGTTCTACGCTAACATTAATCTTTGATTGATTTGCTGGTTGATTGACATTTGCGTTAAGTTACTAGGGACGATTTGCGAATAATAGATTATACATTTGCTTTATCTTCCCACGTATTGTGAGAATTATCAAAGCCAAGCCATTTGACAAGAACTTTGTTTCCACGTGTCTTGAGAATTTTTTCCACAAGATAAATATCTGAATATTTTACTTTAAGAAGTTCCTCTTCATAAAATCCTCCGCTGATGGGTTGATCCTGGTAATCCTTGAGCTTGTAAGTCACTGGTTGAGTTGATACAACTTGATCCACGGTGAATATTTCTGTTGTCCAATTGGGTGTATATCCTTTCTCGAAAACGTTTTTATATTTGCTTACTCGAACTTTGTCACCAATTTTATACTTTGGTCGTCTTAAAGGAATTTTTCTCAGTTTAGAGATCCTTTCTTTTAAAATTTCAACGTCTTCTGAAGTAACATCTTTAGGCTTCATTCCAATTGTTCTATGTTTTGTATTATTGTAGTTGGAAATAAGAGTAGGCAATATATCATACCACTTGTAATTTCCTCGTAAACTAAATTGCATCCACATTTTTCTTTTTAGTGTTCGATTAAACCGTTCAACAATAGAAGCCTTCATATTACTGTATGTTGAGTAAAAATTTATTTTATGCTTTTTCATTAATGCTTCAAATTGTGAGTTATAGAATTCTTTTCCTTTGTCACTATGCAAGTTTTTTGGTATACGTTTTTTAGCAAATATAGATTGCATTGCATGAGAAACATCTTTTCCATTTTTACTTTTTACTGGAACAGCCCAAGCATATTTCGAAAATATGTCTATAACTGTTAGTAAATACTTGAAACCTTTATTTATTCTTGAATAAGGTATCATTTCTACTAAATCTGCTTGCCATGTCTCATTAATATCACGCATTTCAACTCGCCGTCGAGGATAATTTTTTCTAGCCTGAGTATGAAGTTCATTCACTACTGTTAATTTTTTGTTGTTCATTCTCAAGAGCACTTAAGCGAGTATCCAATTCACTAATAATTTCAGCTGTTCGATAAGATAAGTCTTGATTTATATCTTTTTCAAAATTTTTTATTTTTTCTGTAATAGAGTCTTCAAGAACTTTTAGAAATAAGTTGTTATTGTCCACCTCTGATCTAAGTGAGGCACTAGCTTCATACAATAAACGCACTTCGTGTTTTATCATATGTCGTACAAGTTTTAAATTGACAGCGTCGTTTTCTTCTTCAGCGTTAGCAAGATTAGAGAGTTTTCTTCCTTCAACGTCAAAGTTACCTTGAGAATTAAGTTTAAAACCAACTCCAGGAGGCCCTCGTCTTGCTGTTCCTCTTTGATTGAGAGGATGTCTGAACACGTCAATGCTCATTGTTGAAATGAATGATATTTGCTAAAACACATCTTAATATATAATTTTAGCTTCACGTAGTTCCTCAATGATAGACATGATTTCATTATTGTGACTAGGATTTCCAGCAGCTTGAGAAGCCATTAATAGTCTAAGACGGTCAACCAACTCATTTGGATCATCCCAATAGATATATTCTCGTTGAAAATTTTTGTTTGTAATCATAAATTTAGGTAATGAACTACCACTTACAGATGGTTGTTTGGTAGGTGTTCGAGGGAAGAATTGAGATATAAAATTCAAATACTTGTAACTCTTATCCATACGTATAGATTCAGAGGAACTATACTTTTTTTTGTGTGCATTAGTAGCAATCAGAATCTCTTTATAGTTTCTTTCATCATCTTCACTTATAAGCGATGTAGTAGGTTTACTTTTAAATAAAAGTTCAAGTAATCCAAGCGTTTGAAGATATCGTTTATTACCAATTTTTACATGCTGATCTTCAAGAGTTATTGGTGAATCACCAATCATAAGTGACCCATCACTTAGCTTACGTACGCCGTATGTTGAATCTAAACATTGCTTTCTATTATGATTTAATAAGTATAGAAATTTATTACTTATTTTATCATCATCTAGAGATTTTTCAGTTTCATAGTTTATGCTATCATCTATCTTCTGCTCTTTCTTTTCAATCTTGACATTTTCATATTCAGTGTCTGTCAAGTTAATAATTTTTTGTAAGGGTTGAACTATCGGTTTAAAAGTTTCAGTCAGCACATTTTCAACTTCTTCTTTTCCTAATTTTAACATACGATGTTTTCGCCTAATTGCCTCGCTAGCTTTAGCAATTTGATGAAGATATTCTTTTTCTTTATGAAACATGTTATTATTACAAGGTTTCATATTGAACTAACAATATTTTAGGAATGATCTTATATTTATAGTGTTACAAAGCTATTAAATCCTTTTCTATACCTTCCATCATTTAAATCAGAATCCTTATCAATTACTACAAATCCATATTTGTCTGAATTCCAACATGTTGAACATAGTTCTCGAAATTGATTAAATGTCATGTCAGTATTAACATGATCATCATAAACATGCCTTAAATTTTTCTCATCTTGACGAAAAAGAACTAGTAAATTAACATTATCACGTACTAAATGTTTAGGAACGCGGGCATATGTTTGACAAAGATAAAAAGAATCAACATCAACATGTCTACCCATGCAAAAAAATGCCCTTACATTATCTTGCTTCTCACAAGCAATATCATCAAATATAAATATTGAATTCCGTTTTGCATCTTTAGGAGTAATGACTTCTTCATGCTCACTAAATGGTAAATACTCTACTCCTTCAACATTACTTACAACTTGTTCCAAGAATTTATACTTGGGTTGATGTAAAGACTTTGAGTATAAGTAAATATTATCAAATCTAAGACCATTAGGATGTAAAATTAAAGAAAGGAGTACATTTGTCTTTCCACAATTTGATGGTCCACAAAAAATAGCTCGAATACTACCTGATAACAAGCTACCATGACGCTTCACTTTCTTCTCTTGTTGTTCAACAATCGAGTCTAGATTGACGACTGGCAGCTTGTGAAGTTGTTCCTTGAACCGCATCCTGATTTAGACTGCCGCTAAAGGTATAAATACAGCGCTTATATAGCTCACAAGTCATTCTAATTTTAACTTTCACAGAGTAAGGTATGATTATACATCATCGCTCTCGAGGAAAAGGTTTAATTAATAAACTTATAAACAAGTTACCATTTGAATTACATTTGCCAGGTTATCAATATTGTGGACCAGGTACAAAGTTAGCAAAACGTCTAGACAGAGGTGATCCAGGTGTTAATCCATTAGACGCCGCTTGTAAAGAGCACGATATTGCGTACTCGAAAAATCGAGAAAACGTTGAAGAAAGAAACGCTGCTGATAGAGTATTAGCTGACAAAGCGTGGCAACGTGTATTTGCTCCAGACGCACAATATAGTGAAAGAGCTGCAGCTTACGCAATAACAAACGCTATGAAAGCAAAATCAAAATTTGGAATGGGTTTAAAGAAGAAGACAAAGTCAAAGAAACGAGTAAAGAAGATAAAATCAAAAAAACGAGTAAATCTTAGAAAAATTGTTGATGCTGCAAGAAAATCAATAATTCCTGGTAATGATGCTCGATCAACAATAAAGTCAGCTATTGAAACAGCTCGAAAAGCTGTAAGGAATGCAGGTGGTAGAGAAAAAGTTTTAACACCTCGTATTCTACCTGTGCCATCAAAAGTTGGTGGACTGTTACCATTGATTCCCATTTTTGCTGGTCTAAGTGCACTTGGAGCGCTTACTGGGGGAGCTGCTGGTGTAGCAAAAGCTGTTAATGATGCAAGTGCAGCAAAAGAGCAGTTGAAGGAAGCTCAGCGTCATAATAGAGAGTTGGAAGCAGTTGCACTTGGTAAAGGTCTACATTTAAAACCATACCGACAAGGTTTGGGACTTCATTTGAAACCATACGTTAAAGGACAAGGTATTAAAAGACGATGTACGAAAAAAAAAGTTTAAAGCTACCTCAACGAGCACTTACAGATCTAGATTTACTTAAATATGCTAAAGAAATGAAAATTTCCAATTTTCGAGGAGTTTTTATGCGAAATGAACTACCTATAAGTGGTCCTCGAAAAAGTGAATCCGCCATTATTAATTTAGATGATAAAGATGGTTCTGGAACTCATTGGGTTGCATATAAAAAAGTTAATAATAAAGCAGTATACTTTGATAGTTTTGGTAATCTTCAACCACCCTATGAACTTGTCAATTACTTAGGTTACAATACTTTAATACAGTATAATCATCAAAATTATCAAGATTATAATAGCTTTAATTGTGGTCATTTATGTCTAAAATTCTTATGTGGACAGCTTGAAATAACTCAAAAATATATTCTATATAAGTGATTGTAAGTCATTCCAGCTAATCAGTTTATAAAAAGTCATCAACATGGAAGAATCTTTTACTCTGACTATCTCAGGTAATTCATCTGTCCTGGAGGCAGAATATTTTCCTCCGATAGAATTATTATCTAACAAAAATTATGTACTTGGCTTAGTTGAATTACTAACCTTCAATTCAATTCCTAATATTGATCAAGGTAAAAATAAATTTTATATTGGTGATAAAGTGATTACTATACCCCCTGGAAGCTATGAAATTGAAGATATTGAAAAATATATTCAAAACTCTATTGAAAATGGATCTGAAATTGTAAGAATCAAACCTAACAATAATACTTTACGTAGTGAAATAACAAGCAGCCTTGAAGTGAGTTTTGAACAAAACGATTCAATTGGTAAATTATTAGGATTTACTCCACGAATATTGACAGCTAATAAGCCTCATACGTCAGATGTACCAGTAGCCATTCTTAAGGTAAATGCTATCAGAATTGAATGTAACATTACTACTGGTGCATACATAAATAATAAAAAGGTACACACAATTCACGAATTTTTTCCAATTGTTCCAGCTGGATATAAGATTGTGGAAGTTCCATCTCACGTCATTTACCTTCCAATCGCCGTGAAGACAATACATAATATTCAAGTAAGAATCGTTGATCAAGACGGAGATTTAATAAATTTTAGAGGTGAAACTATAACAATTCGATTACACGTTAAATCAACGTAATGGGAATTGTATTTCATAGAAAAACTGGTGGAAGCTATATAAAAGAGTTGCCATGTCAGAAGTCATTCAGTCCTCAATCAGTTCGCAAGAGACTAACATCTCAGAACATAATATTTCTGAAGCAGCTCGGCCTAAGAGTTTATCAAGAAAACAAGGGAAAAAATTAATTTTTCACATACTTTTTATTTGTTGTTGTAACAAAAATGGAAGAAATTTTAAACATTCTAAGTCCAGTTAAATTTGATAATTCTGTGGCACACTATGAGATTCATGCACATCAACCATACGTGTCATCAGCATTTAATAACAGTGACGAGATTCGAATTGCAGTTCAACATCAAGACTTGTACATTCTTCCCTCTAAAAGTACTCTACACGTCACTGGCAGAATTGTTAAGCCAAACAATACGCTTGTAACTAATACAAAGTTAATTAGCAATGGTATTTCCTACCTGTTTAATGAGATTCGTTATGAATTAAATGGTGTTGAAATTGATCGCTCTAAAAATGTTGGTATTACAACCACAATGAAAAATCTAATTTCTCAAACACCTAATCAAATGATTTACTCTGAAAATGCTGGTTATCTACCTTATGATGATGATACTAGAGTAACAAATGATGCTGGATATTTTGATGTAAATATTCCACTAAGTATGATTATTGGTTTTGCTGAAGACTATCGAAAGATTGTTGTAAATGCAAAACATGAACTTATTTTAACAAGATCTCGTACTGATCTCAATGCTGTAGTAAACATTGGAGTAGCTGAGCGTGAAGAATTTAGAATTATAATTAATAAAATTGAATGGTTAATTCCATATTTAATGGTAAATGATCGCCAAAAAATTGAATTATTGAAATTCATTGAAAAAGACTCACTTATAACAATGAGTTTTAGATCATGGGATTTGTATGAGTATCCTATGATTCCTGCCACTCAAAAGCACGTGTGGACTGTAAAAACTTCAACACAAGTTGAAAAACCTCGATATGTTATTCTTGGTTTTCAAACAAATCGAAAAGAAGATCAAGGAAGGTATGCAAATTTATTTGATACCTGTAATCTTCTCAATGTTAAACTTTTCTTAAACTCACAGTACTATCCTTATGGAGATTTAAATTTAAATTTTACTCAAAACAAATTTTCCATACTATATGAAATGTATTGTAATTTTCAACCATCCTACTATGGAAAAGAATCTGAACCTTTATTAACTAGAAATAACTTTAAAGATTATGCACCATTGGCTGTTATTGATTGCTCAAAACAAAATGAATTTCTGAAGCAAGCATCTGTAGATGTGCGATTGGAATTTGAAGCAAGTGTAAATTTTCCAGCCAATACAGCTGCATATTGCCTTATAATTCACGACCGCATTATACAGTATACACCAATCAGCGGTGTTGTTAAAAAAGTAACGTGATTGGTGGAAATATTGACCAATCATAGACGACATTGGTAGTGGGGGTATTTGGAGTGGGTGGGGGGAAGGCTATAAAGAGAGCGTCTCTCTAAGGCTTGAGCTATTATTCTATTTCAGATACCATGGCGTACGTCGTAGATATTCAGTGCTTCAAGAGACCATACAACGAGTTTGTCATCAAAGAGTTGGCGATTCTACCACTTCAACAAGATGCTCATCCATTGGTCTACCTCTTCGAGCCGCCATATGCCTGGAGTCGATTGCCTGCAAGATACAAATGTGAGAATCGATGGCTTACAAATAATTATCATGGTATCGATTGGGCTGCTGGTGACGTATCTTATGAAGAATTACAACCTATAATAAAAGAAGTATTAATAGGTACACCTACTGTTTATGTAAAAGGTTTAGAAAAACAAAAATGGTTAGAAAAATATACATTAAATGTGTTTAATTTAGATGATTTTAAATGTCCGTCGCTAAAAAGTTTAAGTGTAGATAGTTCATCTACATGTACAAATCACACACGTAGCTTTAGCAACTGTGCTGTGAAAAATGTATGTAATCTACGAAATTGGTTGATACAACCATCGAATGTACTACGAAATAATATAGAAAATAATGATGAAGTTGACAATGATTGTACATTGAAAGATTTTTATAATGATTGTGAAAATTTCCTATATAATGAATAAATGTATTAAATGTCTATTAATGTTTACTTTAATTAACCTTTCCCTATCCTATTATCTTTATTACACATGTGTAAAACTATTAAACATGTTAAAACTAGTCTAGACTTGTCTTATGACGTCACAAAGTGGGCGTGGCTCAATAATAAAAAGTGGGGGTATTTTACAAACATAAAACGCTATTGCGCATGCGTAGAATTAGTGGTGGGGGTAATGCGCATGTGCAGAATTAATGGTGGGGGTAATGCGTGATATTTGAGTATAAATAGAGGCACCTTGAGCTGTAAAGCTCATTCTGTTTTGTAACTTCACAAAGTATTATCTCTAAGAAAAGATGGATCTAACCAAAATCAACGCCATTGGTCGCATGGATGCTTTCCTACCTACGAAGCCGCTATCCGAGCTGACTCCTGGACATAAGTATCCTATAACGAAGATCCAGGTTGTCAACACCAGGTATGGAGTCAAGGTCGTCGTTGAGGTGGATAAAAAGTTCAATACATTCCTACCTTCAAGATTTGTACCAATGTTCACTGATGACTCTATATGCTTGGATCAGATGCAAGAAGCTATTAGTTCTGGACAATTGCGGCTGAAGTATATTGGTGGTCCATACAACCATATTGAATTTAAAATAAAACAAGTGTAAATTTTGTATATTGAGTATAATAAATGTATGAAATGTTATTAACACTGTATTTAATTAAATACCCTCATTAGCATTAAGTTAGAAATATTTAGTATTAAGCAAAAATAATTATAGCATTATCTTGTAATTAAACAATTGAAATAATATTACATAAAAGTTAAATTGATGTAAAGTAAATTTTAAATTACAGTTAAATTGAATTTGAGCTAAATTATTGTTAATTTAACTTTAAGACAAAGTTAGATTATAACAATTAATTACCCATATTATTATTTAACCAATGCAAGAATAGGATTAAAGTATAAAACAAAATTTTTATAAAATTATAGTTAAATAAACAATAAAGAAAACTCATGCAACTAAACTAAATTTCAAAGCATGTGAAAATAAAACAAAAGTCCATTACCGAAAGTTATTAAATATATATTATATGAAAATATACATATGTACAAAATAAAGATATATATCTTTATATATAAAATAAAAAAAACTTTTTTTTACATATGTAGGTTTTCAAGAAAAAAATGAACATAAACAATTGGAACAAACTTACAAAATCAAAGAAAACATGCAGAAAGTATTGAAAATCAAAACAAAAATGGTGAAGCGTTTGATTAAAAAAGGAAAAACTAAGAATAAAAAAAAGCTTTGAACATAATGTTCAACAAAAAAACATATTATAAATAAGGCTTAAAACTTAATATTCGACTCTAAAAAAACCTTAGTATATCAAACCTTTGAACGTAATGTTTAACAAAAAAAACATATTCTAAAAAAAGCTTTGAACTTAATGTTCGACAAAAAAAAAACTTAGTATATCAAACCTTTGAACGTAATGTTTAACAAAAAAAACATATTCTAAAAAAGCTTTGAACTTAATGTTCGACAAAAAAAACTTAGTGTGAAGACAATTGAGAAAAAAAGATGAATTTATCTTAACATTTTAAGGGACTGCCGCAATCGTTGGCGCAAAGTTCCCTTTAGTGGTGGAGGAGGAATGAGAATTGATCTCCTTGCAGCTGAAGCAGCACGTGGCGGTG
Organism: Leptopilina heterotoma; assembly: GCF_015476425.1. NCBI lineage: Eukaryota > Metazoa > Arthropoda > Insecta > Hymenoptera > Figitidae > Leptopilina > Leptopilina heterotoma. The sequence goes on along the minus strand of NW_025110939.1, from coordinate 134,607 downwards.
GCTTTGGAGCGCGAGATGATGATGGCGTTGGAGCATGAGGTGGTGGAATCGGAGCATGAGGTGGTGGCTTTGGAGCGCGAGATGATGATGGCGTTGGAGCACGAGGTGGTGGAATCGGAGCACGAGGTGACGGAATCGGAGCACGAGGTGACGGAATCGGAGCGCGAGGTGGTGGAATCGGAGCATGAGGTGGTGGCTTTGGAGCGCGAGATGATGATGGCGTTGGAGCATGAGGTGGTGGCTTTGGAGCGCGAGATGATGATGGCGTTGGAGCACGAGGTGATGGAATCGGAGCGCGAGGTGGTGGAATCGGAGCATGAGGTGGTGGCTTTGGAGCGCGAGATGATGATGGCGTTGGAGCATGAGGTGGTGGCTTTGGAGCGCGAGATGATGATGGCGTTGGAGCACGAGGTGACGGAATCGGAGCGCGAGGTGGTGGAATCGGAGCATGAGGTGGTGGCTTTGGAGCGCGAGGTGACGGAATCGGAGCACGAGATGACGGAATCGGAGCACGAGGTGACGGAATCGGAGCACGAGATGATGATGGCGTTGGAGCCTGAGATGGTTGGTGGAGCGTTGATACGTGTGCTACACGACGTTTTACTGGAGGAGGATGTTTCTCCGACTCCATAAAATCTGGAATTTGTTGTGCAGGAGGTTGCAAACAAATTTCAGACGGTTGACATGATGTCGTCAATTTTGGTGCGGTTCTTTGACGGATCCAGCCGTCTTTCACAACCGATTGTTCTACAACTGATTGTTGGTCAGGTGGCAGCTGATCCCAGCGCCGTGCTCTCCTGATGAACATCTCCGGGTGTGAAGGGTCGTAACTCATCTCACGCATTCTATCGATTGCCCTTTGAATTTCATTCTAAAAAAATTATATTTTTAAATTATATTATAAGGAAAATATTATTAAATGATCTTATTATTATCCTAAAGTTAACCTCTAAATTTATCACTGGTATTTTTTTTCACAAAATAAACAATTTAAGAAATTTACTTGGCACATAACCTCTAAATGCATCACAGGTATTTTTTCACAAAATAAACAATTTAAGAAATGTACTTGACACATAACCTCTAAATGTATCACACACTGTAAAAAAAAAGGTCTGAATTTTACTGTTTAAAACAGTATAATTACATGATTCTGTAAATATTATTTTACAAAATTATCTGATCTTACTACACTTAATAAATTGCACTGTAAAATTCCAATCCGAATGTGAATTCACTCTACTGAGCATTGGTTTTTTGCCTCGCATACCGAGTATGTAAATTTCATTTTGAATAGGAATTTTACAGTGCAATTTAAAATCGCTCCATAATTTTGTACAATATTAACAAATCTTCTTGAATATTAACCTATTTATACAGTGAAAATACAGAAAAAATGTAAAAATGACACACACAGCATAGGTTTTTTTCCGCACATACGTAGCCAGTAAAATTACAGAATTTTTTTTTCAGTGCAGGTATTTTTTTTCACAAAATAAAGATTTCAAGAAATTCACTTTGGCACATAACCTCTAAATTTATCACTGGAATTTTTTTCACAAAATAAACAATTTAAGAATTTCACTTCGATTCAACACTTGTCACTGGTGTTTTTTTTCACAAAATAAAGATTTCAAGAAATTCACTTTGGCACATAACCTCTAAATTTATCACTGGAATTTTTTTCACAAAATAAACAATTTAAGAATTTCACTTCGATTCAACACTTGTCACTGGTGTTTTTTTTCACAAAATAAACAATTTAAGAAATTCACTTCGATTCAATACTTGTCACTGGTGTTTTTTTTTTCACAAAATAAACAATTTAAGAAATTCACTTCGATTCAATACTTGTCACTGGTGTTTTTTTTCACAAAATAAACAATTTAAGAACTTCACTTCGATTCAATACTTGTCACTGGTGTTTTTTTTCACAAAATAAACAATTTAAGAATTTCACTTCGATTCAATACTTGTCACTGGTGTTTTTTTTTTCACAAAATAAATAATTTAAGAAATTCACTTCGATTCAATACTTGTCACTGGTGTTTTTTTTTCACAAAATAAACAATTTAAGAATTTCACTTCGATTCAATACTTGTCACTGGTGTTTTTTTTCACAAAATAAACAATTTAAGAACTTCACTTCGATTCAATACTTGTCACTGGTGTTTTTTTTTCACAAAATAAACAATTTAAGAATTTCACTTCGATTCAATACTTGTCACTGGTGTTTTTTTTCACAAAATAAACAATTTAAGAACTTCACTTCGATTCAATACTTGTCACTGGTGTTTTTTTTTCACAAAATAAACAATTTAAGAAATTCACTTCGATTCAATACTTGTCACTGGTGTTTTTTTTTCACAAAATAAACAATTTAAGAAATTCACTTCGATTCAATACTTGTCACTGGTGTTTTTTTTCACAAAATAAACAATTTAAGAACTTCACTTCGATTCAATACTTGTCACTGGTGTTTTTTTTCACAAAATAAACAATTTAAGAATTTCACTTCGATTCAATACTTGTCACTGGTGTTTTTTTTTTCACAAAATAAATAATTTAAGAAATTCACTTCGATTCAATACTTGTCACTGGTGTTTTTTTTTCACAAAATAAACAATTTAAGAATTTCACTTCGATTCAATACTTGTCACTGGTGTTTTTTTTCACAAAATAAACAATTTAAGAACTTCACTTCGATTCAATACTTGTCACTGGTGTTTTTTTTTTCACAAAATAAACAATTTAAGAATTTCACTTCGATTCAATACTTGTCACTGGTGTTTTTTTTCACAAAATAAACAATTTAAGAACTTCACTTCGATTCAATACTTGTCACTGGTGTTTTTTTTTCACAAAATAAACAATTTAAGAATTTCACTTCGATTCAATACTTGTCACTGGTGTTTTTTTTCACAAAATAAAGACTCTAATTAACATTGGTATGAAGTTGCAAATTTATTTAGAATTTGAGAATAAATTGAACTTACAATTTCTGTTTGCAGAGCTCGATATTTGCACTGCTCTTCTCCACAGAAACAATAAATTTTTATTATTTTGGAATTCTGTACAAAACAAGAATATATTAATACATACATACTACAAATATATATATATAATTAATAATAATATAATAATAATAATAAAGTAGAAAAATTAGATTACCATGATGATAATGTCACTGAATTTCTATAGTAAAGGTTAGGTTGTCAGGAAACATGGTCGTTGTATCTCAGGGGCGTTATATTCAATATAAAACCTCATCCTTTCACAATATTTACAATTGTTATAATTTTTTAATGATGAACTATGTTTTTTTAATAATTAAAATTTTTAATGTTTTCTTTTTACAATATTAGGTATAAAATTACTTAATAAATATATTAAATAATAAATTTAAAGTATTATGTGAAATCAAATTTAAAAATTCCCGCCACACATTAAACAAGCAGAAAAGTGTGGAAATTACAAACCAATTTTGTCCAAATTGTTCTTGGCGCGAATTTTTAAATTTGATTTCACACAATACTTTATAGTTTTAAGTAATAAATACTTACCTTTAATAATAAACTATTAAAATTAATAAATAATTAATAATAATATTAGTAAATAAAAAATTAATTGAAATTACCTTAATTAAATTAATAGTTTGTAAATAAATATTAATAATAAACAAATGTTTACAATTAATATTTTTTAAATAGTTTTAAGTAATAAATACTTACGTTTAATAATAAACTATTAAAATTAATAGTTAATTAATAATAATATTGGTAAACAAAAAATTAATAATAATATTAGTAAACAAAAAATTAACTGAACTTATCTTAATTAAATAAATAGTTTTTAAATAAATATTAATAATAATTTTTTCACTAATATTAAAAATTTAGTGGCGCCATCTATTGGCTTAACCTTGAACCTTGTCGGCAAAGTAGAACATCCCTTCTAAGCCACTTGAAAGTTTGAAATTAAATTTTTAAATTTCCCGCCAAAGGGGTTTGGAATTTGCAAGTGGCGCCATCTAGCGGTGGCAGCCGGAACTAACTCGGTCGGTAAGGTAGAGCGCACCCTACCAACCACTGATAATGTAGGAATCTACCTTACCGACCTGTCCTGGTGTCCTCATAGCTATACTACTCGTTTTAATCCCGTTTCTAACTCATTTTAAAACGTTTTGCCTTTTAAATAAAACATTTAAAAGTAATATTAAGTAATTGTGCGAATACACGCCGATAAAACAACTGTAAGTATTGGGTAAAGTTAACCATTGTATACCTACCTTTATAGTTAACCTATTCTGATAATAAAATTTCTATAACTCTAAATCTATATTTTTCTTCTATCCTTAATTGAGAATAACGTCATAACAGCTCAAATCTTGAGTGCCTGTTTAAAATTTTATTTTATTTATCATAATCCATTTTAATCCCATTCACAAATAAAAGAAGAATATAATCAACTACGAATATCATTTTATCACATACCACTGAATTCATTAAAAGTTTTAAATAAGTATTTTGATTTTTCATAATTACTTAAAATTATTTATTACAATACTGCATATGAAAATTTATTTAACACCCTTGTTTGTCTACTGCTTGGTTATTATAATATAATTTTAATTTAAGGCTTGATTTATTTTTAAGTTAATTTGTAAGTTTAATTTTAAGTAGTTTCTTAGTCTTTGAGTTTCGACACTTAAATAAAGAAACTAATTATATTATTGCGTGATATTAATCTTAAATTAAATTTAAGTTAGTTTAAGTTGTTCTTTAATGCTTGCAGTTTCAATACTCGCAGGAAAGAACTAATTTCTGAACTAATTCAGCTTCTTTAATGTTTGCAGTTTCAATACTCACAGGAAAGAACTGAATTACACTTAATATCATAAGTTAATATTTTTTTTTGCTAAAATTAAGTTCCAATATTGATGCATGATATTAGTATTAAGCTAAATTTAAGTTAGTTTAAGTTGTTCTTTAATGCTTGCAGTTTCAATACTCGCAGGAAAGAACTAATTTCTGAACTAATTCAGCTTCTTTAATGTTTGCAGTTTCAATACTCACAGGAAAGAACTGAATTATACTTAGTATCATAAGTTAATAATTTACACTTACCTTTAAGTTCCGATATTATTGCATAATATTAATTTTAAGCTAGGTTTAAGTTGTTCTTTGACGCTCGAGTTTCAATACTCGTAAAAAGAACTAAAATAAGCTTAGTATAATAAGTTGATATATTTTTTTTACCAATAATATTTAAGTTACTGTTAAGTAGATAACCAAGTATTAAACAAATGAGTTCGATATTTTTGTACACATGAATCAAGACCCAAGAAAAATCAGGATACGTAAAAAACTTAGAGAAAGAATTATTGAACACACAAGTGGGAAGAGATACAAAGAGAATTATTCCCTAATCTTCCCGAGCTCGAATCCTCAAAACTCGAATGTAAGGAAAAGATAAAATCAATAATAGCCGAATTAGAGAAGGTACTTGCGAGTTTATCGTAACATCTTTTTATGTTTTTAAATAAAACTCACATTAACACAACATTTCCAAAATTAGAAATTGTTACACATTTGACTTTTCCTAAAGGAGAAGTGAATTCCTTAAAATATCCAAAATCAATCCTTGAAGAGTTAACAACAGAATACGATCTATCAAAACCCATTTACTCTCTTCATCATAAAACAGGACCTTCTCATAACAGAATTTTCTTTATAAAATGTATTGTTGAAGATTATTATCAAAATAATTATTTTTGTGAAGTAGGAAACGGTGAAAAAAAAATTAGAAACGCTGAACATTCTGCTGCAAAGAAAATTTTAGAAGCCCTGAATAAAGTATATTATTTTAGTGAACAAAAATCAGAAAATCCAAGTGAAACTTTTGTTATAACTACTCCTATAGAAAATTTCATTTTTCCAAAATTAAAATTATATAAGTGGTCTAATAGTTGCGAATTCTGCTACCAACGAGGACACATTATCTCGTATTGTTATAAATATCGATATAATAAACGCTAAACCAATAAAGAGTGTTTTAAACAATCTTTACTGAAAATAAATTCAATTTAACGAATTGGAATCTATTCAAAAATTTTATCTTTTAAAAATCTTACTGAACTAGATCTTTCAATATAATAATATTTTGTGTACACCCTTAGTTCGTCATAAAAGTCCTACAACTGACGACATACCCATAAACACTAGACAATACCGTTTTCCACCCATCCAAAAGGAGGAAATTGAACGACAAATCGCTAAAATGCTCTCAGAAGAAATAATATCACCTTCCAACTCTCCTTATAACTCCCCATTATGGATAGTACCGAAAAAGCCCGATGCCGAAGGTAATAAAAGATGGCGTCTAGTAATAGATTTTCGAGCCCTTAACTAAAAGACAATAGGGGATGCATATCCATTGCCTAATATTTCGGACATACTCGATAACTTGGGCGATGCTAAGTATTTTTCAACATTTGACCTTGCTTGGGGATTTCACCAAATAGAGACCGATCCGACAGATTGACAGAAAACGGCATTTTCCACACTAAATGGACATTACGAATATATTCGAATGCCATTTGTTTTAAAAAACGCACCTGCAACGTTCCAAAGATTAATGGACCAAGTCCTTAGAGGTCTCCAAAGAGTAGAATTATTTGTCTATTTAGACGATATTGTTGTTTACGCAAAAGATTTAGACGAACATGAAAAGAAAATTAAAAGATTATTTTCTAAATTACAAAAGGCTAATTTAAAACTTCAACCTGAAACATGCAAATTCTTAAAAAGAGAAGTAATTTATTTGGGTCACATAATAAGTAAAGATGGTTTGAAACCTGACCCAAAGAAAATCGAGGCAGTAAGGAATTTTCCTGTACCTCTTAACGTCCGAAATATCAGACAGTTTCTTGGACTTGCAGGATATTACCGTAGATTTATAAAAGACTTCTCTAAGAGAGATAAACCCCTATCTGACTTATTGAAAAAGGAAAAGAGATTTATCTGGACCCCTGAACATGAAGAGGCCTTTACAACCCTTAAAAACGCATTATGTCAAGAACCTATTTTACAATATCCTGATTTTGATAAAACATTTACATTAACAACTGATGCTTCTGATTATGCAATTGGAGCAGTATTAAGCCAAGAGAAAGATGGTTTCGATCACCCAGTAGCTTATTTATCAAGACTTCTAACGGGACCCGAGAAAAATTACTTTACAACCGAGAAGGAATGTCTTGCAGTTTTATACAGTAAGAAAAGCTATCCGTCAGTCATAGGAAAGTATGGGAATCGCATAAGTCTGTCTCACTCCCACTCATGGGATATGACTGACGTGCTAGGTTTTCGTACTGTATGCGGTAAGATACTTTCGTCCTTACTTGTATGGACGTGAATTCATTTTGGTAAGTGATCATGAGCCATTGCGATGGATTGATAGTATTAAAGACCCTGGACAGAGACTTGTAAGATGGCGTTTGAGGGGGGCGCCTACTTTAGAAGGTAAAAAACTGCGTACATTTCAAGAATATTTTTCTCAAACACATTTAAATAAATCGATGCGAGATTTAGTGTATATTTTCTTATATATTTAAACCTTTGAAATATAATTTTTTCATTAAATAAAAATAGAATTTAATAATAAAATAAACGCCATATATATAACGCCTCGCTGCTGAAATTTTCCCATTGCGTACAACCTAGGGTCCACAATTCTTATCTAAAACAAAAAAAAAAATTTTTCTTTAAGGGGATCCCACTTATCGACATTGCAGATCTAAAATGATTAAAAATCTGCAACGACCGTTTCTTGGAAAATATAAGATATTATTACCTATAAATTTGGAAAACTCATTTTTTATCATGAATACACAGGATGAGTATTTTATTTGTTGTAATTATTTGAAAAAAATTATCGTTAGAAAGTTAAATATGGGCAGTTTCCCTGTAACACATCTTTGACTACTAGCTCAAACTGCAACGACCATTTCTCGAAAACAACGAAACAAAATAATTTTTCGATTTGGGAAATTTAATTTTGTAGGAAAATACGGAGAATGAGACTCATTTGCCATTCAGGAATAAATAAAAACTTTATTTTTTGTAAAGTGTATATGTGACAGCTGTTCGGTGGCACTTGATATTTAATTTACTAGCATTAACTTTTCTTTAACAATTGGAACAAAATAAATGTCTCTCATTGTGTGTCTTTCATCACTAATGAATTTTTACTCGAAAAGAAAACATTATATTTTATTGTTGCTAATTTAAAGCTAAAAATAATCAAAATTGGTCAGTTTTGGAACCTTTGGCGCCACCTCTTGATTCTATGAACTACTAAAAGCTGTCACATGTGTTCTTCTTGTTGTAAATTGCTATACAAAACAGTTTACATAAATTAAAGTTTTTTATTGTTGTTTTCATATGTAATGAATCTTATTATGTGTATTTTTTATTAAAATTAAGTTTGCTAAATGGAAAAATTATTTTGTTTTGTTGTTTTCAAGAAAAGGTCGTTGCAGTTTGGGCTCTTGGAAACTGACCATATTTAATTTTCTAACAATATATTTTTTTTAATAATTACAACAAATAAAATACTCATCCTATGTATTTATAATAAAAATGACTTTTACAAATTTATAGGTCAAAATTCCTTATATTTTTCAAGAAACGGTCGTTGCAGATTTTTAACCATTTTTGATCTGCATTGTCGGTATGTGGGATCCCCTTAAATATACATTATTGCCTTCTGTATGAATTAAAAGATTTCAGTAGAAAGTAAAAACTGAAATTTTTACATGACTTTTAAAAAAAATGTAATTTTTGCCAAAAAAATCTCATTTTTTCTTTAAAAGAAAGCATTAAATTTAATTCTATCAAAAACAAATTTAATTCATACAGAAGAGACACTCTTTATCTTCAAAACAAGCCCAAATAGACCTTAATCGGTTGATTAGATTTTTGTCTATCGTGTACGCAAACTACAAAAACAGTGTTTTGAGAAAAACGCGTTTAAAGATTGAAAAACATATAAATGCTGTTTCGCGGCCTCGATGAACGACTATTTTTTTATGTGTAGCTCTTGGATAAGAAGACATTTTACTGATAAATGGTAATTTTAATGATAGGTGTAATAGTAGAAAAGCGCGACAAATTATGAAAAATATTAGAGACCGCGAGTGGAATCGCGCGCCAGGCCAAGCGCCAGGCCACGCGCTTTATTGTGTTCTACAAGCTGTTACTCGAAAAATACTTTGTATTTTGACGTACTATTTTAAGAGCATATTCTCTTATAGTTGTACTTTCAGTTAAGACAACTTTTAAAAAATCGATTTTTTTGACCCGATAAAGTAGGCGCCCCCCTTAAAGTTAAGAGATTATCAATATTCTTTTAAATATAAACCAGGAAAACTCAATTGTAATGCAGACGCATTATCAAGAAACCCTATTACAACTAACGACGATTCACATTAAAAAATTTTTGTAGTGACACGATCAGGTAAGACATCTTTAGACCAACCAACTACATCAAGTAAAAATACTACTGATGAAAATAAAGACATTAATAAACCTAGCACGTCTCGTACCACCAAACAAATTCAAAAACCAAAAATATTTGTAAATCCTAAACCTGGTTTTAAACCAACCATTGTCGCTTCAACTTCCGCACCTTATTTACAAACTGTGCAAAAGAGTGCAAAAAACCGACCGTCATACCAACCAAAGCTAGGACCAAAAACTTCTTTTCTTAAACCGCCAACTAAATTTAATATTAGTTCTATTGCAACAAGACAACACCCCCGTAAAGCAAAAGAAAATATTGTAATACAAAAGGATAGCACTGACAACGAAGATGATAATCAGGAAGACGAAGAATCTGAATCTGATGAAAAATCAACAGAATCAAATATCCATGTTCCCATTTGGAGGATAAAACAAAGCGTTCTCCCAAGTCTAAATCTTACTTCAGATTCTACTAAATTTCCTACTCCGCTCAAAAGTGCTCCACCACAATACGTTACGGACCCCTTTTTCCAAAATGAATTAGAACAAACCCAAGAGCAAAATGAACCAATAATAGAAGCAGAAATTGAGCCTATACACTGAGAAGGGCCCCCACAAAGTGACTCTGACAGCGAAAACGAAGACGAAATACAATCTACTAACAAATCAATTTTAAATAAAACACGACAACAATGAAGAGACGAACTCCAAAAATCTTTTGAAAAATTTAATATATTCTTAAAAGAACATGAAAATATTTTAGAAAAGGAAACCGACTATGATCCATTGTGAAGCTCTATCTGAAGGAGAGAAAAATGAAGAATTACTATCAGCTCTTGAAAATTTAGACCCTTACGACACGGAAGATGAAGATGAAGAACTAGAAAGACGAATTGAAAAATTAGTAAAAAGAACTGAACAAATAACTGCACTAAACACCGGAAAAGAAATTCCCCCCATTCAAATACAAAATAAAGACACTGACAAAATTGACCAAGATAAAGATATAGAGTCACAATCTACATCAACTACATTCTCCCGAGAATTAACGACTCCTTCTACTGCTATTTAACCTACAGCTAGATCTACACCTTTTACTGCAGGACTTTCTCTACCCCACATTAAACCAGAGGAAGATGAAGAAATTAATATTACAGTAAAACCCAAAGAAAAACAACCACGAAAATTATAAATGCAAGAAATTCCAGAAATAAATGAAACGGAACCTTTACCTTAAGTGATAGAAACACCTAAACTCATTACTTCACATTCACCTCAACCAGATAGAATTACAAACGAAATAAACAATGATTGTGACGTTCTTACAAAAGGTTTTTATGCAAGAAACATAACTGTCCAAAGTTGTAGAGAAAACCTCACTTACAAACGCGATAATTACATTTATTTAACTTCTGCTAATTGTGAACTTTTAACACTAATTGATAAATTATTGATAGATCTAGGAATACAATACAAGATAATTTATCGAAATGTTGTATCGCTGTGCCACTCCCTGACATTAAAACGAATACTATAGCGCATGCTATGGCTAGAAATTTATTTGCCCAATTTGGTGCCCCACGAGCAATATTAACCGATAAAGGAGGAAGCTTTGTCAGCAAATTAATAAACCATCTCTGCCGCAGTTTTGGAGTGAAACAGTTTACTAAATCAGGTTACCGACCACAATTAAATGGATCACTAGAACGAAGTCACACAGTCCTCGTAGAATTTATAAAACATTACTCTAATCATTACGATGACTGGGATTGTCTTATTCCTTTTGCGATGTTTTCCTATAATACGTCAGTACATGAAGGTACAAATTTTACTCCTTATGAATTAATTTTTGGAAACGTTGCAAGAGCATCAACTGCTTTTCCTCCAGATGAAAAACTAGTAATATACGGAACCTATCTTCGAGAATTAATTACACGTCTTAACGAAATAAAATTAATAGCTGCTAAAAATTTAATTCAAGCAAAAGGACGTTCTAAAATAAAATACGACAAATACTGTAACGAGTTTCAAGGTAAAATTGGAGATTCAGCTTACATTTTAAAAGAACCTAGAACTCATAAATTCGAAAAGAGATACCATGGACCCTATAAAATAATTGATATAACTGATAAAAATATGTCATTCTTGAAGGAGAAGAAGGGCAACGTTTTCAAAAACACATGGACAAAATAAAAATTGCTCATAACTAAAATTGAATACAAGACAGTAAAATTAATCATTAATAAACAATAAATTAATGAATCCAACATCTAAAAGGAAACTCTAAAAATTTTTATCTCAAGTATTGCTATCTTATAGACAGCACTGACCATACTAACAAATTAATAATAATAATTACCCCCATTTTAATTTTGTAAATCCTTATTTTCAGCCATTATGAACGAACAAGATCCCGATCTTGTATTGGATCCCGAAAAAACCAAAATATTCGAAAGTTTACAACTTGAACAACTGAATACAGAAGAAATAAAATTTTCAATCCAGATAATCAAAAATTACATCTATCTCCTAGGAAATACTGATTTCAGAACACTTATGGAGCATAGAATAAGTACAAAAAATGAGAAAATATTTAAAAGATCCTATAAAAAGATCACAGAATACACTGCTCTGCAACAAGCAAACATATTTGATCGAATGAATACCCTTCTCTCAATGAAAGTAATTACACCATCCGATTCAAAGTTTAATAACGAAGTAATCTTGTCTCGACAAATAATATCCGATTTCAACGAACCACAATGGCGAATAATCATACCCTTTATGACTTTAAGTCGAAAAATTATTTCGGACATACCAAATTTCCAAAAGCTTCCAACAATTAAAGGAATGTTAAACACCAACACATACTTTACTATTTTAGAAATGGAAGAATTATATGGTTACATAAGTATTAATAAAGAAGACGCGTCAAAAACTGCATTTACTACTCTAGTCGGAAAATATCAGTTTAATTCTCTTTCTCCATCAATAAAAGGTTCTCAAGTAACATTTTTAAATTTGCTACGGCGAATATTTACAAAATGGAAAGAAGATAATATTATTTTCCTTCCCCTAGGAATAATAATAGCTAGTCCAACCTTCGACGAACACAGAAGAGTACTAACCAATGTTTTCCTCGCATTATTGTACCAAATCATCCCAATTGATCCTAATAAGATTAAACTATTCCAATCAGTTGCTAATTGCGTTGAATTTTTAAATCATGCTATGTCAATTCAAATTTTGATCGAAAAACCATCAAAATATAAAGGAAAACTGCTACTACAAATAAAATTACAAAAAAACGAATTCGAAACCTGTCTCTATAAATATCACGCTCACCATCTCGTTCCTATTACAAGTTCCTCTAGAATATACACTGGACCGGAAATTTTGTATGATTATCATGAAAAAAGAAGCCTTGCTATTATACATAGTGCAAGAAGATATAAACATCTTATAAATAACAATCCTATATTTTTCTTTGATAAAAATAATAACTCACAGTGGTTAGAAACTATATCAAAGGGATTTACACGTATACAATGGCTACTGGATTTGGAAAATATGAATTGGAACTATGTAAACTCTAACGAAGAAAAACTTCTGTTTAACGAAAATTAACCTCAAATCACTTAAAGAATACTAACCTCTAAATAGCCTTATAAAAAAATAAAAATCTTTAAATTCCAGATAACCATGGAACAAAATCACCCTCCATTGACAGAGGAATATATAAGAATATTCGGTGATTTTGAAACAGAAAGATTGAGTTCAGAGGAAGCTGGTTTTGTAACAAAATTAATAACATCTTACTATCAATTGTTTGCTCACTACTCGTTTGAGCCCTTTTCACATATACAACACCAGATCTTCACCAAAACTAATATACCAATTATTACTACAATCAATTCACCAGATTCATATACAATTGAACAAAAACAAGACCTGTTTTCACAGTTGTGTTATTTATCACTAGCAGAAATAATCACACCATCAAACTCTACTCACGCAAATAAAATCAACGTAAATTTCGTATGAACATCACATGTGAGAAGATTTACTTGGATGTTTTCTACAGACTACACACGACTTAACAAAAGGATAATAGTACCAAACTATCTTAACAAGAATCCTGAACAAATTCGACACAAAATAAATGAAAATACTGAAATATCAATCTTCGATTTAACAGATCTTTATTCAAGAATCGAAATCCATCCCAATGACACACATAAAACAGCAATTGTCACACCACACAGGTCTCCTCAGAGGTGGGCAAGTTATTCGAAAATGTAACGCTACAAACTTGGTGGGGAGTTGTTCTAAACAACTTCCAGAGTCCAAATTTTCAAACCCATAAATCGTACCTGATCCTCTTTTCGAATCATCTCTTTTACAGATAGTCGGAAACTTGAAAATGTATTATCTTAATGTGGGAGCTTTGATTCAGAAGACTGCTGATTTTTAGTTATTAAAAATTTTTTAGACCAAGATTTTATAGATAGTTATGTTCATGATTTTAAGAAAAGTGGGGATAGGGGAGAGTGGGGCAAGACGGGGTACTTAAGGTTTAAAGCGCAAAAAAACGAAAATTATCGAATACATATTTTATTATTTTATTTAATAACCATCTTTGGGAATCAGTCTTTAGTAATAAAGGAGCACAAAGGCCATCTGTTTCTTAAAAAATCATAAAATTAATAATATGGAAAAAATTGCAAATCTCCTCATCTTGAATCACCGGCGCAGTACTAAAATAGCAACCTATTTCTGTCGACAAATTTTACAAGTAAAGGTTGCATCTTCATCTTCGTCATCGACACCAGCACAACTGCACAAAGCCCATTGGCCGCAGACAGAACAAGCAGCCCAGCCTTTATTTGAGTCTAAATAATAATCATTACAATTTATAAAGACAAAATGTATTTTCCACTTCACCATTTCTAATTATTGATTTAACCTGACAAGCTTTTTTTTCTTTTTGGTCACTCTTATTTTATTCAGTCTTGATTAAAGTAGTTTTCTTAACTTCCCTTATTTCTCTTTTCCTTTGCTTCATTTGTGTACCCCGTCTTGTCCCACTCTTCCCTACCCTATCTTGCCTGCACCTACGAAATTGAATAAAATGCTTAATTACTACAATTTACGATTCAACAAAGAATAAAACATATGCTTCCCTTCTTCTGTAACCCTTGCCAGTTATAAAAAATTTTATATAGTTTATTAACCGTTATTATTAAATAATAAACACCTCCTAAAAAAAAGTGAAAAATTCACAAGAAAATCGTAGAAAACAGTTTTTTTAGTAAAACAGGTAAAAGATTTGTTCTCATGGCTTTTAGGTTTTGTAAACAAGAAACTATCGTCTCGGTGTAGTATTATGTAAAATATAATCGCGATTGGTTAATTCGTTTGTTAAATAGGGCCGGTACCCCGTCTTCCCCCACTCTCCTCTATAAGTCTCAAAAATCACTTTTTAGTTTTTGTAAATACAACTGAGCACCTGGATCGTAGAAGGGCACGTAAATTTTTCTCGGCCGAAATCGAAATCCCCTGGACACTCAAAATTCAACTTCTGAATTTAGACATTTTAAATATACATCTTTATAGAAAATTTCATTGCGCATATTTTTTTCTTATGAAATTTTTTTGTATCTATTACCGTTTTCGAAATATTTGAGAAAAATTGATTTTTTGAAAACTGCAAATTTAATGACATTTTTCACTTCAACTCGCGATAATTCAGATGATTTTAAATATATTTTTCAATGTACCAAAAAAGAAAATACGTCTAAAGATATTCTACGAATGATAAAAAAGGAAAAAAATTATTTTTTTTATAAACAAAATTGTTTATTAATTTTTTTCTTTATTAATGTAAAAAACATAAAATACAATCTTCTCGGCTCTCGTTTAACGGGCGAATTTTAAGTAACAAAGAACTTTTAGTGAGAAAGTTGTTCATTATGGACCAAAGAAGTTTTCTGGAAAATCACAGGGTTAATAATTAATTAGTGTTGAAATGGTGAATGTTTAAAGTTGATACCGTCCGAACGTGTGGCACGCGCGATGGCCATAACCTATGAAACGACACTCTCAAGCCTCCCAAGCACCTGTTACGAGTGACGCGTGCTACACATTCGGACGGTATCAACTTTAAACATTCACCATTTCAACACTAATAAATTATTAACCCTGTGACTTTCCAGAAAACTTCTTTGGTCCATAATGAACAATTTTCTCACTGAAAGTTCTTTGTTACTTAAAATTCACCCGTGAAACGAGAGCCGTGAAGATTGTATTTTATGTTTTTTACATTAATAAAGAAAAAATTAACAACAATTTTGTTTATAAAGAAAATAACTTTTTTCCTTTTTTATCATTCGTAGAATATCTTTAGACGTATTTTCTTTTTTGGTACATTGAAAAATATATTTAAAATCATCTGAATTATCGCAAGTTGAAGTGAAAAATGTCATTAAATTTGCAGTTTTCAAAAAATCAATTTTTCTCAAATATTTCGAAAACGGTTATAGATACAAAAAAATTTTATAAGAAAAAAATATGCGCAATGAAATTTTCTATAAGGATGTGTATTTAAAATATTAAAATTCAGAAATTGAATTTTAAGTGTCTAGGGGACTTCGATTTCGGCCGAGAAAAATTTACGTGCCCTTCTACGATCCAGGTGCTCAACTGTTTTAAAAAATGATTGGATTGGTTTAAAATTTGTTGCTCAGGGGTTTCAGGGTCGCTGATTGCGAATATGATGTCAAAATAAAAAAATCTGTGGACAAATTCCAAATCAGCGACCCCGAAATCCCGCGAGTAACGAGTTTCAGGCAAATTGAATCGATTTTTAAAAGTCGATCGCCATATTGGATCCAACATTTTGAGTTTTAAAAATCTGACGTCATATTCGTAATCAGCGATCCCGAAAACCCCCGAGTAACAAATTCTTAGCGAATACAATCATTTTTTAAAATAGTTGTATTTAGGTCAATTTGTATGCAGGACAACTGTTGAAAAATTAATTTTGACAGTTAATTTAGTTTGTTGTTGGCAATATCGCTAAATTTTTGTAAAGTAGAGGGTTCAAGCTTTAATTTAACTCATATGACAAGTCTCTAGCACGTCGGATTTACCTAGTAGAAATTTTCAAAAACTACTAAGAAATGATTTTTGGGTATTTTACCCGCAATTTTCTCAAAATCCTGACGTGATGGGAGGTTTTTGTTAAATGTTAATTCGGATTTAGCGCACCGAAATCTTCGGTAAATGACTTCTCGATCTCAGACAACGGAAATTTTTATTTTTTTGCAGGCTTTTGAAATTATATATATATATATATATATACTAGGGGGGCTTCGCCCCCCTGCGCGCCAACCCCCTAACTATTTTTAATATTTATTTTAATTTTTAAAATCATGTTATCTTAATATGATGGCATAGTAATGAGTTAGAGTAAATTATAACAGGAGATATTAAAAAAGATAACTAATATAGAGAATTCTACTTTACGGAAGTAATTACTATAGTGTCAACTTTTTCAAGTATGACACTCCTCATAGTAAATTTGATAATTCTTTTTTCTCAGTGTCAAAAGTATTAGTGGGCTCCTTTTTACCTGCAGTTGACATAAATGTTGACGTAATGTAAGGGCCATTAGGGGCTGTCCATAAATTACGTAAGTCATTTTTTGGGTACATTTGACCCCCTTCCTCCCTCGTAAGATATTTTACATACATTAGCGCCATTTTTCCTATTGTTCGCAAGATCTTGCTGACCCCCCTCCCCCCTAAATGTCTTACGTTATTTATGGACGGACTAAAGATTTCGACGTAAAATAATAGAAGTTTGTGGGCTTCATTTCTACCCGTAGGTCAAAACTGACCTTAAAATTGACCTAAATTTTAAGAAAATATCAGATCAGAGGGAGATTTCTAGTCAAATTTTAACTTGTAGGAAAAAACTGCCATTAAAATTAAAGTACATTTTGAGGACAGAAAAATAATTTTAACAGAATTTAAAAAAAAATATGTGAATTTATAACATCTTTTATTGATTAAAGCTTAATATTGAAATTTAGGTCAAACTTCTTTTAACCAATAGGTCGAAAATTCCGTCAAACTTTAATATAAGGGTACCACTTTTTAAAAAATCCTAATAAATTTGCGTTTTTTATGTAGAGGCTAAAAAATATGTCAAATTTGACCTAAATTTTAAGGAAAGGTCAGGTTAGAGGAAGTTTTTTCGACAATTTTTGCGGTGTAGATGAAAACTGACCTTAAAATTGACCTAATTTTTGAGGGCAGAGGGAATTGTTCGTCAATTTTTTCCGCTTAGGTCAAAACTGCCCTTAAAATTGACCTACATTTTGAGGGCAGAGGGAATTGTTTGTCAATTTTTTACCTGTAGGTTAAATCTGCCCTTAAAATTGACATAAATTTTACGGGCAGAATAAAACGCAATTTTTAACGCTTAGGTCAAAACTGCCCTTAAAATTGAACTAAATTTTGAAAGCAGAGCGATAAGTTTGTCAATTTTTAACTTTAAGTCATAACTACTCTTAAAATTGACTTAAATTTTGAGGGCAGAGGGGTTAGTTTGTTAGTTTTTTACCTGTAGGTTGAATCTGCCCTTAAAATTGACCTAAATTTTGAGTAATTTTGACCTGTAGGTTAAAACTGCCCTTAAATTGACCTGAATTTAGGTCAAATATAACTTGTTTCTGACGATGGACCTACCTTGACAGTGGCCCAACCTTGACTATGTTCCCCCCTACTATAAGGGTCCCTTAAAACTTTCTGAAACAGCGGCGGCGGCGATATGATTTTATATTAAAAGGGATAGATATATTCATATATGTAGCACTTTAACATGTGACAGACGTGTCCAAATTCAAAAAATCAAAAAATTTTTTGTAGCGTTACATTTCAGAATAACCTGCCCACCTCTGAGGAGACCTGTGACCAATCGGAAGCTTTGAATTCAAAAGATTGATTCCAACGTTAAAAGGATCCGAAATAACATTTTATAAATTTTTTGATATTATTTTTGAAAATGATTTAATACACGACATAATATTGTATCCAAAGGGTATAATTGTGACAAGTAAAAATAAGAAGGAACATATTGAGACCATATCAACGATATTTTTAAAATTCGCTCTAAATGGAATTTCAATTCAAGCATCAAATTGTAAACTCTTTTTGGACAAGGTCGACGCACATGATTACATGGATTCCCAAATTGAACCTTACAACACAGTACCAATACCAAATCCTTCTTATAACGGGCAACTAATGTTACATTTTCGAATTTTCGAAAATTATTTCAAAGTCATTCTTATCGAATACTCTGATCGCCGAATTAATGTAATTTAACAGTCCAAACGAAAATTCCAACATTCGGAAACATTATAAAACGAAGAAGGAAAAATCTGTCTAGCATTAGTTCATGCAAGAAGAAGATTTAATCAATTTATTGGAGAAAACGATATACTGCTTCCAAATGGACAAAACGCATTAAATTGGCTAAGTGAAATTGAGCTTACAAATACAAGGATTAACCATTGGAGATATAAATTGCAGACCTCAGAATGGATCATATGCCAGAACAATTAAAAAAATAAACAAATAAATAAAAAAAATACAGGACAATAATAATAAATTAAATTAAAACAAAATTTTTACCAACGAACTAACTATATTTTCCTAAAACTATACAATACTACTAAAATCTGAACTTATAATAAAATAAAAAGAAATGAACATATATATATGTATGTATAAAAATGAAATAAAATTTTAGAATAAAGGGAAAAAAAATTCCCTAATCTTAAGCGAAAAATTTAAACACGACGGCGTTTCATTCCATTTTTTAAACATCCCCTACGTAAGCAATTACTACAATGCCTTGGGCTCCAAAACACAGTGTTGTTTACTCGCGATCGCTAAAAATAAGTAAATAAAAAAATTAATTTTTTTAAAATATTTTTATGGATATATGTGAATATATGTGGATGCATATATGTGTGTATGTATGTTTATGTACATTAAATAAAAAAAAAATCTCTTACTAATTTCCAAGAAATAGAGTCCTTAGTACCATCTGATGAATAAGTTTCCACCAGCACCCGAATTAATGATTTGGTGTCAGCTTGCCATTCTAAACCTTCCAAACCATAACGACCTTCTTCCAATTTTGAGATATCACAAATAGTAGCAGGAAACCCCGGTTTAAGAATCTTTTTATGTTCCCTTTTTACTTTAATGTCTGAAGGATGAGGCACACCAACCTAAAATATTTTTTTTTATTTTTATAAAAAAACACATATACACACAAATATTGACATACATATATTTCAAACATAAATACAATGCATACTGGCTTCCAATATCCACGGTAGGAAATAGGTTGAAAAGGACTTAATTTAATATACTCCTCACACCATTGAATTGGTCCGTCCACCTGAAATGGACGTTCCTCCCACGGATCACCTGAACTCCGATTTCGTGCTCGATCTGGGCCGGACCACTCGCCCCATTCTCCCACATAAGAAATAGTGCTAAAATTAGATAACAATTAACACTCTAAAAATAAATTTTTTTTAATAATCACTTTATAAAATAAGATAAATATTGAACAAATTTGCGAAATAATTATCAATAAATAATAAAAGATCATTTTTGTGCATTTCTAAATAATCATTTTATTTATCTTTCCGCCTAAAATCGTTAAATTATACTTTTGTAATGCTAGTATTTTTACTATAAACATTTAAAAGTTAACCTTTACAAAGGTTAATAATAATTAAACTTTTTATTATATCAAATTGACCAGATTTTAATCATATTTGAAAAAAAATTCTAATTCTATGTATTGACAATTAGTCACAATTCGCACACTAAAACACACGACCGTCATTTCATACTACCCCCTCTTTTAATTCACCCTCATGCTCCCTCTCTTCTCATCAGATAGCTGCTATGTTTCTTAAATAAATTTCTTTTTACTACTTCCATTTTTCATGTACGTGAAATGCTAGAGGATTTAAATTTTTGAAGTCTTTAAGAAAATTTTGAAGTCTTTTGTTACCTCATTAAATTACAAATCTACCACAATTCTAATACAATTATTTTCAAATGAAAATCTAGATTTTTAATCTAATTTTAATTATCTTTATCAATAGCCAAAATTTTTCTACAAAAGTTTTTAATTATTTTCAAAATTTTAATAGCATCCTTCTATAAAATTTTAAATATTCCCAAATGACTAACGCAACTGAACGATTTTCAATATTGTATATTTACATAAAATTTATTAAATAATTTGACATTTAAAGAGGTTTTTAATGCAATTTTTGATGAATTCCTCGAAAAATGCAATTATTCAGAAGGATTTTATCAAAACAAAAAAAATTATTAGTTTTAGTTTATTGTTTTGGTAAATTTTGATGGAATTAATAAAATAAGAGTTCAGTTACTTTATAATAATTTTTATAACATTCTTGATAAATTTTCAATTATTTAAACAAAAGGTTAATAAAATCCTTCGCATGAATTTAATTTTTTTAAGGAGTTTTGGTATAATTATGCAAGAGTTTTTAAATATTTTTCAAAAATTGTTATAGAATTCTTTGATATGATGAGTTTTACTTAAATTTTAGTTAAATTTTCCGTAAAGTGTAAATCGATTTGATCAGTTTTTAGATGGAAATTGATTTGAAAATGAATTTCGATCAAAGTTGTATTGATTTTGAATAATAATTGACTATAATAATCGTCTTGTTCTGTCCATTCTGTCCAGTCTGTCCACACTTGAAGTTAGAGTTTTGTTTGTTTTTGTTATATATTTTAATGGATAACACAGTGCAACACATAAAATGTGCACTAAGTTTTGACTTCAGTTTCTGAAAGTACTTATCGAAACTAGCAAAAACCTATTTCACTTTTGCTAGATTAGCTCGGATTTAAATTTTATCGACATTTGAATTTTTTTTTGAATTTTCACATTTTTCAGTTTTCTGATACGGGCTGATGGGAATACTGGCTATTAAAAGTTTATTAAAAAAATTCGCAATGGTCAAAATTTGAAAAGCTATAATCCCTCTTTAATTAGAGAGAAAGAAAAAAAAATTTGGTAGAAATTGTTCCAGTTACGAATTTTTTTTGGCTTTTTTACATTTTTTGGTTGTATGAAACGGGCGGGTGAGAAAGCTGGCTATTAAACGATTATAAAAAAAATTCGCAGTGGTAATAATTTGAAGAGCAATAATTCCTCTTTAATTTCTGACTTTGAAAAAAAAATTTGGTCAAAAATTGTTCGAATTATGAATTTTGTTCGTACTTTTTCAAATTTTTTTTGTTTTTGATCTGGGCGGGTGAGAACGCTGGTTACTAAATTTTTCTTTTTTAAAAACGCAATGGTTACATTTTGCAGAGCAATAATCCTTCTTTAATTTCTGATAAAAGAAAAAAAATTGGTAGAAAATTATTCGTGTTATTTATTTATATTTATTTATTTCTGTACATTTGTATACCCGCGGAACTGTGCAACCGAGGGTTTTGATTTTTTTTTGACTTTTTTCGAAACCAAATATTTCGAATCAAATATTTTATCTTGGGCAGAAATTAAATAGGGATTATTGCTCTTTAAATTGTGCCCATTACGAATTCTTTTTATAAATTTTTAATATTCAGTATTCCCACTTTCGTTATCAGAAAACCGAAAATTAAAAAAAAGTAAAAAAAAATTCATAACTTGAACAATTTTTGACCAAATTTTTTTTCTTGGGCAGAAATTAAAGACGGATTAATGCTCTTCAAATTGTGATCATTCGAAATTTTATTTATAAATTTTTAATAGCCTGCGTTCCCACCCGCCTGATCAAAAAATTAAAAAATGTGAAAAAGTAAAAAAAAATTAATAAGTGGAACAATTTTTGACCAAATTTTGTTTATCTTTTTCAGAAATTAAAGAGGAAATATTGCTCTCCAAAATGTGACCATTGCGTTTTTAAAAAAGAAAAATTTAATAACCAGCGTTCTCACCCGCCCGGATCAAAAACAAAAAAATTTGAAAAAGTACGAAAAAAAATCATAACTAGGATAATCTTCAACCAAATTTTTTTTCAATGTCAGAAATTAGGTTGGAATTACTGCTCTTCAAATGGTGACCATTGCGAATTTTTTTTATAAACTTCTAATAGCCAGCGTTTCCACTCGCTTTATCAAAAAACCGAAAAATGTGAAACAGTAAAAAAAAATTCATTACTCGAACAATTTTTGACCAAATTTTTTTTTCTTTATCAGAATTTAAAGAGCGATTATTGCATTTCAAATTATGACAATTGGGAATTTTGTGTAATAAACTCTTAATACATAGCGTTCCCACCCTCTCGTATTAGAAAAACTGAAAAATTTGAATAATTACAAAAAAAATTCATAACTCAAATAATTTACGACCAAATTTTTTTTTCAATGTCAGAAATTAAAGAGGAATTATTGCTCTTTAAATGGTGACCACTGAGAAATTTTTTTTAATAATCGTTTAATAGCCAGCTTTCTCACCCGACCTTTTCATAAAACCAAAAATGTAAAAAAAGACAAAAACACATTCGTAACTGGAACAATTTTCGAACAATTTTTTTTTCTTTCTCTGTAATTAAAAAGGGATTATTGCTTTTCAAATTGTGACCATTGCGAATTTTTTTAATAAACTTTTAATAGCTAGTGTTCCCATCCGCCCGTATCAGAAAACTGAAAAATGTGAAAATTCAAAAAAAAAATCAAATGTCGATAAAATTCAAATCCGAGCTAATCTAGCAATACTGAAATAGGTTTTTGCTAGTTTTGATAAGTACTTTCAGAAACTGAAGTCAAAACTTAGTGCACTTTCGATGACCTCAAAAATGTTGCACTGTGTCTTGTAGCCAGCGGAATCAGTGGATGTGCACGTATACACCTAGGTCGTCTCAATGCATATGTGTGAAATGCATTACCTTTAATTATTTTCAAATAGAGGTTTCTTTTATTATATAAAATTTTAAGTATTAATAATGTTTATAAATTTATGCATATAATTTATAAACAATATTATAAAATACATAGGAATTTATGTTTTATAAATTCTGTCCTATCTTTTGTAGCTTTATTAAAAAGAAAAATAATAATAAAATAGTACCTGTTAAGTACCTTGTACGTAACAATCCACCATGGAAATTTTCTGTTTTCGTCCCCGAGAACTTTTTGCTCAAAAGATAAGACAGAAACCACGTAAAACATATATTTGATGTTTTTATAAACGTATATTTTATATATATATATCAATTTAGTAAACATAAGTTTCGAAATGTTTGTCATAGATCAAAGAAAATTTTTTTTTTATTTAATTTACTTCTCAACTATAATTTTGCACGTCAAGTCGGTAGGATTAAGTTTTGCTATTTTGAAAGTTCTCAATTTTGCACTCGACTCACTCGCATATTTCATATAACGATGATATTTCGGTTAAATGTATTAATAGTACAGAATATTATTTTTTTTTAATTTTTCTTTCAATTTTACTCTTCAATTGTTTAGATGACACACAAAATACTCTCTCCCAGAAGTTGAAATTTTCTTGATTCAATTGTATCGTATAAATTAGATTTTGTTAAATGGACAAATGCGGAGAACATAGATATTTGCTTCGATTGATAAAGAATTCGATTGATATATGAAGAATTAAAAAAAAGAGTTATACCCTTTAATAGATAAGACAAAGACAAATTAGACTATTCTTGAAATTATAATTTTGTTGATTAAACTGTAGCTGCCATTGAAAGCTCAAACATGGCTTTAAATGAACGTTTGCATATCAAAAATCTTTAATCTTAAACTTTATACATTTCAAAGATCAATGTGAATCATTTCAACTTTAAAAAAATAAAATTTTTTTTAGCAACTTCCATTTTCTTTACTTTTGAATTTTCAATATTATTTCTTTTCATACATTTGTATGATAGAATGTATTGTACGTATAACCTTTAACTATAACATTAAAATGTAGTCAATTATTAGATTCATATTTTTAATTAAAGAGATAACAATTTAAAGTTAATAAACATAAAGTTCCTTTTATTGCTTGCTATAATAATTTTTAAAATCTAATAATTAGTTATTTGAAATCTAAGTTTTTGATTTCGGACGTAATGTTTATCTCAGCGGATCAGGTTGACATTAAGAAGATTCGTTATAACTTACATATTTTAATAATTTTTTTTTTAATTTTCTAACAACTATGAATATACTAACATTTAATCAAAAGCATTTATCGTTTGTCTATTGAGTTAAACGAAAAAAAAACAATTATAGGTTCCTTACATTGTTTTAGTACACTGCAAGAACCACTGTCCCATTTCATATCTTAAAATAAGATGCTTTCGAAAGCATCTTACTGATTTTTAAGATGCCTTATACGTCTTAGATATTTTTTTCTATCTCAAAAAGTAAGACACTTCTGTAAGTTTTTTAAAGTGTCCCAAATCAAGATGTTTTTGGCGCAATAAGATGTTTAGTGATAAAGTCACTTATGTATTGTAAAATGCGAAAAATAATTTAAGTTACTAAATACTAAGATGCATGAAATGTTTTGCATATAAGCCCATAGTTAACCTCCAAACTTTTTCCAAAAAAATATGCTGAAAATATGTACGAAGATACTTTTAACATCTTAAGTTAAGACACCTCAAGTAACTAAAAGTGACTACCAAAACATTTCAGAAATGACTACGAAAACATTTTGAATTAAGACACTTCTTTTTGCAGTGTACCAATTCTTAATCCGTACTATTAATCAAAAGTTGTCTTGTTTTATGTTTAATTTATGTCAATATAACTTTTTTTTTAATTATAAATAATGATTTGATTTAAACAAAACTTAATTTGTAATTTTAAAATGCCATAAATTTTGAATAACAATAGGCTGATTTTAAAACAAAACAATTTTTGTTTAACTTAGATCGTTGTTTTTCGATGGTACAGTTGTAAAAATTTTTTTTTTAAGTGTTGAATTTTAAAGAGTCGAAAGAAAGATGATTTCATTAGAGTGAGATTTTTCCTAAATCCGAAGTAATTGAATTGTAACGTGAAGTCCTTTTTTTATTCCTTGTCTATAGCCATTGTTGATGGAATTTTTAGATAATTGGTGACAGGTTGGTTAGGGTTATTTTTTTTCTTTACTTCTGAAGAAAGAATGATTTGTCTAATTTTGACAAAGTAACTGGATTTCAATACCTATATAACACAAGAAAATTATATGATCATACGATACTTTGAAATTTTGCCGATTGCGAAAAATTCTTCTTTTGTAGACTAGTTAAACAATAGCTGAAAACAATACTTAAAAATAGCTTTTGGTTACAGTTATATGTGTATACCAAATTTTCAAATCAACGATCGAAACCACTTGTTCTGGCTTGAAGTTTGTTCTGATGAAATTTTTTTTTAGAAATCAACCCTTTTTGAATTACTCTTATATGATGTATTCAAATATATGTCAGTCACATTACAATTGTTCTTCATGATTATGTTTCAAGACTTTTTTTTTCACTATAATATTCGAGCTATTTTATATCATATAACGAAAGAGTAATCTGGATATTATAACCTCAAAAGTGAATTTTAACATCTAAAGGTTTAACTTAGTTATATTACTCATAATCTTTAGAAGTAACTAAAAAAAACAAAATGATGAAACTAAAATAATCATACACAATATATTAGTGATAATATGAATAATGCACACATAACCTAATACAAGAATAGCACAAAAAAACGATCTGTTACGTTTAACTGAAAAAGAGAAAAGAAGAAACTACTACATAAGTATATACATAAATTGTATACTAATATGTTTACAATTTACTAATTAATATATATTAAAGGTAAAGCTAGTTTAATCTATATTTGTGATTAAAGCTTATTCATCAGTTTCAAAATTAGTTACCAACTTACTTAGGACATTCCTAGTGGCTATTTTTATAGAAAGACATTTTTCAATATAATTAAATGTTGTATACTTCATCTTAGTACTATTTTAATTAAATATTTAAAATTTAAAAATTAATTTTTTCTCAGGTTAAGGCAATAGATTTTATGCTACCTATCGGAATATGTTAATTTTACCTAATTGATTTAAGATTTTTTTTTATTCTTGTTTTTAAACTTTTTTTTTTAACATTTTTTTTTATAATGGTAATTTTTAATTACGTTAAAAGAAGTAATACTAATAGTCTCATTTGTCGTAAATGGTTATTGACTTAACTTAACCAAGCAAAAACAGAACAAATACATATTTTTTATGGTTATTATAATCTTAAACAAACTTATTGGATTTCTCCTGTAGGTATTCGTATAATTCGTATATATTAGTATAATTCTGTTAAGATATTATAGTATTGTTTAAACTATTTTATTACATTATGATAATATATTATACCATTTAGAATTATTTATCAAATAACAAAAATATAATGATATTACAATGCATTATAGTATTTAATTGTTTCAATAACAAAGTAATTAGATAACTATTGATGCAACTGGCAGTATCTTTATTTACAAAATTAACTTTAAAAATTAATTAAAAATAAGTAATATTAATATTATTAATTAAAACTAAATATCTTGCTTCTTAAAGACTTAATACATTTAACTATAATATATATATCGTAATGATTTATTTTTTTAATTTAATATTTAAATCCTAATTATTTATTATTATGAATAGAAGATTACGCTTTAAATCTAAGACAAGTAATAGAACTATAATTATTCAAGTAATACGATCACAGTAAAAGTAAATCCTATTTTGAGAATTATCTGAAATGAAACATATCTTGAAAAAAATCAAATTTTAATTTAAGCTGGGCTTACGTGAGAATAAGGATAGGCAATCTAAAGTTACAATTCTCATTACTTTATTTTTAAATTATTCACTGAATTTAATAGTTGTATCATTTAGTTTTCTCACATTTTATATGATTTCCTTAAATTGAAGTAATCAATGTTCTGATAATCAGCATGATTTTCTCTTCAAATTCAGGAAAATTTATGACTTGAAATTAATCAAGGACTAAAAATAAGTTTTCTTTTACTGTGATATTGTAATTTAAATAAATTAACTGAAATTACCTAAAAGACACTTTCACAGTATAGCTATTGCAATATGATATATATATATATATATATATATATATATATATATATATATATATATGTATATATATATATATATATATATATATATAAAATAAAAAATATAATATAAAATATAATATAATATAAAATATAAAATATAATATAAAATATATATATAAAAATTTTACTTTTCATGAATTTTATGTTAAAAAAATTTTGTCATTCCTTTGAGAATGGGTGGACTGACAATTTCGGACGGTACTGTATATATATATATATATATATATATATATATATATGTGTGTGTGTGTGTGTGTGTGAAGATAAATGCTTGAATTTGTTTTGTTCCTTTTAATATTTTGAGGTTATAATAAAGCTCGAATATATAGTGATAGAATAAAAAAAATTTTTTTTACAGAAAAGTTATGCCAAAGTCATTCTGAGTAATTATGAGAACTTCCAATATCAGAAATATCAAAATTTAAATTAATTAGTAATAATAAGTAGAACCTTTCATTTTTCTGAAAGATAGATTTTTCTGTAGTAAATATTCTTGCATATAAAAATAATTTTTTTTTTATAGCAGTGAATAGAGTTGGTCATCCTTACTATTGTATTTGTGATACTTATAAATGACATGTGGGTAAAAATATCTCTTCTAATTAATTTTGTCTAATCAACAGAGAACTTGCGGGAAACAATATTGCTTTAGTATTTCCCTTTTTTTTAAAAATAATTTCTCTTTTTTTTAAAGAAGGAGTTTTCGCAACCGACATCACCTTTTGTCTAAGGTGAAACTTAGAATTACCAAACTTTTTTTCATACCAGCTGTGTCCTTGAAATCAACCTTGCTGATTAAGCATGGTGGATCACATGACACATCATAGTAGAGCTTATCTCAATTACTGATGCATGCCAGGACAAGAATCATTTCTTTCAATTTCGGGAATATTAAATAATTTAGTTGATTAATAATACCGTCAACTGGGGCTATTTTGTGCATCCGGGGGCTATTTTGTGCACGCGAGTTTTTTAATGGAAAAAATTATTAAAATGAATTATTTTAATCTGCTATTTTGTAAAATGAAAGTTTGATTACATGACAATAGAGAGCACTAAATGTTATTATTTAATTCTTTGGCAATTAAGAGAAAAAAATTCCTAAAAACGGAAAATTTGTTTAAAAAATTTTGAAAGTTCGGAATAATTATACCAGATCTTCTAGAGTTTTAATGTGTCTCATAAACTGTGTTAGATATTTGTTTTCAATTGTGTTGTGATGATACATACGTAATGCGCTAACTTTTTATTTATTATTTTAAGAGAAAAGTGGAAAAAACTGAAAAACCAGGATTCCATGGGGCTATTTTGTGCACTTAAAAAAATCAAATATTTTTCATAAATATTTTATTTAGTAAGTAAAGAAGATTCTGTTTATCATTTTTATACATTTTTGTCTTACTTTTCTGTCAAAAAACTGTAAATACGTTAATTAAAATCATTAAAACGATTAAAAGCTCTACCGGTGCACAACGTAACCTCAAAAAATGAACATTAATTAATATTTATAAGTTTTTCAAATTAGTTTTAAAACTATTTTCTCGTTTCTCTTAAAATAACTTGAAAATCATATTAGATATTAAATTGTTATCTATTTAACCTTAAAAATATTTATTTCAAGTTTTTTAAAAATATCATTCAAAACCATTAAAAAAGCTCCTATTGAAATGATGTTTTAAAGTTATTTATAAGTGTTTAAACGATCATTTTATAATTATATTAGTATATTATTATAAAATATATATTAAAAAAGAAAAAAATTTTATTTACTATCTGTGTAATATACAATTTAAAAAAAGATTGTTAATTTTTAGTAAATCCAGATTTTAGCAAAATTTTAGTGCTTTATTTTACATTTTTTGTATAATATATCTACAAAAAAAATTTTACTAGGTCATTCTTTTTTTAATTTACTCTCAAATATATACACAAAAGATTTCATGAAGCAGAAACGATTAAAAAAATTGTTTACGCAACATTATAGAAAAACAAAGTTCGATGCACAAAATAGCCCCATCCCGGGAGTTATTGTGTTCACGACTTTCAATGACTATAACTAAGACAAAAAAATTTTTTTCTTTGCAAAATTTATAGGAAACCTTCAAAAGGATGTCCACAACATATATCAAAAGTTGATTTTCTTTATTCTCTTAATTCTGAATTTAAATAAATCTTTGAATAAAAAAAAAGCTATTTGGTGCACAAAATAGCCCAGGTTGACGGTAACTTGTTATTGTAACTTATTGTAAATTTTGTTTTATCAATTGTAGATTTAGACCAAAGAAAACATTTTTTTTTTAATTAAGATAATTTCCTTTTTTTTAATAAATAGTTATTGATTTATTATAAGGGACTATCACTAGAACGGAACAAAATTTGAATTCAAATTTCTTTTAGTTTTTTTTAATCATATGAAATCCAAATTTAAATCATTTATGAATTTTGTATTTAAGACGGTAACAAAACAATAAATTTAATGCAATAGCATTTAATTTCGTTTTCTTTTACTCTAAAATTTGAAGGAATTTTCAGTTCTAACAAATCAAAAGATCAATGACTGAACAAATTACATTTACATTAAACTTACAAAATTGTCGTTACTTTCAAAATTAAAAACATTAAAGTAAAAACATTGATGAATTCAATTCTTTTCACACTTAGAGAAAAAGTTTATTTCACTAAATAATACTGTTTAATTGACCTATTTTATTTGTTACGCTAGATCGATTTTGATGATTTAACTATAACTTTGTTGTTTCAAATAATAAAAGTTATGTAAGATATTAAAATCAATTATTTCTTTAAATTAAATAATAGTAACGACAGAAATGTAATATATTTTTTTTACTTCTTTTATTTTTAAGAAAATTGTTTGCATGTAACGGAATCTCCTGTTTGATATTATTTTACTTAAAATTTTTCTTTTTTCTTTTTAAATGAAAGACAAAATTAATCAACTTTTGTTTTGTTGCAAAATCGAAAATCGAGTATGTGTAGACTTTTTTTTTATCCATAATAAACTCATAAATGAACTAAAATCTAGTGTCAATCCCTGTTTATAATTAATAATTTTTTATTATATCTTTCCTCGATCTAAAATAGAAAATTGATGTATTATTGGCACTTCTTGGTGGCATGCATCATTAATTGTTATTTTGTCCTAGATAAAAATACTGAAATTAGGTTACAATATAGGGGGTAAACATGTGCAAGTTTTGTCATACATTATTATTTTATAATTAGGATTGGATATACTCAAGTCAAATGTAAATCACAGTATTTAACAAGTGTTTTAAAATTTTAAAATTTGACTTGTAACATTCCTCGCCACCACGGAAATTTTCTGTTACATGTAAAGAAAATTTACGTTGCTAATAAAAGTAAAAATTAGTGTCGGAAAAATGGAAAATAGTTTGAAAAGTTTAATAGAGATATACCTATGTACACATACACCTATATACTAGTTTATCTTTCATACAGTATTTTATTATCAGCGTTAAAGACTACTAGACAACAAAATGGT
This sequence comes from Leptopilina heterotoma, assembly GCF_015476425.1. Taxonomy (NCBI): domain Eukaryota; kingdom Metazoa; phylum Arthropoda; class Insecta; order Hymenoptera; family Figitidae; genus Leptopilina; species Leptopilina heterotoma. The sequence goes on along the minus strand of NW_025110939.1, from coordinate 103,309 downwards.
GAAGCAGTGATGATGATTTAAATTTGAAACCCTTTTAAGGATGGTAGTTAGAGTTGCATTCGATCAATTTAACAAATTTTTTTTATGCGGGGGGGGGGGGGGTTGAATAGTTTCATTTTGTATTTACGGTTGTTTACCTTAATTTTTTTTAAAGTATTTTACACATTTGTAGAAAAATGGTAGTCAGAAACATTTAAGAATCTAAACTACAGGCCTACATTTTTTAAAGTCTTCAAAAATTAAAAAAAAAATTTGAAAAAATATTAAGTCACATTTTTATTAAAATTTTTTTCTTTTTTTTTTTTTTTTAGTAATGACAGTATGAAAATTTATTCAAAAGTATAGGCATGTTATAATGAGACAGATATACTAAAACAAGAGGTATGCTTAAAATTTAACTTGAATAAATTTAAACTGTAGAGAATAGCTTGATTTTAAAATCTTATATAAATTTTCATAATTCAATTATATTAACTCAAATACTATCAATAATAACTAAACATTTTAATTTTCATTTTGTTTAAATTTTATTACTTTAATTTATGATAGCTTATTTCAACTATTGTTTTGGGTAATTTTATATATTTTTTTTTCTAATCAGTGTCATATTTTATAAAGATTATGTTGATTCTGCATTTACATGTTTTTTTTACTAAATTTACTATTATACTTTATCAACTATTCACATTATTTATAGATTAAGAATTAGGATTTACAATCCAATTGAAAAATAGGTCACTGAGAGATCTTAAAAACAAGTAGAACCATATAAAATTTAATATGGCAGCGTTAAAAAGTCTGGAAATCTGGGATCCTTTTTTTTTAATTGATATGGTACTATTCTAACCATATAAGAATCAAAATTATAATAAGTATTCCAATGAACGGAACAATGTATTAGATTTTGTTATGATAGTTTAAAGTATTTAGAACGCTCTAGTTCAGGAATGTCACTTCTTTAGTTCCTTTATATATTAAATTCAGAAATATATCTGAGCTTACAAGAAACTAAGTTACTAAAAAAATGACGAATATTCAGTAGGGAAAAAAAAAGCTTTTTCTTAAAATGAGAATTAAAAATTAATTTCTTTTATTAAAGAACTATTTTTATAATAAATAATTAAAAGTAGATTTAAATAAATTCAAAGATAAGTTATTTTATTCAATTAAAAAATTTAAGTTAATTAAACAAATCATATATATAGATTAAAAAAAATTTTTTTTTTTGAACAATTTTAATTTACTCTTTAAGTAATATTCAAGTGACTGATATTTTATAGATATTCACATAAAATGAATATATTTATTAAAATTGAAAAATGATAACTTAAATTAATTCACAGATGCACATTTACAAATATTAAATATAATTATTATAACCAAAATCATAAACAAAAGGTTTGGTCTTTAACCTAATTTTCTATATTGTATTGACAGAGAGTGGTACGTTAAAATTAAACCTAAAATTATAATATTATTAAACACCATATTAAAAGCGATTTCCTTACTTTGAAATAATAGTATCTACATTAAACTCTAAATCGAAAAGTCTCTCAGTGTAGTGACAATAAACAATTTAATCAACAATTCGAATAGCGTTGATGCAAATTTGAATTAATAGGTGATCAATTGTACCACAGTGTTATTCTTTTCTTCTGTCCTAATGCTTTGTATTACGATTTCTCATCCAGAAGTTCAAAAACTGGCTGTGGAAAGGGATTGTCTTGGCATTGAGAGAAATTCAGATAACTGATGATAAAATCTTAAATATTTGTTCTGGATTACTTCTTTCCTTTTTACCTTTTAATTTTACCTAAATTTTTTTTAATAATTTTTTTAAAACCAACATAATTAAATTTTTTTTTAGAATAATATATTTATGGTGAGTAATATTAATTTATTTAAAAACGTGGCTTTAGTAGTCATGATATTTTGTTTTTAATAATAGCAGATTTTTTTTATTATTATTAATTCAATTAAAAGATTCCATAAAATTCAATTCAGTAAAATGATTCGATAAAATGCTTTATAGTGTTTGCGAGAGTGTCACTATGCATGTTCGAATTACTACGAACTTTAAGTAAAATACAAACCAGAAAATTAGTTTAAAATTTTAATGAAACTTTAAGAATATTTATAACAAATATGTAATTAAAATAAATAATAATTAGATTTTTAATTAAAAGACTAAAATTAATAACGATATAAATAGAATATTCAAGTCTAACATGCAGATGCATTTTCTTAATTTTTTTTTAAAATTTATTTATTCATGACTTATAAGAAAAATTTTTTTTTTTATTAACTTTCTTATGATTTTTGCAAAAAGATACAAAAACTAAACAAGAATTTACAGATAAATATCAAGATAGAATCTGTAAGTGCTTCTTTAAAATGTCTATTTAAAAACATGTAGTAATATCAACAAACACTAGTTATAAAAATTTTTTTTTTATTGAATAGCAATTTCAAAGTCTCTTTGTTAAAAAAAAATTTTTTTTAAATTCGAAATCGTGTTTTAATATTAATATTATTAATTAAACAAATAAATATTACTGCCATAGAGAAGAGTTTTAAGTTTACCAAATTAAATATAAAATTCTATTTATTTATTCAAAAAATTTATTCTGTTTCTTATTAGTTTCAAAATAAAACTTGTTAAAATATCTGCTCATTTATACGTATTTTTTTAGCGAGAAAACTAAAATAATATTAAGTTTGAACCAAGAACTTTTGTTAATAAAAGTTAATATGATTTTTAAAATCTTGTGTTATGTTGCTTTCTAATACTGGTATTATTTAGTTATTCTTTCAAACATCTTTAACCAATTCAATTAGAATTTCACAATTTAAAAATACCTTTCTAGCAGAAATTCAAGTCAAATATTGAATAAAATTAAATTAAACAGAAGACTTTAATTATTTCACACAACTGATGGTTTTTTTAGGTAAAATGTTTAAATCAAATAATAGTATAATTAATAATCACATAAATTGGATGATAACATCAATCGTTTTGGATACTTGTCGCAATATTTACTCGAAAGCAACTTTAACTGTAGGGAAAGAGTAAGATTCTTTAATACTCTTCATTTACGAAGAGTGACCTTACTAATCTTTTTGTAAAAGGCATTTAATAATTTACTCTGTATGAATACGTGTATGTGTACACATTGTACTTTTTGAGTTACAATGATATAGAAAGAATATACAAAAGGAGGTATTAGAATTTCACCACCACGGAAATTTTCTGATACTTGTGATGGAAATTTCAGTAAAGATAAGAAAACAGATTCAATTTTGTTATAATGAATTGTAGAATAAAAAGAATTTTTTTTTATAGAAAGGGTTTGTAATATGCGAATCATGGTTTGTTTTAAATCTCTCTCATTGTGTGTCTTTCATCTCTAATGAATTTTTACTCAAAAAGAAAACATTATATTTTATTGTTGTTAATTTAAAGCTAAAAATAATCAAAATTTGTCAGTTTTGGAACCTTTGGCGCCATCTCTTGGTTCTATGAACTACTAAAAGCTGTCACATGTGTTCTTCTTGTTGTAAATTGCTATACAAAACAGTTTACATAAATTAAAGTATTTTATTGTTGTTTTCATATGTAATGAATCTTATTATGTGAATTTTTTATTAAAATTAAGTTTGCTAAATGGAAAAATTATTTTGTTTTGTTGTTTTCAAGAAAAGGTCGTTGCAGTTTGGGCTCTTGGAAACTGACCATATTTAATTTTCTAACAATATATTTTTTTTAATAATTACAACAAATAAAATACTCATCCTGTGTATTCATGATAAAAAATGAGTTTTCCAAATTTATAGGTAATAATATCTTATATTTTCCAAGAAGCGGTCGTTGCAGATTTTTAACCATTTTTGATCTGCATTGTCGGTATGTGGGATCCCCTTAAGGCCCTGTTTAATTGTGTGGGTTCGTGATCCTACTTTTAAAAGTTACCGTTTCTGCTTTGTTTTAACTCTGATAAATAATTATTTCAATTTACTTTATTTATTTCAGGAGTTTTAAAATAAATAAAATCAGATTTGGCATTCACATTAAAATTTTATTTTAACAAGATTTTAAGAAATTTACAAACTTGCACATGTTTGAAAGAGAATTAAAGTTGAGAGTAACATTAAATCATTGAAACGATACAGACTTACCGCTAAAATCCTTAATCCTACCGACAGGGCATAATTTCTTTTAGACGGCGCAGGCGCTACGCGCGCGGACTGGCCGGTCGAGAAACAGGGATCCTCCATCGGGCAAAACACAAGTTGAATGTCGAAAATTAAGTCGTCTATGCGACCAATTTTTATTTACGCGAACTCGCGAATTTTGTGGGGCCACTGCATTGAGACGGCGCAGGTACTAAACGTACGGACTGGCCGATTAACAAACAAGATTCACAATTGTTAAATATTTAATTAATTGGAATCTCACTCAAAACAGCTCTCACTGGACTCCGTCGGTTAGAAGATTCTATTACATTTTTCGTCTGCCTTTCGCGTTGTACTTGATATGTTATACGCGGGGGTCCGACGCGCAGAAGGGCTTAGTCGCGGCATTTCCTACTTTCTTGCGATCAACAGATCTGTCAGGCCGCAGCCAGGACAGGTGTTGATCGCTTAAAGAGGAAAATTGTACAGCCGCGATGGAAATATCGCGACAAGCCTCTACTCCTTGTCCTGTTGTCAAAGTGGGGTAAATTTGTCAACTAAGGATTTTTAGAATTAGAAGTAGGGGAATTCTTCAGGCCCATTGGACTTTGCACTATGCTGACGTTTCTGATTGCATGCAGTTTTCATGAGAACGGAAACGGCGTTGTTAATTTGATACTTATCAGAAACAATTTTTTATAACTAAATATATAAATTATAATTATATTGTAAAGAAAGAATTTTTTATTTATAATTATAATTTATTTATAGTTATAAGTGTTTAATATAAGTTGTATAAATAACGTTATATTTGTCCTACATTTTATAAGTTACTAGTATATGTATTTTGCATTCATAATTATACATGTGTAGCATGATTGTGTGTGTGCCCGTAACGCGAAGAACTCAAGGGTGTGGTCGTGTTAGATCTTGTAGCCAGCGGAATCAGTGGATGTGCACGTATACACCTAGGTCGTCTCAATGCATATGTTTGAAATGCATTACCTTTAATTATTTTCAAATAGAGGTTTCTGTTATTATATAAAATTTTAAGTATTAATAATGTTTATAAATTTATGCATATAATTTATAAACAATATTATAAAATATATAGGAATTTATGTTTTATAAATTCTGTCCTATCTTTTGTAGCTTTATTAAAAAGAAAAATAATAATGAAATAGTACCTGTTAAGTACCTTGTACGTAACACTATGGAGAAATAATGACGATTAAAAGTTATTGTTGTTTTCGATTGATTAAAGAATATTAAAGAAATTGGTAAATAAATGAATTAAAAACATTTTTCTCAGTATCTAATCATTTTTAGAATAAAACAAAATATTTTTCAGTGTCAAGGAAAAGGTCAAAATTATGTCTGAAAGTCAGAGAAACATCAACAAAAAAAAGTTTAATTTTTATAACAACTTACAACTTACCCAGCTAAACATATTTTTGCAGCCTGCACTTGATGCATTGAACACATTAAACGTGAAAGGCCGATTTTAAAATATTCCAAGGACATCACCATCTGTCTCGCATTTTCGATAGAAAACCCAGAAAAAAACAATGGGACTTTTCCTATTTCCGAATTATATTTCTTCACGTTATTAATAAAATCTTACGCTCGTTCATCAAACGCGTAAGACATCGAAGTCCACAAACAATTTCCTCCGTATAGTATTCCCCATTAACAAGAGAAAAAGAATCCTGCACTACTAAACTCATTTTTAAAACAAAAACACTAACAATACAAAACCAAAAAAAGACACCTTAAACAAAACACAAAATTAACAATAATTAACAACAAAAACAATAAATTTTTATTAAAAATCAACTCAATGAATAAATCATAAAAACGTGACAAAAATTTTTCTCGACATCTACTCCAAATGTGAATCGAACAGATACTAAATAGACTGTTTCAAAAGCATACCATCGGTAACCATACGAAGAAAGGGACCAAAAGCTCTTCATTCATTTAGATGCGACGCATAAACATCACGTCGCAATAACATTGAAAGATGCTTACCAGAAACTTCATAAGCGACACATTCCAATACATAGCAAAAGCGAAACCTTTCATTTTTTTATACATTTATTTCAGTTATAAAAATTAACTATTTTAATTTTTAATTTGAGGAAATGTATATATATATATAACAATAACAATAATAATAAATAAAAGAACCTTTCTTTCCTTTAAGTGCACTAAAGAAATTATCAATACAAACAAAAAAAAGAGAAAATTTTAATTTTTTTTCTAATTAAATTATTTTTCCACTATCTATAATTTTAATATTCAGAACAAATAAATTAAAAACAAATTATCTACTACATTATAATTAACTACATTTTTCTGTTTAAAAAAAGTATATATATATATATATATATATATATATATATATATATATATTTTGTTGCGAATTAAAGGTTCACAATTCAATTTATTAAAGAATGATTCGTTTCACGTAACGCACAAATTTGGTTCATTTATCCGAATTGTTTTGGTTTGACTACAATTTTCAAAAAAAACATGCAATGATTAAAATTTTTACAACGAAATATTCATGATATTAATTAAACAGAAATGTTTATATAAATTATTCAAAAAAATTTTTTAATTTTATTATTATTTATTTTTGAATAATAAATTAATATTAAAAGCATTATTGATTGCATTATTAAGAATCATTGTATTTAAATGACAAGAATGATTAGATAATTTCGAAAAATTAAAACAAATTTTAATTTCTATAATAATGATTAAAGAGTTATATCTTGTTCTAATAATTATGAAAGAAAAATAAAAAATTCTGGATTTGGATTGCTACGACTAGGAAACACTTGTGTTGCCAGAAATTCCTATATCACCATATCAGGAACATCAATACAAAATAGTGAAGTAGAATATTTATATCAACCCGATATAAGTTTAAACATCTTAACATTATTAAAGGATATTCCAATACTAGATACCTTAACACTACCAAATGACTATTTAATGCAAGATAAGTTATTTGAAACAACCAAATGGGATCTGTCCGAAGGAACACCTCTTGCTGACATAGAAAACCAACTAAAAATTTTAAGCGATCACAAAAGACAATCAAACTCGAATTTTTACCGAGATCTATTCATAGGATTATCTATACTCGGAATATTTGGTAGTCCTACTACCGTCTATTTTCTTATTCAATTATTAAAGAAACCACGCTCGCACTAACATACTAACAATTATATTGCTTTATCGCTTTAATTTAATACAATAAATTAATTAATTAAATAATAATAAATAAACAATAAACAAAATACATTCCTTTTTAAATAAATAAAATATTAACTAATCGTATAATACAATTATATTAATCAACTAACATTTTAAACTTTATTACAAGAATAATCACAGTAAGTATAAGAACGAAATATTTATCTTGCATGATTTACAAGGACGAACGTGCCAATTGCTTTAAAGAGCACGGTTCTGAATTCTGCCTATCATATTAACCTACTACTAATACAAACAATGGAATGCGACTAACCTTATGCTTTAAATAACCACATTTTTCTTCCTTTCTTTGCTTAAAAATTTTGCTGAAACACAAATAACTTTCATTTTATAGCTACTAATAATATTTTATTTAAAATCAAAACAATGCTTACACGAATTAATTCCATAAAATATGTCATGACGTACATACCATATATTGAATATATAATTGTTTAAAGAAATTGGAGTAAATGAATGAATATTTTAAAGTCAAAATTTGATAACAAAATTTTAGAATAAAATGCACTTAAAACAATGATGTCAAATTAATTGGAAACATTTAAAAAAAAGGTATCTAGTTCAAAACCATATTGTGATTACAACACCATCTGCAAATAAACAAAATAGATATAAAAATAATATCAACTATTACAATTTTGTTAAATTCTTTTCTCTTTGAAATTTATCTAACCTTATTGAAACTACGTAATTTTGCTTTTTCTAAGAGAAACGAAATAATTTCCATCCAAATTTTCTACCATGCCCATTGGAGAGCGATATTCTATTAATAAATGAGGATTTTCCTTCAGAACTTCTTCAGCAATAAAAATGGGAATTATTGGCTCCTCCTCCGGAACAGGAAGTTTTCGAAATTTTGATTGGGGTTTTGAAACAAGCGATTTACGTCTTCCCTCTTTAACTAGAACAGAGCATATTAACGTCTATAAGAATTTGATTGTAACACTAATTTTAATTTAATATAAATTTATGTAAGTATGTATGCACATTTAAGACATATATCATAGTATATAATGAATAAATTAATAAATTCACTTTGTAACTCACCAGAATCATCCTTGATACGTATGTCAGTCATTCCAATATCACAATCCTGTGGTATTGCACCTAAATACCCCTCTTTAACTAGAACAAAAACGATATGTCTCACATGTGGTTACATATAAACAAACACACAACAATCGCCTATGTAAACAAACCATTTAACACTTTATACCAAAATATCAACAAAAATATATGTAATAATTTTTCTCTCTCAATATTTTTTAACAAATATTATCACAACTATTAAATATCACAAAACACATATTATATACAAAAAAAACAATACTCAAAATTTCCTAACCTCCTCCTTACATCCTTCCTACTGAAATCCCATGCCGCTTTAACACAGCATGCGACTGCAGGACATAATCCCTCACATTTTTCGAAGTACATCTAATCATTACTCCTTTTCTTGGTTCAGGCAAGTGATCTATGATTCCTGTCCCATCAGTGGGGTTAATTCTCGACAAATCATTAAAGATGTTTCCTACTTCCAACGGCGGATTGATCATAGGCAAACCCCACATAGTAACAATGAAAACACAGTGGCTATCCTCCAAAAAGGACACTATTGGTCAATTGGTTCATTAATTTGGAAAACTCCATTATGGTGTCATTATGTACCGGAGAACTACTCTGTGGAACAGGCCTTGATCTATTTCGTCTCTCAGATGGAGGTATTCGACGTCTCCGTTTTATTGGAATTACACCCAGAGGATTATTCCTGCCTCTTAAAGGACTCGTACAAACAAACTCCACACTACCTTGTCTTCGACGGCCATCCACTGCAGCACCTGATCTTGTCCTGGAGCAGCTTTCCGGAGTTTCAATTCTTGGTCGGGACGTACCAGGCATAGGCTCATTATTTATGTCAACCACCGGTAATATTCCCAATTGCTGAACATCCAATGGGAATTCTATGCTATCACTATCCGCACTCAAAAGGATTTCACGACTCTGACCCGCACCGGATATCTTGCAGAAAAGAACTGACCTGTCCTCCCATATTTTCTCATCATCAAGTGTCATACCAAGGAATTTGACCCAAGAAGAAGGGATGAATGTCCAAGTGTATATACGAACCAATTTTTACATTTTTCTTAACGTTTATATACAAAGAAAATCTAAACATATGCTCTCCGACATAGCGGTCACGTATTATAAACTCCATATAAAATACTTTTCATCTCACATGTTTATACCAACCTTATAAATTATACTTACCAAGAACCTTCCTTAAAGAAACCTCTGTATCCCCTTTTATAACCACAGTAAACACCTTCCTATTATAAATTCACACTGTGCAACACCATACACATATTATTATTAAAAGTTCGCCAAAACAAAATACCAAAAAAATGGAAAATTTATCGTAAAATGCGAAGTCTAGATTAAGATATTATCGAGGACGATAACATTCCTAAGCGGGGAACGCTGTTACGTTTGCAGTAACTTTTTCTTTTCTTGTTTCCAATTCTAATGTAACATATTTGTCACATGCATCGTATACAAATAAGCATGCACTTGTTGACGACAGAAGTGTTAAGCATTCGACACCCTAAGCGATATGAACGTATCGTAACGACAGAGAATAAGAGAAACGCGAAAGAATGCTTAATAACCTCTGTTGACCTCAAGGTATTAGTCATCTTATGTGTATATTCCATTAATTCCACTATATAAGATTTTAATATTAAACCAAATCAAAATTGAAATCGTTTAAACAATTTGATATTCTTATGACAAGTTTTCAACCAATTATATTAATATTACTATATAATTTCATGTGTGAACATTATTATAGATAAATTCTCCTATAAAGAAAAATTATATTTAACAACAACATTATGGTGATGTTTATGCATGAATCAATTGTTATAATCATACAGAAGTAAACGTACGAATTGTTAATAACAAAATTCAACTTATGTAATATCTCAATAATTCTTCGAATTCGTATTATATATGTAAGAACGACTCTAAATAGGGTCATCCAACGCATAGTGACCCCACTCGAGGCAAAGTTCAGTAACCTAGGGCCTGTTCGGTTAAATTTGATTGGTTATCTAAAATAGCTCGGCTCCAGATTGGTCTAGAAGACGACCTACATTTTTCTAAACATTCGTATTGGCTACTCACTACTTTGCGCCCTTTTTCCGCGAGTAGGAACTATTGCATAAAAGCTGGAAAGCTCTCTTCCGAATTGTCATTTTCTTCCGTTCTCTTACCGAAGTAACCAAAGATTTGTCCCATCAAGCAGATGCCCTTTTTATATTATACCAAAGATATAGTCTGTTAAATTATTCGTGCCGTCGAATTCCGTATTTATCAGAAGTCTTTGTATTAAAGACAATCAGGGTCTTGATGTAAAGCTTTTAGGTTCGAATACCGTTTTCGATTATTATGGATCGTTTTAATCCCGTTTCTAACTCATTTTAAAACGTTTTGCCTTTTAAATAAAACATTTAAAAGTAATATTCAGTAATTGTGCGAATACACGCCGATACAACAACTGTAAGTATTGGGTAAAGTTAACCATTGTATACCTACCTTTATAGTTAACCTATTCTGATAATAAAATTTCTATAACTCTAAATCTATATTTTTCTTCTATCCTTAATTGAGAATAACGTCATAACAGCTCCCATAGAGCTGAGGCAATAATAAACTCACAAATAAATAATTTTCGCAAGACTTACCATCTTGCGAGAAAATTGCTAGCGACTTCCGAAAGTACATCGCTCGTTCTTATACCACGGTTACTATTATTTTTAATAGAAACGTAACATGTGCACGTGCGGTTTGTGCAATTTATAAGGTTTTCCATTTTTATTTTTTACGTATAATTTTGTAAGTATTTTTACAATTATAATATATGTTTATTTAGTTGTGTGTAGCGCGCGCCTGCGGAGGTTCGCCGGAGGAATCAAGCTGCCAGGGCCGAATGGCCCTGTTTTTAATTTATGGGATTCGTTTATCTCTTTTAAAAGAATTTACCAAGCAACACCTTTTCTAATTTAGTAAAATGATGATAACAGAGATCAAATATAAATTCATTCGAATCCAAAATTAGTATTTAAAATTTTAAGGAAACGAAAAATAATTAAACTGGGTCGGGCTTCACTTGTGTGAAGCTTTTGCCTTTTGATTTATTTTCGTCTGTCCTAAAATCTTAGACACTATCTTGTAGTGGTCTGTTAGACTAGGGGCCGATTAACAGACGGGCGAGTCCCGGCAATTCGCAATGCGTTTATGCCTCCGCGAGGAGCTGACTAACAAGGCGAAAATTGTACTGCGAATTTGGAAAATTCTTTCTAAGCCTTTACTCCTCGCTTCTAAATCTGGGGGAAGATTTTTGGGTAAAAGAGGTGGTTTGTGGGAGTAGAAGTGGGATAGGAACTTTAGGCCCATTGGTCGATGCGATTTTTGCTGACTTTGGATCCTTGCGCTAGGCGTATGACCGGAAATTAGTTTGCAGAAATATGATACTTTTGAGGAATTATTATTTCCAACAATTCCAATCATGAATTACAGAAAATAAAAAAAAGGAAGAATTTTATTTATTTATAATAATTTTTTTTTGTTTATTGCTATTATTGTTATAAATAATTAATTAAAATTATTTACCAGTAACAATGCAATAGTGTTCATGATAATGTTTCAGTTGTAATTATTTTGGCAACTTCAGAAACATCTTTTTATTTTAAATTCTGCAAATAATGTCTAAAATTTATTTCGTTGTACTTTAAAAGAAATAATATTCAGCTTGGATCATCGCACGTGCGTTTGTTTGGCAAGCACATAGGGCCCAAGGGTCTTCCCCTGGAAGAGGGAAGGATGCAACGAAGGAGAAGAAGCAACGCGTGAAGGCCTACAATGTGTGAGTGGTATGTACTATGCATAGTACGTCTGTGTGCGTGTCGCTACAGTTAGCATTGTCCCAAGGAGCTTGTATGTATGCGTATGCATTGGCACAGCCATCCGAAGATGTGTGGGTTTAAGCGATATAATTACGGATTATTTTATTTCTTCATTTTAATTTTAATTTATTATTTTTATTTTATAAAACAATTTCTTTTTTGTTTATTTATACTGGTTCGTAGTTGATTTTAATAATTTATTGTTACATTATGTACTTTCAAAATTTCTTTTTGTTCTTAAAAATTATTTTGACAACATATCAATTTTACAATCAAAATACATGCGATGTTAATTTTAAAATTGCAATAAAATTTTCTTAGATTATTTTTCAGTCGCAGAGTGTGAGCACATAGCTCATACGTTCGACATTCAGTTATTGAATCATATTTAAATATTTGTAACATTGGCATGCGTTAATTTTTAATTGTGGATGCTGCGACCCAGTGGAAACTGTTCAGGCAGATGCCGCAAGCTTCGTTTTATGGGTTGCAACATTCGCAACATTGCCGTTCGAGGTTTTTCAAAAGGGGAATGTTGCGACCCGGTGGAAACTGTTTAAGCAGATGCCGCAAGCTTCGTTTTATGTGTTGCAACATTCGCAACATTGCCATTCGAGGTTTTTCAAAATGGGAATGTTGCCGCAAGGTTAATTATTACTTTTAAGTGACTGCCATTCCGATTTAAGTACTTTCAACAGGTTTTATTCAATATTTCAAGGAGGAAATGCATGTGGTTTCTTTATTTTGAATTTTACGTCGGCTGGAGTTGAAGAGGAACAATTTCGGGAAAATTTAGAGTGTTTTGTCGAGAAAAAAAATATTAATTCTTTTAAATTATAGACACTAATAATTATTATAAATACTATAATTGAAAGGATTTATATTAATATTTGGTAATTTCCTAAAATTCATAAAATTTATTGTTAACTAACCTTTTGTTAGCTATAAAGAAATATGCTCAAGTAAGCCAACTTTGTTTCCGATGCGATGCTGACGCAGCTTATGCTTGGTGATATCGAGAATATCACCTTTCAGTTATATTACTCGCGAGAAATGTTTTAAAGGATTATTAAAATAATTTTTAATTTTAATAATTTTTCTTTTATTTTATTTTAAACTGTGAGGTTATACCGTAACAACCAACCAAGGATTTTCCGTTTTCGTCCCCGAAAACTTATCGCGATGGAAACGAATTAGGGTGCATATGATGGCTTTATTATTTTAAGGAAATGCGTTTTCTTTATTTCTGCTCCTTATTTAATTTTTAGAGCCTTATTATAAATTTATTTAAACGCTCTATGAGTTATATTATTTTCTCATAGAACGATCTTACCACGGTGATTCTATGGCATGGTGTGGGATTGATGTGATAAGGGCCCGACGTCGTCGAGGTCCAAACACAGGTCCCCGCAAGTCAGTTCGGTGACGACCGGGAAGCTAATTGACTCGTGCAATCCTGCAACTTTTCCATTTTTGTATTTTTCTTTTCTAAAAAAATGGAAGCGCAAGGTGAAAATAGCGAACATGAAAGTGAGAGTAAAAAACTAGTGAACAGGAGTGGAGTGATAGAGAATAAAGACAATAGCGAGATAAAAAATGAAATAGACAGGAATGAAAATAATAGGGTAGTAAACAAGGACAAGAGTGAAGTGCAAAATGAATAAGACAGGAGTAGAGTGGACAATAATTTTGAAAAAGAATTTTCGAGATTATGATGATGATGAGACTAGAGGTAGAGAAGGTGAGGGAGAGTTTAAAAACAACGAGTAAGAAAGTGGGGGATGATAGGGAGAAACTAAATCTCTCCGAGAATCGGGCCTTTTTAAAAGCCTGTATAGCTCGTAGGGCCCTTCCTGGGGAGGGACATAGTGACCTCAGGAGGGAATTTTGTGTAAAATACCTCACCTTGCAAGGTGAGAAAGACTGGAGTGAAGTGGAAAATAGTGTTGCGAAAGTCCAGAGCAAAAGAGATTATCTGATAAAAATGGAGAAATCTTTTGAATTACTTTATTTGCTGGAAGGGCGGAAGAATCCTCTCAGGTAAGAGTTTCTTTTCTTTTGTTAGTTATTTTAAAAGCAAATTTAAGAAAGAAAGACTTTAATATTTTTTAAATAAATTTTTATTCTCACTTCAAAAAAAAAATTCCATTAACTAAATTCAATTATTTTGAAACTTGAAAACAATAAAACTTTCTGGTATAAGGAAAATTTAATTTCGCAAAAATTGTTATTTAATACCTGAATTAAAAATAATCTTTATTACGAAAATTTTAGTTATTCCGAAGAATAGGGAAGGTGAAAAAAAATTATTTTATATTCAACTTTCTGAACGAGAATATAAATAATATCTTCTTTAGGGAAGTTACATTATTTTTAATTTGCTAATTTTTAAAAAATTTAACAAAAAAATCAATTATTTAACAAAACCCCTGCACAACTCTTCACAACAATTCAATTATTTTCATAAATAATAAAACTCATTAAAAACTTAAATTATTATTTTTATTACTATTTTAAATTAATAACAAAAATTCAGTTATTTTCACAAATAATCCTTTCCACTAGACTTCAAGTATTCAAAATAAAGCCTTCATAATATTTATTATATTTCAAAAAAAACCAACTATTTAGAACAATGTTTACAAAATTCCTACGAAGAATCCAATTACCCCCAAAAATAATAGAATCCCTCGCAGAAATACAACTTTTCTCAAGAACTCTAATAAACTTTCTTCCTGCAATAACTCAACAATTCTCAAAAATAATAATAATACTCTTCTCTGTAATTCAATTATTTTTTAGAATTATAATAAAATTTATAGCAGGATTTCAATTATTTTTAATACAATTTCACAGGAAATGTTTAAAAAATGTTATTATTCTAATAAACTTAATTTAAGGAGTTCAACTATTTTTTTAAAATTTAATAAAATGTCTTACAGACATTCGATTATTGGCAAAAAAACTATCAAAGAGATTCCATTTAAAAAAAATTAAAACAAATTCTTCAAAGAACTTAAGGATTATTAATCATTTCAATAAAATTCTTCGCGAGAATTAAATTACTTTTACAAATGATCAAATTCTTTGCAAGAATTCAAGGATGTTCAATACATTAATTTTAAGTTGAAAATATTTAAAAAAAAGGAAGAATAAAAAAAAATGGTCTGGAAAACCTGAAAAGTCAGGGAGCTTTGAAATGCTGAAATCGTGTCAACCCTGTTATGGCAACCATGCATAATTTAAAACAATGCAATTCCCTATTTATATGTGTTAATGGAATAATATACTACGTGTGAAAGAAGCGAACATAATTCCATGTATATAGAAAAATGATTTTATGTAAAAAGACCCAAAAATAAGTCAGTTATAGAAAATATAATTTAATTAGGTCTAAATCAATAAAATAGAGAAGATAAAACAAATAAGTTAAAATAAAATATTCACACATTACTTTTCTTATCTGTTCTACAATTATTCACTTGTTGAAGCATTTTATCAATTTCTTATTTTATTTAATATAAGGAAATAGCACGGAATATGTTCATTTACCAAAAAAAAAATCCTTTTAATAAACATTGATAAAATTAAGCTTTCTCAACATTACTTAAAGGTTGACGAAAGAACAAAGTTTTATTCTTATGATGAAAATTTTCTAAACTGAATAGTTTATGTTAAAATAATTAAAATACGTCTACTTAAATTGATGGAATTTGAATAATTTTCTAATATATTTAAATTTTTCAAACATGTCTATAATAAAAACCTTTTCGAATAGAGTTGAAATTTTGCAAACTCAATTGAAAATAATTAGTTTATTTCAGGTATTTTGTTGCTACATATATATTTTTTTAATTCTATCTTCAAATTTCGGAAACAATTAAATTATTAAGATTTTCAAAGAGAAATCTTTGTTACATTCATCCTCTTCAAGTTTGGGATGTTTGTGTTTGCAAACATTACCTGCAAAGGTAATGCAATTTACACAAACACCCTAAACTAAAGAATGAAACATTTAGGCAGATCTAAGCCCCTATTGTCCCGAGCGGCAACAACGCCGTAGGGAAAACCCAAATGCGTCTGGCTCGGGTAGAGGAAAAACCCGTGACGTTGTCGGCCATCTGCCTTAATGATAAAACTTGTTTTAGCATGTTTAACTCTAATGTTTTAATTTTTCTTTATTATTATTTTATTATAATATTATCATATTATAGCATTATTATTTCTTTTTCTTATTAATATTACTGTTTTTAGTATCGTTTATCTTATAATATTATTGTTTGTGTTATAACATTATTATTTCCTTTTTCTTTTTATTATTAATATTACTGTTTGAATATCGTTAATATTATTCGTATTATTTAGACTATATTGTGAATGTATTAGAGCATGGTATGAGACTGGTTGGTAATGGCAAAAATATTACGTGGAGAGAGGGCATCGCAGCACATCTTACTCGTTCCTCCGCTCTCGCTCGACTAACTCTCGCTCCACCGCACCGCGCCTGCGCGCGCCCGAGTGGGGGTATCTCGAGCGCTAATTGGCTCCCGCCTGGTGGGAAAGGGAAACCGCGGATGCGACTCGGCAGAGGCGCAAAAATACCGCTCGTTTTCCCTGCCTCGCTCTCAGAACTTACCTGAACCTGGACGTGTCAAGACCTCCCGCTCCTGACAACGGACTCGCCTGACGACGAAGCTCATTGGAACACCGCTGCCGCCGACACCACCACGAGTTCACAGGGCGAACTCACTTGTCCTTCGACCATCGAAGAGGGGCCACGCCACCCGAGAAGCTCTCTCCATTGCCATCGTCTTTGCCAACTAGACGAAGTACCGTGCTCTCCTGCTACGAAGTTGAATAAAAGGACATTTCTTGGACACGCTGTGCATTTACTCTCTCGCCTAAATGAGAAACCGCCTTCGTCAGACAATCTGCCCTTTTCAGGGCACCTTTTGCGTTTGGTTCAAACAATCTGCCCTTTTCAGGGCACCTTTTACGTTGGTTCGAAACAATCTGCCCTTCTCAGGGCAACGACTTTCACGTAAGAATAATTCAACTCGCACTCGTGGTCTTCTGCACCACGTCCGAGGCTGTCACCTCCAGACAACCTAAGGCCCGTTAACCGGGACCTTCCGGGTCTGAAGAGATAGCCTCCCAAGAAGCCGGACTGCCGTTAGCACGGCCAGGGATCCCGTCAACGCCGTGAGGAAGCCGCAGTTGGATCGCCGCTTTGCAGACGACGTCTCTTGGAGGCCGAGGACCACCACCCAGAAGCCGCTTGCCGACGCCGCGGCTACATCCGCCTACATCACCATAAGGAAGTTTGGGGTCGCTGCCCATACCGGTGCAGCTTTGGTGACCTAAGGCCTCGTGACTTTCCGCACCACTTCTGAGGTTGTCACCCGAAGACAACCTAAGGCCCGTTAACCGGGACCTTCTGTGTCTGACGAACAACCTCTTAAGTAACTGAGCTGCCACCTCGTATGGCTAAGAACTCTCGCCAACGTCGCAGCCACCGTCAACGCCGCGAGGAAGCCGATGTGGAACGGCCACTCGACGACGTCGACGACACCCATCAGGACCTAGCTGTCACCGACCAAGAAGCTGAGGAGGAGGGCATCCGGGGATCACTAGGTCACCGTACTCCCCCGGGCCGCTACGCTCCGCTGCCACAAGGGTCCGTTCCTCTGCACAAGGTGTGCAGGCTACGCCGTCGCATCCGGGCCAAATTTAGTAGCGCCCGTCGCACCTTATTCCCGGTAGCTCACTCGCAGAACCGGGCCACCATTCTCACCCTGGACCTGGACCTCGCCGTGGTCTCGGCCAACCCCGACTCGGACAACGTGATCAGCGCTACCCGCCGGCCCCTACAAGACGTGAAGCTACACCGGGTTCACCCTCTAGTTCGGCAACACCAGGGCTGGGTAAAAACCTGTCAAGCCCTAGTGAAAGATACGGTTGCCGCCATCCGGACGCCCATCACCGGGGCCCACGAAGACGTCTGCCCAAACGTCTATTTCTACGCCTGCGTCTAAACCTCTTATCTCTTGGGTGGATCGAGTAGTCCAAGAGTCGGTCGTCTGGACACAGGTTTACCTCAACCCGAGCGCGTCGCGCCACTTCGCCTTCAAGGCACACCGGCCCTTCTCAGGGCCACTAAAACATTCTTGCGTTAAGAATCTTGCTGGTTTCACTAACTTTGTTTCCTCGCCTTTAAGCCAGTCGCTAAAATTAGCTACAAAAAAATTTGATATTTAGTATTTTCAGTATCTTCAAATATATTTTCAAAAATTCAAATATATACAAAACAATAACATTTTAGAATTATTTCTAGCATTTTAGAGAAAACAATCATGTTCACCATTCTTAATTAAATTTTATCAAAAAAAGTTAATTAGTTTGTTTGTTTGTTTTTTTTAATTATACAAAATTATTTTAAGAAATTCAATTATTCTCGAAAAGTTTCATTAAAATATTTTTAAAACTAATTTATTGGAATTGTTTTAAAATTTTATTAGATTTAATTATCTTCGAATAATGCAAATAAAATTTTATAAGAACTTATTGTTTGTACTTAATAAAATTTCCAAAAAATCATGATCCTACTGTTTATAACTAAAATTTTTCAAAATTTGATCATCTTTATTTATAATTTTCTAAAATTTAATTATTTGATTATTATGTCTTTCCAAACTTACTTTAAAATATTTAAAAAAAAGAGATTGTAAGAATTTCTTTCTTTTTTTAGTAATAAAAGTTTTACACCTTAATAACTAAAAAGGCATGGAGAGTTTCAAATACTATAAAAATTGTGTTTTTGTATTTAACAATAAAAATAGAATGGAATTTCTATTTTTGAAATGTCCATTATTTCCAACTTACATTTATCCTATTTTAAGAGATTAATTTGAAAAATAAATAAACAATTTTAAAATTGTTTCAATAATTAAAAGAATATTAAAAGATATTCTTTTCTAAGAATACAAGAAAAAAAGGAATTTATTTCAACATAGTGCAATGAACCGATTCCATAAAATGCAAGTTCAGCAATTTTGGCATGGCAACCGGTCTCTGTCGGAATAAAAATAATATTACCCGTAACGTTCCTGTCCGGTATACAGGATCCAAATTGGTTGTATGTTTATACAAGCAATTTGGCCGAACGAAAATAAAATTCTTAACTCGAAATCCGCGGGGCCGCCTAAAGTTAAAATAGTGAAGGGGGAGATTTTATTTAAATAAATTTAAAATTTTCTTTCTTGTCAATGACCGGCCGGTTTTACGGTGTAGCCGCGTCCGCCCTATTTTAGTGGTTTAGGAAACTAAGAAAAAAACAATAAGTTGTGCACGTGTGAGTGTGTGGTGAATTGTCTTTGCCCGTCGGAAAGTTCTGGCGGTAGATTTAATATCCAGCAACGGTAAGTACTGTATCGTTCTGGACTAATCAAATTTCATCCCCCCCAAATTATATGAGAGGCGGATGAAATTATTTTCCTTTTTATTATCAACAAATTTATAATTATTACTCTTAATTCTCTCTCTATTAATTTCTTTTATCTTCCTTACTTTCCCCCTCCTCTAATTAAATTCTGAATTTTAAAAGTAACAGAAAAAACGAATCCCAGTAAGATAAACAGAGCTTACGCTCTGGCAGTTTGGTTTCCTCCGACGAACTATAAAAATAGGGCCAACTCAAAAGCCTAAAGTAATTTTTATAATTTAAATAAACAATTATTCAAATTATTTTAAAATATTTTTATCGGTTCGTAACAAACAAAAAAAATTTTTATTATAGGTGAATTTAATAAGAAGAATTGTTTATTTATATTCAAATATTTTTCTTAATTATAATTTAACATTTTTTTAAACCGCAACCAAAATTCTTCAAAACAAATTTTTAAATTGTAACAAATACTTGAAATAATTAGCCATTTTCCGTTACAAACCTGAAGATATGCATTAAAATAAGCTCTATATGCGAGATTTGATATTAATAAATTAATCGTTTAAATTTTAAGTAAATAACTACATATCCCTTTTTTCGTACGGACACGATTATCTAAAGTTCCTATTAATTTTAAATCATAGGAAATTAAAGAAAAGTATTTAAAATTATTTATATAATTCTTTAAACACTCACTACATGATAAAGTGTTAATTTAGGGTTGCGACAAAATTTAAATTTTTTTTTTCCCGACCTTTCCGAATTTCAGACAAAATTTTCACTTTCCTGACTCTGAAAACAAAAAAAATTTTATTTGAAAATGTTTGAAGCAATTTATCATATACAGTTTTGAGGACTACAACACATATTTTTAAATTTAATACTATTTCTTATTAAATTTCAAAACACATTTCTTCAAAATTTTTTTTTTTTGCTTAGGGACTTTTGGGAAATCTGCCTACAGATACCTTGGATTCCGCACTCCAAGGTTATGTGGGGTTGGTATGATAAAACAAAAGGAAATATAAAAAAAGAAAAATAAATATATATATTATAGTAAATTTAATAAACTGGCGACCTACTACCAGCCCGACCCACTAAAACCCGTAACCCTTCTTCTGGAGCCCTTCACCCTCCCTCGGAACTGTAGTAAGACTTTAGCCTTCGAGGGTGGCGCTCCGACTCTGTCGCTCATGCGACTTTGTTCTCTCTCTGCGGTTCTTCTGCGTCAATAGTTAAAATTAAAAATTATTTCAATGTCAAAGAATAAAGGAACAAATGTTAAAAAGTATTAAAAAGATTAAAAGGTTAAAAGATAAAATTGTAAACGGACATAAAAACAAACATTAATCTATTAAAAATAAAATGTAAAAAGGACAGTATAAAAACTACAAAAAATAATCAAAGTAAATAAAATAAACAATTAAAAACTATTCGCTCCTTTTAACACTTCTCATTTACTTTTAGTCCTTGCAAGAGTCTTCTTCGCCTCCTCAAGGGCCGACCTGAAGACTCCGCATCCTCCGCTGCCTGCAATATGGGTGGTTGACACCTTATTGCCAAACTTTTCAGTGCACAAAAAGCAGCTTGTGTTCTTTTTGCAGTTGGAGAACCTGTGACCGGCCTCACCGCACTTAAAGCACGCAGCCGATCTGTCCTCCTTCTGGCATTTGGCTCCAATATGGCCGTATCCCAGGCATCGATGACACCGGACGACTATTACTCTTCTTTTGATTGGGCAACACATAAAACCAATTTTTACGTGTCCCAATTTCTTCAGCCTGTTCGCCTCTTCCAGATTGGTGACTACAACCGCGAGCTTCATCCCTCGGCGGTTGGGTCCTAAGACCGTCACTCTCCTGTTTCCTGGCTTACCCATTGCTTCAGACAACACTTGTTGCACCTCAGCTTCTTGGGTAAGGCAATCCAAATCACGGATCTCGAGTGTAACTCTTCGATCCAATGACTGCACCTTACCCATGCTTCCAACCGCTTTGGTGACCTCGGCGGTGAAAGCGTCCTTGTCGGAGTCTCCTCTGAACTTAATCAGAAGGTCCCCCTTGTTTGTAGCATTTGCTGCTACTATTCTCGTATGACTGTCCTCCGGGTTAACCTCTTTGCGAAGCTTACCTAGAACGTCAGCATACGTCAATCCTTAACCGACTCGGATTAGAACTGTGGATCTTTTTGACCCAATTCTTTCCAATTGAGGAATCTTTGGATCTGGTACTTCCGTTTCCATTGGAGGAGCTTCCTCCTTCTTCCTCTTATCGGTTTTGGTTCGAGTCTCTTCTGGACTGTCACCCTCTCTCTTCCGTTTCTGAGCATCTCTTATGATGCTTTTGAGATTACGCCTATATGAACGCTCTCTCTCTTCCTTACGGTCCTTGCGGTTACACTCGGCACCGCTCAGAACGCATGCCAAATCGACGTCCGACTCATCGGCCGCGACATGCTTTGCTTTTGCTTCTTTCAGCAGGACTTCGATGACTTTAAGTCCATCTTTTACCGTCTTCTTGACGCCCCTCTGAATGTCGCAAGACTCCATCATCTTTGCGACCTCCAACTCCAATTTGTCGAGACAAGTCGCCTCCTCTTTTCTGAGCCGCAAGCATATCTCGCGACTCTCTTCTATTGCCTCGTCGTCCACTTCCGAGTGGATAGCGCTGCGTACGGTCTTTCCGCTACTGCAACTTGACACACTCAGAAGGCTCGACGCGCTTCCTTTTCTCTTTCTTTCTTTTTCCACGATGTTCTGTGGTTCTAACCTTTCCACGATCACACGTGGTACTGCAAGAAATTGTGCGCCCCCACAATCCGCGCGCACTTGAGCATCGTTTAAATTTTAAGTAAATAACTACATATCCATTTTTCGTACGGACACGATTATCTAAAGTTCCTATTAATTTTAAATCATAGGAAATTAAAGAAAAGTATTTTAAATTATTTATATAATTCTTTAAACACTCACTACATGATAAAGTGTTAATTTCGGGTTGCGACAAAATTTAAATTTTGTTTTTCCCGACCTTTCCGAATTTCAGACAAAATTTTCACTTTCCTGACTCTGAAGACACAAAAAAAATTTTATTTGAAAATGTTTGAAGCAATTTATCATATACAGTTTTGAGGACTACAACACATATTTTTAAATTTAATACTATTTCTTATTAAATTTCAAAACACATTTCTTCAAAATTTTCAAACCATTCTTGGAAAATTAATACAAAGTGTTTGAATGAAACTTCAAACAGCCCTGTTACGTTTAAATTCGTAACGATCTTTTCTTTTACTATGTTTAGAAATAAGACAACTTTTATATTATATAACTTCAAAGGAAATTGGGAAATTATTATTGTTTTAGAATTAAGTACTTTTCACACCATTTGTTAAAGAAGGATTTGAAAATTAAATTAATTAATTTAAAAAAAAATATTAATTTTTTTTACCTTAACTCAACGTGTCCTTCGGACAAAAGAATTTGTAAAAGATAGTGAATTCTCTCTTTTTGGTTATTGATTCAACCAAGGGGTGAGAATCCTGCTCATTGAATTCGGAGAAGATAGGATAATTGAAATTAAAAAACAGAATTAAGTTTAAGAACAATGATAATATGTATTTTACCCAAAAAATCCCTATTACAAATTCGCTAACTTTTGTGTGTGTAGAAAGAATAGATATATGTATGTGTGTGAATGAGGTCAAGAGTATATGTAATTTAATACAAGATGCTTTACTCACTACTTAGAAATTCTTTCCCTGAAATGTGAATCCAATGACAAATGTTTTATCTCTCTGTCTGTCTCGACACGGATCTTCCAGAAAATTGGGGAAATACCAAATCTAGGGTCACTAAATTGATATTTCACTAAGAACTTTAATATTCTTTTAGGAGTACACTAAACCTGAGACTTAAACCTCGTAAAGAAAGGTTGTCTTTACATATATTGGAATTAAAAAAAATCCTTTATATTTATTAGAATTATGTTTATCTTTCTGCTGACTTTAGATTCTTTACTTTACTTTAAATTATTTTATTCTTTTGTATGAATCACAACTTCTATATATTTATTCTTAACTCTTTTCTTTTATTATTTTCTTTCACTTTATTTTAATAATTTTTTTTTACTTCATCAATTCTTTCAATTATGCACTTCAATTATTTTATTTTATTCAAATATATGTATTCAATTCAACCTTTTTTTTACTTTGATTTAATTGTATTTTTCTCAAATAAATTCACTTCTTCTTTAACAAACTTTTCTTAATTTAACTCTTTAAAACTTCTGAGAAATATTTCAACTTTAAACACGGCTAACTTGCCGGACTTAGAAAATGCCTGGCCCAAAACTGCCGGCTACAACTACAGGTGACTACGACCTGGACTAAACTGCTTCGATTTCCCAGTGTCAATCAATTTTATTAAAAGACAATTTAGTGCGGGAAATCATAAATTAAGTTCATTGCACTTGACTGTTGTCAAGCCAATTTCTGCAACCTTGCAGAGTTAGGCAGTGGTGTGATCCTAGTTCAGTGACTTGGATGCACCACTCCTTATATTGGGCAATTTATTTCAACAATTTCTTAAAAAAGGTCAATAAGCTGTTTGTCAATGAAGAGGAATTTGTTGAGAAATACAGTACTATATTTCTTAGGTTTTTTTTCACCCCAAGAATTGCGAAACCCAAAGGAATGTTAAATTTATTTGAATTACTCATTTTTTAGAATTAGGTTATTGATTAATAAAAATGCATTGGATTAGAATATCAAAACGAAGAATTTCTCTTTCGTGAGATTGCAAAGATTACAAAGAGTTGTTTTGTGTAAGTGTTTTCTATGATGTTTGACAAAAATCTTGTGTTCTGTTCAATTCTTGCAAATGATTTTAATTTAACTATAAATAAAAGATATTTGACAATATAATAGGTTACGGAGTTCGGCCGTAACAAATGCCCCCCTTTTATTAGGCTGACGTCCCTTGTCAGCTGCTATGAATGCGTGTTGTTTGTGTTGTGGTCCAGTGTTGTATCCTTTTAGCAAAAAGTTGTTAAATAACTCTTTCGAGTTTTACAAACATTTTGTCCTCTTTTTTTACATGAATGGTACTGCTGAAAGGTAAGAAAATTTGTTAAAGTTAAAAAAAATAAATAAAATAAATGAGGAGAAAAAAAAATTAAAATAAATTCCCTTATTTAAAAGAAAAATAAATAAAGAAAAAAAATGATTTTCTACGGACGAGCTGTTATTTGTATAATTATATAAAAAAAAATTATATATTTTTTGTAAGATAGGTGACAACATTGTTGTTACTGCCCCCTTTCTTATGGACTGTCGTCCCTTGACAGTTTATAGATAATAATAAAAAAAAATTAAGACATGATGTTAGGTCAGGATAAACGAAAGGGTGTTGAATCTGATTTTTGGAGAGAAAAAAAAATTTGTTTTTTTTTGTATCGAATACAAATTTAAGTTTATTGTGAATGTAAGTTGAGTATTTCTTCTTGTTTTCAGTCCTGAGTTTTAGTTTTGTTTCTCACGGTTTGATTCTGCTAAATTGTGTTTTTGGTTAGTCGAGGTGATTTATGTCTTATGTTTCGTCAGTTCTTTTCGACATCTTGTTGTGAATAGTCGATTGTTGTATTTGTGATTTTGAAGTGTTTGTTTCTTATGTTTTCAATTTTTTTGATTAAAATGGCTTCTTTCGATTTTTCCGTCATGGCGCAGGTGTTAGAATATGTTGATCGAGGTATTGTTAGTACGGAAAGTTTTCTATTACTAAAATTGACTGAGATTGAGGACGCTCAGCGTTCTTCGTTTAAACGTGGAGAAAGAGGGTAAGTTGTTATTGTATTTTGTGTCTTTAAATGATGTGTATTTTCTTTTATATATATTTTTTTTACCTTTATAATATCAAATTGTTTATGTGTATTTTTTTAAATATGTGCATTAAGTGTTCCTCTATTTTTTTATAGTGTACGGGTTGTAGTTACCCCTTGGCAGGATGCGGAATTGAGGGTGGTTTTTGGGCCTTGGCCTCTTTTACATAATTGTTTTTTTAATGGAGGGGCACCTTTCGAGGATGCTGTTTGGTATTAGGAATACCGCTGGTCGATCTTGGGAGTTTAAAAAATATGAGTATCGGACTTACTAGGCTCCCGCATCTTATATTGATCCAACTTCCTGTGACATACCCGAAAATGAGCCGATGGAAGAGATAATAGGGATTTTAGGTGTTAATACTGTTTTTCGGTGAGTGTATTTGTTTTTATGGGAAGAGAGAAGAGAAGGAAGAAAAAAAAAGGTGTATTTTTATTTCTGTCCTTTTATATTTTGTTGCAGACCTTTCTCAGCCTTGCCCTATAGTCCTCCACGGATGGGTTATCGTCCTAAAAATGCTGCCTTGGAGCTCGTCTATGTGCAGCGGTATAGGTTGGAATGGGAGGAACCTGTTTCTATTTCTAGTGTTTGAGATATTGTGAGTAGTTATTAAGAAGTAAATAGTTTTTGTTGTTATTCTTATCGATTTTTTTTTATTAAATTCCCCTCTTTTTTTAGCGTTGGAACGTGAATCTGCAGAGTGTTTGGTTTCCGTGTTAATAAGTGTGTATTTTTATTCATTATTACTCATTTTCTTTATGTTGTAATTTTTTTTGGTGAATAATGTATTAGATTTTGGGTTTTATTTTAATACATTAAAAAAAGGTGTTTTGAATTTATCTTTTCTGTTTTTTTTTATTTTTATGTATCTCCTTCCTATGTTGTGTTAGTTTTTATTGTATATAAATATTTTTTTATTTTTTTTAATTAATGTATGAGAGGAAAAAAAAGAAAAAGAAAAAAAATATTATTTAATATTAAAATTTTTTATTGTACTTGTATTTTTTGAAAGATTAAAATAAAAAAAAACTTCTTGAGCATATAAAAATTTTTTTTTTAGATTTTTGTATACCAAAGAAATATAAGGATGATAAGGAGTCTTTTAATTTCTGTTAGTATTAGTAAATTTACAGATTCTTCTTTTCTGATTTTTAATTAAGGGGTTACACCACTTTGAATTTTTAAAAAAATCAAAAAAAAAATTTTTGCCTAAAGTACGCCTTATAGTCTTAGAAATGTTATGCCATTAATATAAAAGCGATATCTCATGTGAAAAAACAATTTTTTAATCATATAATCGGAGGCGCGCGAAGCCCAGCGCTATAACGTTGACGCGCCGCGGGCGCGGGTTTCGAAGGCTGAGTTTATATCTATTACCATTTTCGGTATGTTTTAAATTGTATTTTAAAGAAACATGAGTAATAAAAAGCTTGTTTATAGTGGGCATAAAAGTTCTCGGTCGAATGTAAATCGCCCTGGTAGAGTAAAACTTGGCAAAAGACCTGCAAATAGATTCGTTTTGGGTTCAAATAGTGAAGAAAATGTTAGCACATCTTATAAAAAATTGCATTTGAACAATGATATTGACGATATTGATATTAATGGCACTTTTGGAAATAGAATTTTGAATCTGTTTCCAGTATTAACGTTATTATCTCAATTAGTTGTGTGCAAAAAGTTTCATTCAGATATTCGTTTTGAAGAAAAAAGTCGACGTGGTCTGGGTTTCAAGATTTCTGTTATTTGTAATAATTCTGAATCAAATGAAATAAACTCTTGTCCTTTAATTAAAGGTCACGCGTATGATGTCAATTATAGATTAGTTTTTGTCATGCGTTTATTAGGAATTTGACTAAACGGTATTAAAAAATTCTGTGCATTTATGGAACTGCCACATCCAATATTTCAATCATGCTATGATAAATTTATCAAAGTGATTGATTCAAATGTATCGAGTGTATGCGAAGATTCAATAAGAAATGCAGCATCGGAAGAGAAAAAAATTAGCGTGGAAAATGACATGACTGACGGCTTAAGGGTTTCTGGAGATGGTTTGTGGCACAAAAGAGGATTTTCGTCACTTTTTGGCGTTACAACTCTCATTAGTTGGTTTACTGGCAAAATAGTCGACTTAATTGTTAAAAGCAAATATTGCAAATCATGTGAATTTTGGTCTAAGAAAGAAGGAACAGCTGAGTATGACGAATGGATGGAAGAACATAAAAATGAATGCAGTATAAACCATAACGGATCATCAGGAAAAATGGAAGTCGACTCAGTCATTGAAATGTTTTCTCGTTCTGAAGCATTGCACGACGTAAAATATTGTAAATATATAGGCGATGGAGACTGTAAAACATACAAAGGGATTATAGATGCTCAGCCGTATCATGATTTTACTGTTAAAAAAAGAGTGCGTCGGGCATGTGCAAAACGTATGGGGACTCGACTTCGAAATAAAAAACAAAGTGAAAGAGGTTTAGGAGGCCGAGGAAAACTTACTGGCAAATTAATCGATGAACTATCGATATATTATGGCCTTGCGATTCGCAGAAATTCTGATAGTGTTAAAAAAATGCGACGAGAAATTTTCGCAACTTTATTTCATAAGATCTCAACGGATAAAAAGCCAAGGCACAAAAATTGTCCTGCTGGCAAGGATTCATGGTGTAGTTGGCAGAAAGTAAAAGCACAGGGTGAATTAAAAAGTTATAAACACAAACCAGCAATGGATAAAGCAGTATACGATGCGATTCTGCCTATATATGAGGAATTGACCAGTGATGATCTTTTAAATCGTTGTATAGGAGGATTTACTCAGAACGCAAATAAAAGTTTTAATCCAACGATTTGGTCACTAGCTCTAAAATCGTCGTCGAGTGGAGCAACCATTCTTCAAATTGCTTCTCACATTTTCGCCAGCGTCTTCAATGATGGTATGAGCAGTATTTTAAGAATGATGGAGGCATTAGAATTGCTCATTGGGACTGAAAGTTACAATTATGCCCGGGAAAGAAATACACAGCGCGTGAAACTAGCCGAGCGCTCTCTTACCGAAGGAACGAAAAAAGCTCGGAAAGAGGCATTGTCGATGAGAAAAGCTGCAGATATCAACGATAAAAATGTAGAAGGGATGCTATATGGACCCGGCGTAGCTGATTAGAGGTAATTTTTAGTTTAATCATTGTTAATCATGACTAAAGTGTTACAAAAACTTTAAACGCGTTTTTCTCAAAACTATGTTTTAAAAATCGGTGGACACTCTAGCTGCCACAATTTTTAATGAAACCTCTTACTTTTCTTGTGTTTTGTTTGTGATAAAATTATCTAGCGAAATACGTACGGATTTTTCGAAATATTGATATTTAAATTTTCTAGACAACTTTAAGTAACGAAATTTAATCAAAAAAACGCACTTTTACCATCAAATCGATGCCATTTTGCAAAAAATGAATTTTTTTTAAAACTGATAAATATTTTGCTAGATTTTGAGTTGCAGAAACTAAACATATTTTGCTTTTTGGTCTAGCTCAATTCTGGACCGAGTTATCGTGTCCACCGAACGGCGATGCATTTTTCGAGCGCTCCGACATGTCATCTCTCAGACCGACGTTTTTGAAAAAAATATATATGTATATATTTTTTGTTGTTTAAGACTAGTATAATACCCTACTGTATTTTAATTATCTTAAAAAAATTTCTATTCTTAAAAAAAATTGTTAAAAAAGCGTATTTTTTGGGCGGGTCAAAGTGGTGTAACCCCTTAACCATGGCTCTTTTTTAGGTAATTGGAAAATTTTGGAGAGAGGAATGCTTAAATTGGTTTTTGTTATTTTATTTTAAAACCAGAGGGTTTTAGAAAAGCATTGTGTGAATTCTCAGTTTGTTAACTAAATTTGTAAGTATGTTTTCAATGGTTGTTTTCCTTTATTTTGAATGTTTATTAATCATGGCTCTTTTTTTAGCAAATAAAAGTTTATTGGAGGTTCCTGTTCCCACATGAAAGACTGATTTTATTTTCTAGGGGAGGAAAAAAAATCTTCTATTCGAGGGGGTTGATGTGTGTGGGTGCATTTTTTGTAAGTTTATTATTGAATAATATTATTGTGTATTATTTATTAAGTATTATTGTTTCATTGGTTTTATTTTTTGTAGGTACCCTTATGCTGCCTGTTTTATTTTTTAAAATTTAATTTTCATATAATTACTTAAAAATAAATATGTAATAGTATATTAAAAGGTATTATTCAGTAAAAAAATAAAATTATTCAAAGTTATTTTAATTATTTAACCCCCTTTTTTAAATTGTTCATGTTTGTAGATTAAAATATGTTTTTTTATTTATCTTAAAATCTTTTGTTTTTTTATGTTGTTTTTTTGTTTATACCTATTTATTTATATTTTTCTTTAAATAAGATTTTTGTTTTTGTTATTATATATATATATATATTTTTTTTTTTATTTATCCCGTCCTAAACTGGTTCGCCTATTTCCTGGAGAATAATTTGAGGGGATGTTCCTATGGAAATCGTCGGAGAATTTTACTTCGTTCTCGGGTCCTTTTAATCCTATTTTTGATGTTCCAGTGCTTTTATGTCTAAATAATTACTTTCTTGATGATTGGATACAATTTTCGGTTCGAGAGCGATTTGTTGCTTATCGACCATAAAAAAAACTAGTTCTATATGAAAATACTATTGGTTAAATTTTACTATTGTATATGTGTTAGTGTCTGAATGTATTTATATACAAGTTAGTGTTAGTTTATTATTAATATATGTGGTATTTAACTTGGATTAGTTAGTGGGTTGATTTTCATTATAGGGTGATTAGTATTTTCTGTTTTCCTTAAGTTAATTTTAATGTTAAAGAAAAAACATTTTAGCTGATTAGTCATTATATTTAAGTCTTTTTACAGTATAGACTATATACATTATCCTCTTTTCTTCTTTCTTTTTTTTAAATTGGTCTTGTCTTTTTGTTTAGGGTACGTCCACGTATTTAATTTCTGGTGCTTCTATATATCGTAATGTAGAAATAGAGATTTCTTGTATTTTTCTTTCTTTTCGTATTTTGTCGCTGGTGGTAGGTTTGATTTCCTCTTGTTGTTCGCTTCGTTGCAGGATTTCTTGTTTGATGGTTAAGGGGGTTGGGTGTGTTTTTTGGTTTATAAGATTGCTAGTATTTGGGTTGTTGGGTCTCTGGTGTGTAGGGCTAGAAGGCATGGTGTACATCTGTTGCGTTTCTGTCTCGTTGTCTTTTTTCTTTTTTCTTAGGCAGCATAGAATTTTTATATGGTTTTTTATGCATTGTTTTATAGTTAAATAGATTATGATTATTATTATTACTGTCGTTAAAGTTCCTATTATTGAATTTGTATATTGTTATTCCTTTATTGTTATTGTTCCTTTTTTCCAAGTGTATGTAAACTTTGAATTTCGAAACCTTTTTCTATTTCTTGTAATTTCTCGTCGGTTTCCATTTTTCTCCAAATTGGTCGTATTACGTTTGAAGTTGTCACCTCCTCTTGAGGGTTTGCTGTTTTTAGAATCGGTGAAATCTCTTCTAGTTTTAATTCTATTTTAGGTGCATAAATATATTCTTGAGGGTTGTTTATTATCTGTAATGTAGGTAATTTTATTGTATCAGTTTTTAAGGTACATTTTGGCGATAAGTTAACTATTCCTATTCCTTCTAGTTGGAAAGTGTTGACTTTTGTTTTGGGACAGATTAAATATGCAGTTTCTTCTTTCGTTACTGAATATAACCAATTTCCTGTTTTGATTAGAGGTTCCTACAGCGGTTGTTGATTCTTTGTGATCCGGATATCACAACTTCTTAAGGTGTTATTATTAGGTTCTCTTAGTAATTCTGATTCACAACTTGGTGCTAGAATAATGTCGTAAATTCCTTGTGTTGGATAACAAACGTATCTTCCTTCCACTATTTGGCAAGTCCTCAGCTGTTCTTCTTCTAAATAAAAATAATGTCTGCCCTCTATGCTAGTGGCTATGTATTTGGAGTGGGGTGTAATGTACGCTCTGTTTCCTATTGTTCCTATAGTTTGTAGTACTGGTAGCTCGTGCATTTTGTAAAGTAAATATTTTTCTTTTTCTAAAAGGGAAATATCTAGTGTTATCATCAAATTTTCTCCTTTTACTTGTAATCCTATTTTTGATATTTCGGCAATTGTCGCGACATTTAGGTTGTCTATGTGCATAGAATATTCCTGGTTTTCTAAGAATTTATGTGCTTCGGTTGCTATTGTTTTTATCTGCTCGTTGTTTAATAATTTTGGGTGTAATTTTCCTTCTATGGCTTTGAATATGACGTTTAAGGTTTCTTCTAATCCATGTTTATAAGTTTCTATTTGTTCATTCCATTGTTTTGATGTTTTTTGTAACTGTAAAATGAAATCTGTAGTAGTTAATTTTGATTCTACGGCAAATATGTCTTCTTCGAGTTTATATAGTCTCTTTCTTTCTTCTTCAGAACTGTTATGTTGTTGTGCTAAATCATATAAATTTTGTAAGTCTGCTCTTACTATATGAGTTTGTTCTCCTACTAAATGCAATATGTTCTTTTGAGCCTCGTTTAATTCTGTGAAAAGTTGTTCGTATCTTTCCCCATCATCGTACGTTAGTATTCCTAGTATTATAACACATATCCTGAAATAGTTTCTATTATTCCACTATGTCCTGGTTCGTATATTAATTCTACTTCTAGGTTATTTAAACTACTTTTCATATTTACAAAGTCCTTTTTGCTTGTGACTTCTCGCTTTCGGCTTGTTTTCCAGCCGTTATTTTCCCATTTAGGTAGCCACTCTTTTATTCAATATATTACAAATTTAGAGTCGGTGTGTATCCTAATTTTCTTATAATTTAAATTTTTCAAAATTTCTATGGCCTTTATGATGGCTTCCATTTCTGCGCTATTATTAGTCTGCCTATTACATGCTTTGTCGCTGATATTTAAGGGGTGTTCTTGGTTAAACCAGATTCCTATTCCAGCTTGTGCATTGGGTTTACCATTTGCCTTACAAGCTCCATCAGTATACACATGTACATAGCCGTCTTTATCTGTTCTCAATCCTTTTTTATCATTTTGTCAGGAGTATGCTTTCTTGACTTGATCCTTGTGTTTGCGGAATCTCTTCTTTTCTGCGTCACTTAGTATCAAACTATTTTTTTCTGTGATCCTTACTACTTCATATGGTCCGTGGTAATATGGAGAGAATTTTCCAGTTCTTACTTCTTCTTTTACGTCTACTAAGTCTCCTATTTTCACGTCCAAGGGTTTTGTCTTGTTGCTTAATTTTGCTTTAACCCTTTCTTTTAATTGAATCAAATTTTTAGCAACCATTCTCCCACATAGCACAATAGTATGAGGTAAGGTTATGTTGAGTACTAATCGTAAGGCTCATAAGGTTACACGATATTGCTGTGGTAGACCTGAGGTGAACTAAAAACTTCCGCCATGGAGGTAAGGTTACATGTTAGGGTGTGGTGACTATATATGATAAGGCCATGGTAACCTTACACGTTAAGGTTGAGGTAACGTTACATGTTAAGGTTGAGGTAAGGTTACATGTTAAGGTTGAGGTAACGTTACATGTTAAGGTTGAGGTAAGGTTACATGTCAAGGCTGAGGTAAGGTAATTATTAAGTTGTAAGGTTGAGGTAAGGTTGTGATAAGTTTACCAGTTATAGAAAATATTGAAAAAATAATTAATAAATAAATATTCAATTAAAATGTTAAGTTTGTTGCTCTTCTCTATTTTGGAAACCTGACATGAAGCAGAAATTTTTGAAAACAAATTTGGGGGGACTGGGATTCGAACCCGGGATCGGCGCGCATAAACCTATCATTCTAACTAACTGAGCTAAGTAGAGAACTGGCAGAAGGAAAATTAATGTTGCCTTTAAGGAGTTAATCATCTTCTTGGTTCACCTTAAAGGCAACATTAATTTTCCTTCTGCCAGTTCTCTACTTAGCTCAGTTAGTTAGAATGATAGGTTTATGCGCGCCGATCCCGGGTTCGAATCCCAGTCCCCCCAAATTTGTTTTCAAAAATTTCTGCTTCATGTCAGGTTTCCAAAATAGAGAAGAGCAACAAACTTAACATTTTAATTGAATATTTATTTATTAATTATTTTTTCAATATTTTCTATAACTGGTAAACTTATCACAACCTTACCTCAACCTTACAACTTAATAATTACCTTACCTCAGCCTTGACATGTAACCTTACCTCAACCTTAACATGTAACGTTACCTCAACCTTAACATGTAACCTTACCTCAACCTTAACATGTAACGTTACCTCAACCTTAACGTGTAAGGTTACCATGGCCTTATCATATATAGTCACCACACCCTAACATGTAACCTTACCTCCATGGCGGAAGTTTTTAGTTCACCTCAGGTCTACCACAGCAATATCGTGTAACCTTATTAGCCTTACGATTAGTACTCAACATAACCTTACCTCATACTATTGTGCTATGTGGGCTCCTTATTTCAATTAGTCGTGTTACTAATTCTCTCAAATAAGACTCGTATGTTTCCATTTCTTTTTCTGTTGGGAAAATGGAGGGGGTGCATGCAGTTTTCCCAAAAACTTCTTCGTGAGGGGTGAATTTCGTCGCTTCGTGGACTGAAGTGTTATAAGCAAACATGGCGTAGGGTAATAATCGGTCCCAGTCGTCGAAGGCTTCTGCGTAGTGTCTGATAAATTCTGCTAGGACGGCGTGGCTGCGTTCTAACGCTCCTTTTGTTTGAGGCCTATATGCTGTGGTCGTAACTTGGGCTACTTTAAATAATTTGCTAACCTTCTTAACAAGTTACTTGTGAATGACCTTCCTTGATTGGTCAATAGGCATTTTGGTGCTCCAAATACTGATATCAAGTTAGTGGCTATCGCGTTTGCTATCGTTGTAGCATTTATGTCCGGTATTGCTACGAAAATACAGTATTTACTGAGTTGATCTTGCATTGTCAAAATGTGACAGTTTCCATTAGCGGTAGTGGGAAGTTTTCCTACTGTATTTAGGGACACTTTGTCCCATGCATCTAATGGCGTATCCGTTATTACCATGCTTTCCTTATTTTTTGTTCTAACAATTTTCTTATGTGCACAACTTCTGCATTTTCTTATATATTCTGTTATTTCTTGTCTTAAACCTGGCCATGTAAATTTTTCTGGAATTCGTCGGTACGTTTTGTTGACTCCTTTGTGGCCTGCTATCAAACTATCGTGGTATTCCGCGATTATTTTGGTTCTAACTTTCTCTGGAGGGATCATCGTTTTTCTGTGACATATACGGTTATCTTAATATCTGCTTTTAGAGAAACTTTTGCTAGTTGTTCTATCCAATTGAAATCTGATTCTTCTAACATTTCTACGTGTCTAGGTACGCGTATTTGTTTTATATTGTCTTTTTGAAGGGTGTTTTTTAAGTTGGCCAATGTGTTCACCAATTTACTTTTACTCACGGTGTCATCGTAGTGTTGGGTAATTATTACTGTATAAATTTTGCTTTTACCAAACTCGGTGACCAATATTTGTCCCCTTTTTTGTTTCTTTGATTTTATTTCTAACAGATCTATTGCTCCTATAGCTATCAATAATTTGGCTGTATATTCGTTTGGTTCTAAATCTGACGCCATGAAGTGTATATAATTGTCCCTGATAGCGGTGATTGGTTCTCGGCTGTATTGTAGCACTTCTAATCTGTTTAGGGCATTTTCTGTAGGAGAATCTGTAGGGTTGTTTATTTTACGATAACACTGTGCGACACATTTTTCTTTCCCGGTTGGCTCTTGTGCTAAATGATAGTACAAATAAACAGTAATTTAACCCTCCAAGGGTTTTTGAAATGTAGCTCAAATTTATTTTTTATAAACCTTTGAACTTATGCTCATTTTTGTGAAATTTTCAAAAATTTTCAATCTTTTGCCGTATTTAAGTAGAAATATGAATTAAGTAATGAGTAAAATATAAGTATTAAATAAATTCTAATTAAAAAGGTGTAATTATAGTACTTAATTGGAAAAGTGATTATAAAAGCTAATTTATCGAATTTTTCTGTATTTTTTTAACAATTTTTTTATAACCATAATGTAAATAAATAATAATATTTAAATTGTTTAACAATTTTTCCAAGGAAAAAATATTCAAAACTATTTTTTTAAACAATCTATTTTTAAAATTATATATCACAAAAGGTGCAAAATTTTTTTAAAATATCACAAATTGTAACTTGAAATTTAAAATTTCATAAAAATATAAAATGAACTAAGTTTGCAAAATCCTTTTGGGGTTTCATTATTGCATACATCTACTTCAATTTAAGCCTACACTTATTTGGGAAAGAAACAATAAACTAAAAATTGTTGCACAGTGTAATTGCTGTCAATATACGGTACAGTAACTCCTAGTCCTAGTTTCAGTTCTGTTACCGTCATTCTCTCCGTTTTATCTGTTTTTGTGTCTACTAATTTTCTTGGCAAAACATGTTTTTTTCTATTTTCGGTTTCTTCTCCTATTTCTGTTTCCTCTTGGATGACATCCTTTAAATAGGGGGTGGATCGGGCTTTAGGTAACTGAAAACGTAAAGGGGTGTCAAAAGTCACTGATTTTCTTTTTGTTTTTTCCACTAGTTGTTTTTCCTGACATTTTTCTATTTCGTTGTCATATTTTGGTAGTTTTTCAGCTATTTCGCGCAATTCTTCTATGATTTCTTCTATTTCTCTATGTTCCTCGGGGAGTTCGTCATCTGTTTTTGATATCTCTTGTTCTTTTTAATTTTTCTTTTCATTTTCGAACATTTCGTTGACCCAAAAGTATGAATCGTGACCTGCCATTGATTTGTCAAATCTTCTTATTGAATCTAAAACGCCTTTTAATGTTTCTTGATTTACTCCTTCTGGTTGTAGAGTATCTTCTTCTATTTCTTCAGATTCACTACTTTTTTGATTTTCGCCTGGATTTCTTTCTGTCACTGTTTCCGCAGCTTCCTGAAAATTTTCCTCTTCACTATCAGAACTGTCTACGGGGGGATCTACTTGTATGACTATCTCATTTTCTTTATCTTCTTTTATATTTTCGTCTCTACTTTCTTCTTCTTCACTTTCCGAAGAGTAATCTTTTGATGTTGAAGGTTTATTTATTAATGAAGGTAACACACTGTACTGTTTTCTTAATATTGGGGCTGGTTCTGGGTCCTCGGTTATTTCATCCTCTGGAGTTGAATTTTCGTCTACGTCATCAAGTTCTATTTTATCTACATCTTCCGTTTGATTATTTGTTCCTACGGGTTTTGAAATTTGACTCCCGAGTCTTTTTGCAATGGGACGGTCATCTGTATCTATTTCTATTATTTTTTGTTTTGTTTTTCCCGGTGGTCTCTCTCTTTTCGGTTTCTCATAAGGGTCTACTTTCTTTTGTTCCTTTATAGTAGAATCTGATTTTGACCTGCTTCTAGAAGGAAGATTTGATTGATTTTTAGAAGTTCCTACGTTTCCTTTTTTCCTCTTGTTTTCAGCAATTAATTTATCTATTTTTTCGCCTGCCTGTTTGTTGTATTTTCCTGCGGCACTACTTATAGGAAATGCTTTAATTTCTGTTTTTCTTTGCATTTCTTCTTCCTCTTCAGTACTTTCCGAGGATTGTAATTCGCTAGAATCCGTGTCGGTAGTTTCATCTTCTTCTACACTGCTTTCTTCTTTTTCTACTGGATTTTCCGATAAGGCTGGTAACCAACGATTTATTTTACCAGGCTTGCACACAAAATCGTATTGATAATCTTGTAATCTTAACAACCATTTTGCCATTCTTGTAGTTGGTTTAATCGCATTGTTTATTATTTTTAAAGGCTCGTGATCACAAGATAATATGAATTTAGTACCATATAAAAAGGGTCTAAAATGTTGTAGGGCTTGTATTACTGCTAGACATTCCTTTTCTGTCTTATCGTAATTTTCTTTTGCTCCAATCAGAGTTTTTGAAAAAAAGGCTACGGGCAATTCGATTCCGTCCTTTTCTTGTGTGTACTGCACTGACAGCGTGTTCAGATGCATCGGTAGTCACTCTAAATATCTTCTTAAAATCTGGGTGTAATAAAATCGGATTTTTACACGAAGCTTTCTTAAGTTTTTTGAAACTTTATTTTTCTTCTGTGTCCTACATAAATATTTTATCCTTTTTTAATAAGCTATATAAAGGTTTTGCTATTTTTGCGTAGTCCTTTATAAATCTTCTGTAATAACCTGTTATGCCTAGAAAACCTTTTACTGCCTTGGGTTTTTGTGGAGTGGGGAACTCTTTAATTGCTTCTATTTTCTTTGGATCTGCTCTGATTCCTTCTGCACCTACAATGTGTCCTAGGTAAGCCACTTCTTTTCGTAAAAATTCGAATTTTTCGGGTTGTAATGACAATTTTGCTTTTCTTAATCGCTCAAACAATCGAGATATTGTTTTGTCGTGTTCTTCTAATGTATTCGAAAACACTATGATATCGTCTAAGTAAACAAATAATTCCGCTCCTTGTAATACTGACAGGACATTATCCATGAGCCTTTGGAATGTAGACGCTGCATTTTTAATTCCCATTGTCATCCTTTTATATTGATAGTGTCCTCGACCGCAAGAAAAGGCTGATGTTGATCCACTTTGGCTGTCCCTATTTGGTGATAACCAATCGCTAGATCAAAAACGGAAAAATATTGCGCTCCTCCTAATCTTTCCAAAATATGATTTATCAAAGGTATGGGGTAGCTTTCCCCCACCATTTTTTCATTATGGGCTCGAAAATCTATTACCAGCCGCCATTTTTTATTTCCATCTGCATCACTTTTTTTAGGTACAATTAGTACTGGTGAATTGTAATTAGATTTAGAATGTTTTATTAAATCGTTTTCGTCCATTTTATCAATTAATTTCCTTTCTGCTTCTTCGTATTCGGGCGGTTGTCTATACTGCTTGCATTTTACCGGATTTTCGTCGGATGTAGGGATGTAGTGTTTTACTAGTGGTGTGACTGGCAATTTGTCACCTGGCAAGTAAAATCTGTCTTGTCCTATTTTTACCCATTTTTTAACATAATTATTTTCTTCTCGATTTAAATAATCTAATTTTAATGTTTCTAAAATTGTTTTTGTTCGGTTTTCTGCTAATTTCACACTCTGTATATTTTTTTTTTCATCTTATGCTATTTCGAAGGGTAGCAGTTCTTGTGGAAAAATTTTAGTACTGGAATTTCTACCACTTGTCTACTTCTGGCTTTAATACGCAGAACCTTAGATTGTATTTTTATTTCCCTTTTTATTTTGGGGACTTGTTGACTGGGTTCAGGATAAGTAATCATTGGTACTGGTTTCACTTCTTCTGCCAGATCCAAATTTGCTTGTGTAGATACTTGGTCGATGAATGGAATGGGTTCAGTAGGTCTTGACTCTGTTACCACACTATTATAGAAAAAATCTATCCTTGATCGTTCTGCTCTTAAAAAAGGTCTTCCTAAAATGCCTTGGGATTCGATTGGAAAGGTTTTTTCTACTACATGGAAAATGTGTTTTTTATTATATATTTCAATTTCTAATATCCCTAAAGTGTAGACTCTATCTGTCGTAATACCAGTGATGTGAGATATATCAGCGGTAGAAACTGGTGCACTGACCTTTAAAGCTGTTTCTTTTATTACATTTATGTCGGCCCCTGTATCTATAAAAAAATTTGCTTTGCCATTGAACAGATGTTCTCCTTCTATTTCCGTTACTGGTGATTCTGTCATTAGCTTCTCTACTTTGTATAATTTGCATGGTTCTGGTAAGGTAATACTCCTGGACGCAATTGGTTTTGAGAGTTCATCGGCGCGTCCGTCTGACGAACTTGTTGCCAGTTTAAATTTTCAGTTCTGTTGTTTGTTTGTAATGAACTATTATCACCTTGGTTATACTGATTGTTTCCATAGTTTCTGTAATTTCCAAAGTTTTGTCCCCTCCAATTTCCTTGAGTATAATTCCTCGTCCTTGATTGACCTCCTTGGTATGAATTACTCCTATATCCGTTTTGACCATAATTTCTACCGTCAAACAACTCCCTACTTCTTATGTTTCTTTGTCCCCATGCATTACTTCTTGGTTGTTCGTATCCGTTGTTATGATTATGTCTCGCCGTATATGAGGTGTACCCTTGTCGATTATTTACCCCTCTTTCTTCTTGAGTCTGTTTCGCAAAAAGAAAAGCTTGTTCTAAGCTAGCAGGGCGTCGAGCTTCAATAATATTTGAAATTTCTTCTGGTAGTACTCTAACGAATTGTTGTCGAGCTACATCTTCTACTATAACCATTGTTGCATTAGCTACTGCAGGATATTTATTTTGTGCTGCTCCTCTTGCGCCACTCAAATATCCTTGTAGTCTATCATGTAATTTGTGAATATCTTCTTCCCTATGCATACGTAATTTGGTAATTTCTACAAAATAATGTTGGAAAGGTAATCCGGGGGCGAATCTTTCTATTATTTGCCGTAAAACCCAAATCCGTTCTATTTCTAAACATTTCGGCTAATGTCCTTGTAGTTTATAACTCAAATATTCTTGTAGTCTATCATGTAATTTGTGAATATCTTCTTCCCTATGCATACGTAATTTGGTAATTTCTACAAAATAATGTTGGAAAGGTAATCCGGGGGCGAATCTTTCTATTATTTGCCGTAAAACCCAAATCCGTTCTATTTCTAAACATTTCGGCTAATGTTGTCGGGTTTAAATTTTCTCCGCCCCCTTCTTCTTCTCCTGGTCCTGCATTTTCCACTCTTCTTTCTTGGCCTCCTGGAGGAGGTGTGTCTGCTAAATTGATATTTTGTAAACTTGGAAACACTGGCTCTATAACTTGAAAATATACTTCTTGTTCTTCTATTTCTATTAATACACCACCCAAAATTCTAACTTGTTTCTCAAGTACCGTTCCTACTTCTACGTCGCAAGGCCAATATTCTACGTCTAATATTTCTGCTGAAATGAAATTACTTTTCGTCTCTGTGGTTACTACTACTTGCGCTTGTCCTCCAATAAAATCTTCACTAACTATATTTTTCAGAACTCTAATAGGTATACTAGTTTGTACTAATTCATTAAATGTGTCTGACATTTGATATAGTTTTTACTTAACTCATTTATTTAATATTTAAACTACCCTTAACTTTGGGTTTGTTGTTCGAGCGACAAATAAAAATGTTTTAAAATTTGTTTTAACGTTTATTAAAAACTTAATATATTTCCTTTCTTTGTCCTTTTTTTAAATTTGTTTTTAACACATTTTTTTAAGTTAAGCGAGATATTCAAATGACTAAACAAAAACTAGTCGATTTCTATGATACTAGCACTGTCAGAATCGTAATGGTCAATGAATCCTACGTTGCTTACTACCTCTTCTCTTAATTGTACTTCTTCCCTATGAGCTATGATTCTTTCTTCTAAAGCTTGTTCAAACGTTAAATCCACCTCTATAATATTTCTATTAATATTTATAACTCCCGGAGCTCTTGGTATTTCTGGTTCTTGGATTGTAAGTGCTACTCTACATATGAGTTTTGGATTTAAAGGTGCATTCACCAAGTTATTGTAAATTTCTCTGTGTTAAGCAATAACAGGATAAATTTTTTTTGTTCCTCTTTTTCCTCTTTTACTTTTACAATTTACTTTTAAATTTAAAATAAATGCTCCCTGTTTAGGCATAGGTAGTACGAAAATCAAACTCTACTGACAACAGTACGCGGAGACTGTAGTCTGTTGTGAGATGTATGATTAAATTTAATATTAATTAAAATTTTACATTTAATTAATATTGTATTGTTTCGTTTTTGAACAAAATTGCTGAATATTCACTGCTAACAAAACTTTTGTTTTCGCTTGAAGAAATAAACTCTAAGCGTCCGTGAAAGTCGAGCGTATGAATGGTACAATCGTCGGCTTAGTGGAAAACTGTACCATTTCAGGTATTCGTTATAAACTGTACCATTTCGGTAAATTGTTTTAAAACATACCATTTCGAGAAAAAAAGTATTTTGCTTTTTTTCCAAGTTTGTCAACACTGCTACTAGACATAAAATAAGGTTATGCTTTTTTAAAAAAACGGTATCTTAAATATACTCTTGTTCATCTTTTCGATGTATTAATTCAAAATTTCTAATAATTTAAATTAATTGCTTATTAATCATTACAAATTCTTTAGTGCAACGCTTTTATAGATCTTCATCGAAATGGTATGTTTTATAACAAACTTTTGAAATGGTATAGTTTATAACGAATTCTTGAAATGGTACAGTTTTCCACCAAGTCGACGCAATATGCTTTTTTAAAAGAAATTAAAAAATACATATAACTCACTTTAGTAACTTTGAGAATTTGGTTAATTAAAATAAAAAGGATAGGTGATAATTCTGGAGCATTTATTTACATTATTTATTTTTATTTATTATTTTTTTTTAAATAATAGATTTCATGAGGAATAAAAAAAAATTTGGATGTGAATTTCC
This sequence comes from Leptopilina heterotoma, assembly GCF_015476425.1. Classification (NCBI taxonomy): domain Eukaryota; kingdom Metazoa; phylum Arthropoda; class Insecta; order Hymenoptera; family Figitidae; genus Leptopilina; species Leptopilina heterotoma. The sequence goes on along the minus strand of NW_025110939.1, from coordinate 61,021 downwards.
CTTTAAATATTTCTTTATTATAAATTTTTTTTAAAAGGAAATCTACTAACTACACTCAGCATTATGAAATTTTCATTGATGCTTACTACTCGCGTACGCACGGCCTTGTGTTGCAATTTAACCTAGTTACGTATTTCTACACCTTGTTAAAACTCGCAAAGTAAGCTCTAAATTCTTTATTATTTATTTTTTATAATTTTTCATAAAAACTTTTAGATTTTTTTTTATTTGCAATTGGCCTAATTAAAATTTCTATTCTATATTTTTTTTTACTCTCAGATAATTATCTGATTAAAAAATTTTTCTTAAATCTTAATTCTGCTTATCCTATGAAATCTTTATGATGATTCACGCAACCTTAAACTGTCTAAATTTCTTGTGATACTTTCGAGAACAGTATTTTTATTTTCTGCACTTTGTTCTAATTTTTCCTTGGAAAATAACACTCGTTTTACTAAATCTACTTGTTCTTTATTGTATTTCTTTCGAATCAACAGTACTCTGCTAGGGTTTTTCATTATCCCTAAACCATTAGTCGCATCAATTTCTAATTTCCCATACATTTGTAACTGTGTTCTAACCTAACTGATTAATAAAAATTTTTTAAAATAACTTTATTTAAACTTGTATTTTAGTACCCGTAACTAATGGGGAATTTTAATTTTTGTAATTTAAACAAAGATTTTAGAAATTTTAATCCTCTCACTTGCCTAAGTGGCTACACACTTCCGGCAAGGTTAAGTCAAGGAAGTGGGCGCGATTTATTGAAGAAACCAGAGCTTGCCGATGCAAGGGTAGTTACTTTTTCTATGTTCGACGTTAGCGAACAAAAAAAATCTCTTTTACCGCACTTTAAAATTCGCATATATTTTTCTCCTGTGAAGAAACAGATAGATAATTTTATATGAAATAGATAATCAATGCATATCAATATGTATATATCTTAATTTTTCATAAAATATATTAACCTTTTTGTATTAATGTGTATAGTGTAACCCTGTATATAAAATTTAACTTTATATATGTCTTTTAAATTTATTTTTTTTCTAATTATTAATTATTTTCTATTTTTTTCTATCTTCTCTTTCCTTCAAAGAATAAAGAGAAAAATCCCACCGCTGCCACCAGTTTGTTAAAGTAGGATTTGAAAATTAAATTAATTAATTTAAAAAAAAATATTAATTTTTTTTACCTTAACTCAACGTGTCCTTCGGACAAAAGAATTTGTAAAAGATAGTGAATTCTCTCCCTTCTTGGTTATTGATTCAACCAAGGGGTGAGAATCCTACTCATTGAATTCGGAGAAGATAGGATAATTGAAATTAAAAAACAGAATGAAGTTTAAGAACAATGATAATATGTATTTTACCCAAAAAATCCCTATTACAAATTCGCTAACTTTTGTGTGTGTAGAAAGAATAGGTATATGTATGTGTGTGAATGAGGTCACTAGATTGATATTTCACTAAGAACTTTAATATTCTTTTAGGAGTACACTAAACCTGAGACTTAAACCTCGTAAAGAAAGGTTGTCTTTACATATATTGAAATTAAAAAGAATCCTTTATATTTATTAGAATTATGTTTATCTTTCTGCTGACTTTAGATTCTTTACTTTACTTTAAATTATTTTATTCTTTTGTATGAATCACAACTTCTATATATTTATTCTTAACTCTTTTCTTTTATTATTTTCTTCAATTCTCTATTCTCAATATTTATTTCATAAATTCTCTTTATTTATTTTCTTTCACTTTATTTTAATAATTTTTTTTACTTCATCAATTCTTTCAATTATGCACTTCAATTATTTTATTTTATTCAAATATATGTATTCAATTCAACCTTTTTTTTACTTTCATTTAATTGTATTTTTCTTAAATAAATTCACTTCTTCTTGAACAAACTTTTCTTAATTTAACTCTTTAAAACTTCTGAGAAATATTTCAACTTTGAACACGGCTAACTTGTCGGACTTAGAAAATGCCTGGCCCAAAACTGCCGGCTACAACTACAGGTGACTACGACCTAGACTAAACTGCTTCGATTTCCCAGTGTCAATCAATTTTATTAAAAGACAATTTAGTAGGGGAAATCATAAATTAAGTTCATTGCACTTGACTGTTGTCAAGCCAATTTCTGCAACCTTGCAGAGTTAGGCAGTGGTGTGATCCTAGTTCAGTGACTTGGATGCACCACTCCTTATATTGGGCAATTTATTTCAAGAATTTCTTAAAAAAGGTCAATAACTCATTTTTTAGAATTAGGTTATTGATTAATAAAAATGCATTGGATTAGAATATCAAAACGAAGAATTTCTCTTTCGTGAGATTGCAAAGATTACAAAGAGTTGTTTTGTGTAAGTGTTTTCTATGATGTTTGACAAAAATCTTGTGTTCTGTTCAATTCTTGCAAATGATTTTAATTTAACTATAAATAAAATATATTTGACAATATAATAGGTTACGGAGTTCGGCCGTAACACCATTAATAGAAAAGATGTATTTTCTTTACTGTTAATCCACTCAACAATGAACGATTTATTAATTAATTTCGAATCATGAATCTACATTAAAAATAAACAACCTAACTTCAATTCATTTTTTACCTTTTTAATATTGTCAGAATATTTTAAAAAATTACGAAAATATTATAATTTTAAAGAATATAAAATCCGCCATTTTTAATTTTTAAAATTAAAATTCATATTCGTAATCAGCGACCCCGAAAACCCCTGAGAAGTAATTTTTAGATGATTTAATTCAAGTTTTGAATATTGATGATGCATTTGCTATTTATCAAGTATTTTGCTCTGATTTTTCTGCCATTTTGGATCCGCCATCTTGAATTTTCAAGTTGTCAAGTACACAGTTCGAAAGTACAACTATTTTATCCACCTATAGCATACATGATACCTGCTCAAAAAAATCTTATTGTTGTGAAAAGCGTGTTTAAAAAAAATAAATTTTTGTAAGTTTTCAAATTTTTTTCTTAAAAATTAATATTTGTTCTTCCAGAAGATACGAATATCTTAATAATATTAAAAAATTCTTTAATGTCAATTTAATATTTTTTCTGAAGGTCTGAAAATAACCTGTAAACAACCTTCTTGAGATTTAAACAGAAGAGTGTCAAATTACCTAAAGATATCGACGTAATGTCATAGATGCTTGTAGGCCTCATTTTTACCTGTAGGTCAAAACTGCCCTTAAATTTGAAGAACATTTTGAGAGAACAGTAGGTCAGAGGGAATAGTTTGTCAATTTTTGACATGTAGGTTAAAACTGCCCTTAAATTTGACCGACATTTTGAGGGCAGAAAAAATTGTTTGTGAATTTTTGACGTTTAGGTCAAAACTGCCATACATTTTGAGGGCAGAAGGAATCGTTTGTCAATTTTTGACATGTAGGTTAAAACTGCCCTTAAATTTGACCTAAATTTTAAGGGGAGAGGGAATTGTTTGTCAATTTTTAACGTGTAGGTCAAAACTACCCTTAAAATTAACCTAATTTTTGAGGGCAGAGGGAATCGTTTGTCAATTTTTGACATGTAGGTTAAAACTGCCCTTAAATTTGACATAAATTTTAAGGGGAGTGATAATTGTTTCTCAATTTTTAACGCTTAGGTCTAAACTGCCCTTAAAATTGACCTAAGATTTGAAGGCAGCGGGAATTGTTTGTCACTTTTTGACGTGTAGGTCAAAACTTTCCTTAAAATTGACCTAATTTGTGAGGAGAGAAACTACAGGTCAGCTCTTGATCTGTAGGTCAAAAAATCTTGAAACAGCGGCGACAGCGATATATATATATATATATATATATATATATATATATATATATATATATATATATATGCATATACATGCAACCTATAAAAAGTAGGAACAATATAATTACAATAAATAAATTATATACACTATTATAACTAAGATAAATAATAATTCTATTAATTAAACGATATAATTATTATTTAAATTCTAAGTTATTTCAAATAATATTTCAAAAAAGTATCATGTTCACAGACCGTTTCCGTTCTCACGGACATACCGTGAGATCCAAAACGTCAGCAAAAATGCATAGACCAATGGGACCATGACTTACTCCTACTTCTAAATCTTTCCCCACTTTGCACTAAAGGCAAGGGTTAGAGGCTTGTCGCGAAATTTCAATCATCGCAGTACGAATTCTCGCTTCTTCTCGAAGACACCTCTCCTGGGTCTAACCTAGAAAGTGTTTTGGGACAGAGAAATTTCGCGACAAAAAGCCCGTCCGCGACCCGGAACCCGATTTGCATGAATTAGGGCAGACGTTAAAATTTTCAAATTCTCTGAGCCGGTGGAGTCCAGTGCGGGCTGATTTTGGTGAGATTTTGGAATTGTTAATCTAATTAGCAGTTTTAAAATCTTGTTATTTATAACCGGCCGGTTGCATAGATATTGCCCGCGTCCGTCTCAAATATTGGTGGCCCACGAGTGCGATCAAAACCAATTATCGAATTATCGGTTGCATAGATATTGCCCGGACTAATTCGGTAAAAGGTAGATCCGCAGTGAGTTTACACAGTTGTGTGGGACGGCCGGTTGCATAGATGTTGCCCGCGACCACTCACCACAAGTGCAATCTCGCAACCAAAAGAAAATTGCGCGAATCTTACGTCGCGATTTTTGGTGAAAACAAGATGAAAAGAATTTTCGCCCGACGGATGCTTTGTGATTCGAAAGAGGAATAGCTCCGCCGGTAGTTTGTAAGTAAATAAGTATCGTTTCAATTTACATATTCTAACACACACACATTTTCTATTTGTAACACACTATAATCATTCTGTATTAAAAAGGTATTTTGCTATTTTAAAATAAATAATGTATTCATAAAATCAATTTCTTTACTTACCTAACTAAACCTGAAATTCAAATCATTCTAAAAATAGTGCATTTAACGAATCAGAAGGTAACTTTTAAAAGTAGGATAACGTTCCCACAAAATTAAACAGAATAATAAAACATTCTGGCAGCTTGGTGCCTCCCCAAATCGAGATAAAGGGCCATCTCAAAAGCCTAATTTATAAATTTATTTCTGGTTTGTAACAAACACAGGAATAATAAATATAAAATATATAAAGGATTACTGTCTTAGAGAAACTACGAATTTGGCTCTCCAACCAAAAGGTTGTTGATGATGACTTAATTCTAATTTATTCCTGAAGCATTAAGTTTAAACAATTGATCGAAAATAGAAATGAGTTAAATTAAAATAGAAATAAATCTTCTTGTGATTATGAGTCAGGTTTTGAATTCCTAGCAAGTTTAGACGGCGCGGTAATCGTTTAAAAAAAACGAAATAGTGTATGTATCTCTAAACTGTTTCTAAGCAATATTTAATTCGAATCTTAAAATTGTTTAAACACAAGAATAATAAATATAAAATATATAAAGGATCTCTGGGAACGAACAAGATCACCAAGCCCGTACTCGCGACAAATTGAGAAACCCAATACTGCGACGAGACGAAGAACGGACTCTGACAGAGAGACAAATTATGTCAACCATTCCTTCAAGCCTACTTCCTCTGACATGCTGCATCTTACCCCAGAGCAGCTTGGGAATTTCTATCGATCCATCATGCCCCAGTATCCTCCTCCTTTCACATATCCTACACCACCTCACATGATCCCACCTCAAAACCCGCAATATCCAACACCTTTTGCATACCCGCAAATGATGCCCCAGGCTCCTCTTAATCCCACACCTATGCAGAACCAATATCCTAGACCAACCCAGAACTATCGGACTAGTACAACCCCACCACGGGCTGTGTCTCCAGCACCTGCTAGTAATTTAAACTACCAGCAGACTCGCCGTCCGGACGCACCAGCGAGTCCCCTTCCGCAGCGTCCGAAGAACGTGCACTTTGCGGAACACTCAATAGGATCTTTAGAGCAAAATCAGAGGCCGAGGACTCCCCAGTAGTCCAATTAAACGCCCCTGAATTCAGACATGATAAAATAAGGTTTCTCGTAGATCCTGGGTCGGACACTAACCTCGTGAAGATGTGTGCATTAAATCCCGTGCTCACACTTGTCCCAGACAAGTGTCTTAAGATTACAGGAATAACTAATCACGTTGTTAGAACAATGGGAACCATTCAGTTAACTATCGATAATGTTCCGGTAGAATTTCACGTCGTTAAAAACTGTTTTCCCATTTCGACCCATGGTATCCTTGGAAGACCATATCTACGACAGGTCCAAGCCCAAATTTCTTTTAGGCATAACACCCTTGTGACCATATCTTCCCCAGTGACCCCTATCAATTTTGTTGATAAGGAATCACTGGAGGCTAAAAAAGCCTTAAGGTCTGAAATCAAACCGTTTGCTCGAGTCCTACGCATCAAATCCCGCACAAAAACCCCAGTCGCGATAGATATAATTAACACAGGGTTAAAGGAAGGATATCTTCCCCGAATCGAAACCCCAGAAGGACTTTACCTGGGTGAGGCCATTGTCACAAATAAGGATGGTGTATGCCACGCCATGGCAATTAACACTACCGAAAATGATATTGACATAACCCTTAAACCTCAGGAGTTAATCCCGTTCAATTTCTGTAAATTCCCCGGTGAAGAATTTACAGATTCTGAGGCAGAAGGCATTCAATTCGATTCGCAACAAACCTATTCAGAGAGAGTCATCAAGGTCAAGAATGCGTTATACTTGGCTCATTTGGCTCCAGACGAGCGGAAAATCGTAATAGGATGGGCGGAAGACTATGCTGATATATTTCATTTAAATGGTGAACTACTATCGTGCACTCACCTTATCCAGCATAGAATTCCGACCATCGACGATAAAGTCATTCACAAGAAACAATATAGGTCCCCTGTCGAGGCCCTTGAACAAATTGACGTTCAATTATCAAAGCAGTTTAACAGCGGAATTATAGGACATTCTAATTCCCCATACAACTCGCCGCTGCTGATTGTCCCAAAGAAACTTGACGCGTTGGGTGAGAAAAAGTGGCGTGTTGTAGTAGACTACAGAGTCCTAAACGAAAACATCATAGGAGACGCTTTTCCACTGCCCAACATAACCTCAATATTCGACCGGTTGGGCACCGCACGCTACTTCACTGTTTTTGACCTTGCCAGTGGTTTCCATCAGGTGGAAACTCACCCTGACGATAGGCATAAGACTGCCTTCTCGTCTCGCAACGGTCACTACGAGTACAAGCGGATGCCCATGGGCATAAAGAACGCCCCACCTACATTCCAACGGTTGCTAAATAATGTTTTAAGTACTATGCTCGATGATGAAGCGTTTGTGTACTTAGATGACATTATTATTTACTCTGACACTCTTGAAGAACACGACAGACGAGCACGTAGACTTTTCAATCGACTTAGGGATGCTAATTTGAAACTTCAGCCAGATAAATGCGAATTCTTAAAAACCGAAGTCGCGTATCTTGGACATATAATAAGTGAAGAAGGAATAAAGCCGAACCCAAATAAAATCACAGCAATTCGAAAATTCCCTCTCCCAAAAACCGAGGCTTCTGGGCTCCAGTAAGGGTTAATTTGTATTTCCTTATTTGATATAAATAATATATTTTGTATGCGCAAAAGCATATTAATTTCCCTCTTTTCTCTTTTTTTTAATAGAAAAGCTTCCGCAATCCCGTGAGGGTAAACACCTATTTGCCTGGGCTAAAAATGGTGGTAGGGGAGTTTCCCAAAGAAGGGGTTCCAGAGATTTGGTATGTGAATTTAGAATGCAATGCAATTGATGTAGTGTTCTCCTTCTTCTCTTTCTTTTTTTTTTTGATGTAGTTTTCTTCTCCCCTTTTAGCTTACTGAAGGATCTTCCCGAGAAACCCCGGCACGTGGGAGTGCAACCATTGCGCAAGGGGCTAAAAATCAGCTTTCTCCAGTGTCATGATTGGTTAGGGATGAACCAACCCCGTACAAGAGGCTGGTGGCAGCTGGTTAGTACGAAAATCATATCCATGTGTTTTGTATGTGATTTTAATGTGACCTCAAGAGAAATAATTAATTATTGCTAAATTTTAGAGGCTAGATGTGGATAACCAAATTATAAGTAAAAAATAATTGTAAGTAAAATTTAAAAAATAGTAAACAAGAAATTTTCTTTTACAAATAAATATTTAATAATTAAAAAATAATAAAAGAAAATAAGAAATTTCATGCATTATTTTGATGACTGTCAGTTGTTTTCAAAACGTGAGCTCTGTAAGTAACGTGTCTGTGTCGTTGCTATGCTAACATGTACGTGTGTTGAAATTCTTGTAACCAATCAGAGCGCTCGTTGGGTCTGTCGAGCCGGTCACAAAAGTCGCTATTCCCGGAGCCAAATCAGACCGGGAAGACAGTACTTTCGGCAAAGGGATACAGAAAAATTCTTTTTTTTTTCAATGCTAATATAGTTACTCCTTTAGTTGGAAAGCGTAGATATTTTACTAAAATTTTTTTTTAATTGATTGTTAAGACTACTCAATTAATTACTTGAAGTGATTATTATTTTAAAAAGAATTGACTTATCTTGAATAATTATGGGATCTACCGCGATTCTCATTGTCAGTTGTGATTTGGGCGGTGCTAACCTTCTCCGGTGATCTTCGGAGTTGTCTTCCGGAATGTCGTTCTTTTGGTGGTGAAAACGTGTGGTGGTGTTCGAAGACTTTTTGTTTTTTCATGTTGTCATCTTCTGTCGAGACAGGAAGGGTCCAGGATTCCAGTCCGTCAATTAGTCATCTGATCTTCCGTTGCTGGGGCTCTTCAATTGTTGCAAGCTTTTTATCACTGTGACCAACGATCGAGAAGGTAGAAGTTGATGTCTTTGTGGCTACTGTTGTTTCCTTCTGGACAGAAACTGGTTCTTTTGAAGATGAAGCAATGTCTGCGTATAATGAATCCGTATTTTCTTGTCGGCAAACTGTGGGGTTAGTTTTTCTTTGTGTCGATGTTGGTAGTTCGAAACTCTCGCCCTTTGCCTTGAAGCGAAGTCTTTGAATTAGGTTGTTGATTCCAGTTTTAAATGGGGTGCGGCATATATACAATAAGAAGGCCGTGCACAGTAGGATCAATCCTCCATATGATCCATACGTCAAAATTTGATGTTCTCCTTTTAGGTGGCGTTGCAGGGACAGTTCCTGTAATTGCTGCTCTAGATCATCTAAAGTTTTGGAGTTTGTTTCGAAGGTGGAAAATTTGGGTTCAATTTCAAGGCCGGATTCAAGTTGGGGTTCTGATTTTCTTAGTAAATGGTTATATTCTGCAAGTACTGGTGACAGTTTAGTTAGATTTAGATGCAATTCTGATTCAAAGATGTATTCAGATTTTCCGGTTTGAGAGGTAGTGGCTGGTATAATAGTGTCCTTGGTTTTTAAAGAACAACCAGGGCCTAATTTTATAATACCGGTGTTATTTAGTCCTATCTTAAGTGGACTAAAGGAATGGCATACAATCGTAGCGGTTTCTGGGGTGGCAAAAGAGAACATCCAATCCTCTGTCAGTCAGCACGCATCGTGGTGCTCCGAAGACAGAAAAAAGGTTAGTTGCCACTGCGTGGGCAATTGTTTTAGTCTCGATATTTGGGATTGGGACCGCAATACAATATTTGGAAAAGTTATCCTGCATCGTGAGGATGTGACGATTTTCATTCGGGGTTGTTTGTAGTTTCCCAACCGTATCCAGCGAAACTTTATCAAAAGGCATCGCTGGAGTGTCGGTGATTAACATCGGCTCCCTAGTTCGCGCCCTAACTAGCTTGTTCTCGAAACAGCTTTTGCACCCACGAATGAATTGTGTTACATCGTCTCGCATTCGTGGCCAATAATATCGTTCCCGAATTCTACGATATGTTTTCGATATTCCTTTATGTCCGCCAATTAGACTGGAATGAAATTCGGCAATGATTTGGTTATGCGTGTTTACAGGAGGTACTTCTATTTTTCCGTAGCAAAGGGTAATGGTGATATCGCCACCGCGAAAAATTCCTGTAACAAGTTCGGCCATTTTTCCTTGGGGTACTGCACCTAACAAATCTCCGGCACTTGCTATTCTACATGATGTTTGATGATTCGATTCTAGGGCCTTTCTTAAATTTTTTAGTCCCTTGACCACATCGTCCCAACAAATATCATCAAAATGATACCTTTTTACGATAATAGAGTACACTCGGTATTTTCCGCTACGGGTAACATAAATTTGTCCTTTCACGGGCTTACTGTCTCTAATATCTCGGAGGTCAATATTTTCGGTAGCAATTAATAGTTTAGAAATTGGGGTCGTAGGTTGGCAGTCTTCAGAAATAAAATGTTCGTAATTGTCACGTCTGTAAGTCAAGAGTTCAGTCCACTGATTTCGGATGCACTCAACAGGTTTCTTGACATTTGATGGGGAATTTTGGGACATCCAATTACTATCACCTTCACTTTCGATTTCACTATCATCATCACTTCCTGATTGGGAAAAGGGAGGATCAATATAGGGTTCTTTAATGTCTAAAAGTGAGTTGCCCGATAGTATATTATTCGATTGCTCCTTATCGGTTATTCCCTGAATTCGTCTTGGTTTCAAGTTTGCTTTTTTATTGATTAAAGCTTCTTTAGAGGTGTCGACGTTACTCTTAAATCGAGTGAAGGGGGTTGATTGTGCGAAAGGGGCTGTTAGGGTTCCTGAAAATGATAGGTTTGATGCCTTTGATTGTTCCTCCTTCGCAGCTTCGAAGACTTCTGGCATTTCCTTGAATCTAACGATGCTCTTTCTTTTGGGTTCTGGCGGGCAGGTAGTCAATGGAGTTTCTTGGGAATAGGCAGGGGTGTCAGCGGCTGGTCGATATTCGAGAGGATCTTCGGATTTTCTTCCGGATTGATCCTTAGCTCGGCTCTGGTTGTATTTATCCAGAAATTCCTTTACTCTTCTTAAAAGTCCATCGTCATATTCATCAACAGGATCCTGGGTCCTCAAGTAATCCAAATGTTCTTGATCATCCTCACCATCAGAGACACACTGTCTTCTGGAAGCGTGGTCCAATCCTTCATAATCCCAGAATAGGGTGTTGTTCGTGAGATTAGAGACACCTGCTCCTGCGCCTGTGAAGGAGTTGAATTTATTAATGGATTCATTCACTCCCTGGATAAGATGTTGAGTTTCGGTTATAGGATCATCCTTGGGTTGGTCCTCCTGATCACTTGATTCACTGCTGCTGTTGCTGATCCTTCGTTGCCCTTCGATGATTACTTGGTCGGGAGGTAGTTCTTCTGATTCTGACTCAGAAGATGATGATGAATCAGGTTCGGGATCCTTTAAAGTTCCTTCTCTTGCCAGCTGATCAGCATTTTCGTTTCCAGGAATTCCTTCATGACCGGGGACGTGTTTCCAGACTACATCCAAAGGTTTCAGAGTCTTGATCAACTTCTCGTAAACCTTTCGATTCTTTACAGGTTTGTTTTCAGTAGTCTTCCAGTCATTCTGCTGCCATCTGGGTACCCACTCTTGGACGCTCTGCACTAGGTATTTGGAATCAGTGTTGATCCTTAATTTTCGAATTCCTGCTTTTATTGCTTGTTTAGCAGCAATAGTTTCGGCTTCAATTTCTGAGGCGTTGTTAGTTTGCTTGCCTTTATATCGTTGCGAGACGTTGAGGGGGTGATCTTTACCAAACCAAACGCCGACTCCGGCTCTCGGGCTGGATCCGCCATTTTCGCAACATGCTCCATCAACGTAGAAGTCTGTATATGCGTCCAGGGTTTTGTCTCTGGAAGTGGAGGGTTGAGAAAGGGGGAGGTGAGGTGGAAGGTTGGGAAAGGCACTGTAGGCTTTCCGGAAAACAGGGGGATCAGAATCTTCTTTTGACAACTCCTCGATTTCCTTTTCTGGTTCTTCCTCCGAAGATGCTTCAGTAGCGGACGATAGTGTAGAGTCGGTGTCGTCGGGGTCTACAGAAATGGCACCCTTGCGTGGGCACAGGCGGTTGGCGATGCAGCTCTCGTCTGCTGCGTTTATTTTTATTTTTTTAGTGGGACGGAAGGTTTCGTCGCCTGTAGGTCTCGCTGAATTCGTGCTGCCTACTGGTCTTCCTCTGCCCCTAGGCTCAGATTTGGGTTTCGGTTCGGCCTTACGTGACTGCTTTTTGAGATCTACTTTAGGTGGACCAGATCTGACCTCCAGGTTGCTGGGTCTCTTTAAAATAGTTATTTGCCGTTGTTGTCCTTGGCTCGTGGATGGTTGTCCAAGATATCCTCCCCTCGCTGCTGGTTTCCTGGTGAGGGTGGGGTCAATAACCTTTTGTTTTGTTCCGGCTTTTTCAGGAATTCCTGATTTTGATCCTTTAGGCTTTAATCCTTCCTTTAGGCTTCCGGTTCGTTCTAATGATTGGGTAGGCCTTTGAAGTAACTTTTTCTTGTCTTTTGGGTCGTTAGGATTCACTCGCGCACTTTCTTGTTCTTTACTAGTGGAGGAACGATTAATGGGTAAAGCTCGATAGGCTTTAGGGCTGGGGCTCGCATCATTTAATTGTTTCGACACTTTCGATGTAGCGCCTAGGTTATCCGGATCAGAGGAGGGTAAATCCGACCAGTTGGAATCCGAACCAGCTTTGGGCTCACCTGAATGATCAACAGGATTGTTGGATAGTGCTTCAACAATTCTATTGATTTTTCCAGGTTTGCATTCAAACTTATATTGATAATTCTGCATACGAATCCTCCATCTTTGGATTCGGGCTCCAGGATTCTCAATATAGGTCATCCAGTGAACTGGTTCAAAATCGCAAGCCAATATAAAATCTCGTCCATAGAGATAGGGTCGGAAATGTTCCATGGCGTATAAAATGCCGAGACACTCTTTTTCTGCCTTCAGGTATTTTTGTTCGTTGGTGTTCAAAATTTTTGAATAGTACGCGACAGGCAAATCGATGTTGTCATTTTCTTGAGTTAAAATTGCACCTACTGCATACTCGGAGGCATCACAAGTTAGTTTAAAAGTCGCGTTAAAGTCTGGATATTGGAGGACCGGTTCCTTACACAAATATCGTCTCAATCGAGAAAAACTATCTCTTTGTGGTTTTTCCCATTTCCACGCGGTGTCCTTTTTTAGCAATTCTGTGAGAGGCTTTGCATGTTTTGCGTAGTCTTTTATAAAACGCCTGTAATATCCCGAAAGGCCAAAAAAACTTTTAATGTCTCTTGGTGTTTTTGGTGGGGGAAAGTTTTTAATCGCGATTATTTTGTTGGGGTTTGGCTTTACCCCGTCTTCACTAATAATATGTCCCAGGTATGCTACTTCGGTCTTTAGGAATTCGCACTTGTCGGGTTGAAGTTTCAAATTCGCTTCTCTTAGTCTATTGAATAGCCGTCGAGCCCTTCTATCGTGTTCTTCTATTGTAACTGAATAGACAATAATATCGTCCAAGTACACGAATGCTTCAGAATCTTGCATCGTGTTTAGGACACTATTGAGCAACTTTTGAAAAGTAGGGGGTGCGTTTTTTATTCCCATAGGCATTCGCTTATATTCGAAATGTCCATTTCGCGAGGAGAAGGCAGTTTTGTGTCTGTCCTCGGGGTGAGTTTCCACCTGGTGGAAACCACTCGCTAAATCGAACACGGTAAAGTACCGTGCACTTCCGAGTCGGTCAAATACGTAATTTATACTCGGAAGCGGAAACGCATCACCTATAATACTGTCGTTTAGAGCCACTACGACTCGCCATTTTTTTTCGCCCGATGCGTCAATTTTTTTCGGTACTATTAAAAGGGGTGCATTATAAGGGGAGTTAGAGTGCCCGATAATACCGCTATCGAATTGTTTCTTAAGCTGAATGTCAATTTGATCTAATGCTTCGAACGGGGACCTATACTGTTTTTTGTGTATAACTTTATTGTCTATGGTCGGAATTCTATGTTGTATAAGGTTAGTACAGGTTAACATTTCCCCATTTAAATGAAATATATCTGCGTAGTCCTCTGCACATTTAGAAACAATTTTACGCTCGTCAGGAGCTAGGTGGTTCAAAAACAGTGCATTTTTTACCTTTATGACTCTATCTGCATAAGTCGGGCACTGTCCGGGGTCTAAAGTGTCAATCTCTGAATCCGTTGGTTCCTCCCCCGGGAATTTACAAAAATCGAAAGGAATTAGTTCTTGGGGAGGGATTCGTACATCAATATCTTCCTTAGTGGTATTAATTGCAATTGCGTGACAGATGCCATTTTTATTTGTGACAATGGCTTCACCTAGGTAGAGTCCAGTTGGGGTCTCTATTCGAGGAAGATATCCTTGTTTAAGGTCAGGGTTTATGACATTGATGGCCACAGGAGTTCGTGTTCGGGATTGGATACGCAGAATTCGCGTGAAAGGTTTAATTTCAGACCTCAGGGCTTTCCTGACTTCCAGTGATTCCTTATAAACAAAGGGGATAAGGGTCACTGGGTTAGACACTGTTACCAAGGTATTGTGCCTAAAGGAAATTTGCGCCTGTTCTTTCAGTATGTATGGTCTTCCGAGTATTCCATGTGTGGAAATAGGAAAGCTATCTCGAACCACATGGAATTCCACAGGGTTGCTGGAAATAGTTAAGCTAACCGTTCCCAGTGTTGTTACCACGTGATTTGTTATCCCGGAAATCTCAATGCACTTGTCTTTGACAAGTGTGAGTTCAGGGTTCAAAACACATAGTTTAACCAGATTCGAATCTGACCCTGGGTCTACAAGGAATTGAACCTTGTCATGCTTGAATTCTGGGGCCTGTAGTAGAACTACTGGGGAGTCCTGGGCCGCTGCTCCTGTTGTAGAGAACCGACAGTGTTCTCGGCGAACTGTACATTCCTCGGACGCTGGGGGGTCGGGCACGCTGTCGCGTCTTGACGACGAGCCGGTTGATAGTTTAAATTCCCTTGGGGTGCCGGAGAAGTAGCCCTTGGCGATGTCGCACCAGAGTGATACCCTTGATTTTGTCTGGAATATTGTCCAGGTGTTCGGACTGATTGTTTATTTGGTTGTGGGATTGGCTGTGGTATTGGCTGTTGGAATGTTGGATAAGGGTAGTATGAGGAGTTATGAGATGGAATATTCATCGGGAGTGGGGAAGGGTACGGAAATGGGGGTGGGTGTGGAGGCATTATTGACCTGTAGAACTGACCCAATTGCTCAGGAGTGAGATGGAGTACGTCTGAGGATCTGTGGTGTGAAGAGGAGGAGGCATGGGACGCAGGTTCCCGTCCTGGATCAGGTCTTCTTTTTCCCCCTGAGTTATGTTGTTCCAATTGTTTAGAGTATGGACTGGGGGGCGAAGTCTTTCTTCTATCTTATTAATGTGATATGAAGTGGAACGTGGTCTGTCCGAATAATTTTCACGTTCCTCTGCATGGAGCGCATACTCCAAAGCCTCCTCCATGTTGTGAGGATTACGGGCATCCACGAATTTTGATATTTCGGTGGGTAATCCCTTGACAAAAGCGTCGAGCGCGCAGTCTCTAATCGGTTGGAGGATGATATCACATTCTCTCCGCCTAACTTCCCTATTATCGTTTGTTACTTCCTGGAATAATTTATTATATTTTGGTTCTAGGGCATGTCTAGCCCCATTAATCAAATCTTGGAGTCTGTCATGGTAGTCATGTGCAGTTTCAGTTTGTTTTTGTTTAATCGTCACTATGTGTTCGAAATACCACTGATATTTCTTAGTCTGTGCAAATCTCCTTTTCAAATGCTCTAACAACTCAGTTAGTGAGTTAAATTCCCTATGCTCACAGCTAAAATAAGCCGGGCCATCTAACCTACTAAGGACTGCCCGGATATATTCAGGTTCTGCTACGTCGGTGATAAAAATTCCCGCTCGTTTTACGGCTTGTACGAAATCTCGTAAAGGAGGGGTTTTTCCATCAAAAACCGGTATATCACATTCGCTTGTGCGTAACGTGAGCCTGTCAATGGCCGAACTTGCGTCCGCACCCGCGGGGTTCATAGTTCCGTTTAGGACGGCATTTCCGGGTGGACCTCCACCCGGACGTCGTTCGTTGTTCCTTTCCTGTATATCGCCCGGATCAGAGTCACCGTGATCAGACATGATGTGTGCTGTTAATGTTGAGTAAAGAGATAGACAGAGAGAAATGTATAGAATTAGAAATAAAATCAGTTCTAGGGGAGGAAATTGTTTCTTGAGACTGTGGGCGTCGCCACCGCGGAAAATTCCTGCAGCTTGGCGCAAGGTTGGCTGTGTTCAAGTTTATATACTTGTTCCACCTTTTCTAATTCTGTTCTCGATCCCGCATAACCCTTTTCATGATTAAAGCTGTGATTTTTGCTTCGAGTTCCTTTTGAACTTCTGGGTGTTTGTCATTAAGGGCTCGGAACTTTATGCATAACCTACAATTTTCACCTTTAGTTATTCTTTCGATAGGTGCTGAGTATGGGGATGAATTCGATTGAGACAGGGGCATAATTTCTTTTTTTTTAAAGAACATTATAGTTTTAGGTCCGTTAATAACTTTTCCACTTTGCTCAAAGATTCGGTAAGCGAAATAGATTTATCTTGTTCTTGTGTAATTAAGACGTGTATAAGGTTAATTTTTTCTTCCAGACATTCTATTTCCAATTGGAGGTGGAGATTGGTTCTCGCTAAATTCGCGCTTTCTTGGGAGTAGAATATTAATAGGGTCCTAATCTTCCGAATGTTCTCTTCGGAATTGTTAAAAAGGATATTTTTCCACTCGGGTGTCATTACCTTGTTCTTACTCGATTTTTAGTTCGTCTAATTTTTTAGTCAAAAAATCCATAGCGTATTTTAGCTGGCGTGCCCGTTTTTCGACACTTGAAACTAACAGGGATTGTGCGAAAGTAGCTTGTGAAAGAGTGGCCAGGGAGGTGTTGAGAAAATATGCTTGTTTTTCCAGATCAGCTGATCGTTTTACCAGCTCCGAATTCTGTTTCATAAGACATTCGTATATTTCCCCAATTAAATCTATTCCTTCTGCTAATTCCGACCACTGGTCCTGGGAAAACCCAGTAACTATGGTGCTTCTGCGAGGGAACATGAATTATCTTGGAGGAAGGTTGACCTTGACAGTTTCTATTCTTTGGATTTTAAGCTTACTTCTTGGGACTATGGAAACAATGTGAGCGGATGTTATGAACGCGAGAGGGATAGGTTTTAATTCCGACTGACTTAATAATTCGGGATCCGATATGGGAAATTTAGGACTATATTCTACAAGGTAGTAAAAATCAGACATTTACTCGGCTTAGTCCAAACGTTGGTTTGCATAGGGGTGATTTCGTCTTCGTTCCCGGATTCTGTTTCGAATGTTTTCCCTCATCTCATCGGTAATGGGAATCACTCCGGGGGGTGGGGGAATAAATTCTGGTGGGGGAATAAATTCTGGTTGCCTTGGGAGTAGATAAATCGGGGGGGGAACAATGTCCGGTATTTGCCGTTAATAGCACATTCGATAGGGGTTAATCAATAATCATGACATCGCTATCGTATTCTAAGGTGGTATCTGAGTCGTCGTCAGGTTGCGATGTATTTTGTCGCAGTGCGGGGACTACTCTAATATGATTTTCTTGGGCGTATGCAATGTGTCGTTGTGCTAGTGCTACTTCGACATCCAAATCGATTTCAATAACGGGGATTCGTGGTTGTACTAGAATTGGTTGGACGGGTTCTGGTTGTCTGACAGTAGGTGCAACCTTACAAGTAGGTCTTAATTTTATCACGGGCTTGGTGAGACGGTAATTTAAATTTAATTAAAAAATTAAATTATTATTATTATTGTTATTATTATTATTTTATTATTATTATTTTTTTTTTTATTTATTTTTTATAATTATTATTTATTATTTTTTTTATTATTTTATTTATTTTTAAATTATTTTATTTTTTAATTTAATTTAATTTTTTTTTTAAATTTCTGATTCTGGTGCCCTATTTGTTCTTTGTTCGGTCAAGATATGTCGTTTTCCGGCGCGTTTTCCCCTTTTTGATTTTCCTGGGTTAGAGGACATTTCAAAGTGACATTTTAAGTGATACTTTAAAGTGACATTTTAACCCCAAAACAAAAGAAATCCTGACAGTGTCAAATTACAGATTCAGCACGGGAGCTCTCCTAGGCGGGACGATCAGTTATCACAACGGCGCTTCCTAGTATAAGGGAAAGAAGAAAATAAATTTCCTTCTTTCTGAATTCCGGTAGAATTCTCTAGGATTCGACCAGAAGTTCTCCAATCATGCGGCCTTGTACCCACAACCAGCGATTCTGTTTTGCTAGTCGTTGGGACTAATTTCTACTAATCCCAACAAATACGCATTTAAACACTATCATATATTTTCTTTTCCTTTTGAAATATTAAATGGCAGGATTTTATACGGGTCAATTAGAGGATAGCCAAATCGATGGAACTCACTTGCCCAAGTATTGCGGGGGCCACTGGCCAGGTATGGGAATAGAAAGAATCTACGACCTGGAAACACACCGTTTGGTTTGCGACTTGGAGGTATACGAATCCAAGAATATCCACATAGGTATTATTGACGTAGTCTGCACTTGGATGACCTAGTATAGGGGAGTGTGGTTTTAGAGCGGTTTCACAAATGTAGTTATGTTTATAACCAAAATCTATACAGACGGTGACTATTTCGCCTTGTAAAATTTCTGAAGTAGCAAGGGTACTGCCAAAGCAATAGGAATTTTCCGGAATAGTCATCGATACCAAAATAATTATTCTTTTAATTTGCGTTCCTCCAAAGCCACCCTTACACGCCTTTCGATTTCACGACGTTTATTGTTTTTATTAATTTCGGCCTCAGCCTTGTTAAGAAGATGTTCAAAAAAATTGGAAAATTCTTTCCAATCACTTAAAGGTTCCTTTTGCTCCTTTTTAATGGGCGCAGAAGGTTTCTTGAAAATTTCTGATTCTGATGAGGTTAGAGAAGGATTTTTTCTAGTAACCTTTAGAGAGGGATTTTCTTTCCGGGCTCGTTTTTTAGAACGGTTTCCGCGCAACCTAGGTTTGTTAGGCATTATTAAAAGGCATTGTAATAGTAAAACAACAAAACTGCTGGCAAAATTCAGAACCTATTTTGGCGAACAATTTGAAAATCAATTTCTCACGGTGGACAATTAGAATGAGTCGTCATCTACGACTACTGTCGGAGAGCCAGATTCCAATTTACCGGAGTCGTAGATATTCAAATTACGATCTTTGTTGTTAAAATCTCACAAAGAAATTGTCCTTATTGATTGAGTCGTCATCAACGGCATAAGCCGGAGAGCCGAAATCGATTAGGAATGAGTCATCATCTACGACTGTTGTCGGAGAGCCAAATTCGAAATCTATTGAGACAATTTTCTTATGAAACTTTATAGTCCTGTTTTCTCCAATTTATCAGTTCTTGGAGATTGTTACTAATCAAAGAATTACCCTTTTACTCGAATTTTAATTCGAATACAAAATCGCAATTGAAGCGAAACTAAATAATTGACAAGCAATCGAAATAAGTTCTGCCACTGAAAATAGTAGGAAAAAGAAGGCTAGTAATGCAGGAGTTATGGTGGTAAAAATTTCTAAGATCATTATACTTAAACTGTTTAAAATTTGAAATGGTGCCACTGGTAACAAATGTTACCAGGTAATGAAGCAGGGCGGTAACGCGTGGATAGATCCCACCGCTGCCACCATCAGCTTGTTACAAACCAGAATTAATTTATTTAATTTAATATCGAGCTTTTGAGATGGCTCTAAAATTCTGCTTTGGGGAGGCACCAAGCTGCCGAATTCCTTGGGGAAATCGTTTAAATTGTGGATCCGTTTTCCACTTTTAAAAGTTACGCACTGCTTCTAAGAAATGTTTGTGTGAGGAATTTAGTATAAGTAAAAGATGAGAAGTTAGCTTGAGAAAACAAAGAGGTTTATTTATTGGTGCTAAAATTAGAAACGATACATTTACTTACTCTACCGGCGACAGTGGTGTCACAATCAGCTGCCGTCGGGCAAAACAAACTTCTGTTGTTGTTGGCACACAACGTGGTTTTAGTCTTTTAGTTCAAATAAAACCAATTTGAACTTTTATGCTTTTCTTTATATTTAAGAAAATTCCAAAAATAAAAATTTGTTTATTTAAAATAAACTCTTTTGTCGAGGCCGTTGCATCGAAACGGCGCAGGCGCTACACGCACGGGCTGGCCGGTTTCACACAAACAAAAATCTGCTGTAATTAATTAATTAATTACAGCCGATTTTCTTCCGACACAATTCTCGAAGGACTCCGTCGGTTAGAAGGATTTAATTTGATTTTTCGTCCGCCTTTCGCGTTATACTTAAAAAGTTTTACACGGGGGTCCGACTCGCAGACGGGCTAAGTCGCGGCGTTCTTGTTTCTCGCAACACTTGCCAAGCTAAAGCCAGGAGAGGTGTTGCTCGAGAGAAGCAAGAATTAGTACTGCATTTATTAGAAGATTTTGACTAGCCTCTAGTCCTTGTTTTACCTCCAGAGTGGGACAATTTTGCTAACGAGAAGATTGTCATTTGATATTTTTCTGAAAATACCTCCTTATAATTAATGAAGAATAATTTCATCATTTTATTAAATACAGCAATTTCCCAACTATGATGGTTGTTTAAATTAATTAACAACCATACAATTGTGTGAATTGTCAATTAAATTGGTGGAGTTGTTCAGTCGTATGTAATTTCCGATCACAAGTTGATCGATTATTGATGCGTAAAATCAACCAATTGTAGTGGTTGAGCAACCCTGACGTAGAGTCAGGTTGTCAAACGCACGTGCGTTTGTTGTTATGCTTGCAACGTAGCTTGTGGGCCGAGGGAAAGGGGAAGGTTTCATAGAAGGAGAACAGCGAGCAGAGGCAAGTATATGGAAGATGTGTTGGTGCCTGTGGCTGAGTGCTTGCATGTCGGTGTGAGTTACTATAGCGAGCGGAGTCCACGGGAGTGTTGGTGTGTATGATGTGCCGGCAGGCCATGCGTGTATGCGTTATAGTAGCCGCTCTAACACATGTATATCGATGATGAACACCGTTTCGCCCTTTTTGCTTCGCAACATTGCTACAATGCTTTGTAAAATTAATATGCCGGTCATTGAATCGATGCCAAAATACAGAACAACTCGAGAATATCGTTCCTTATATTATATAATATAACATACATATATATGTGTTACGTTTGCAGTAACTTTTTCTTTTCTTTCAAATTGTAATGTAACATATTTGTCACATGCACCGTATACAAACAAGCATGCACTTGTTGACGACAGAAGTGTTAAGCATTCGACACTCTAAGCGATATGAACGTATCATAACAACAGAGAATAAGAGAAACGCGAAAGAATGCTTAATAACTCCTGTTGACCTCAAGGTATTAGTCACCTTATGTGTATATCCCATTAATTCAACTATATAAGATTTTAATATTAAATCAAATTAAAATTGAAATCGTTTAAACAATTAGATATTCTTATGACAAACTTTTCAACCAGTTATATTAATATTATTATATAATTTCATGCATGAACATTATTATAAATTTTCCTATAAAGAAGAATTATATTTAACAACATTATGATAATGTTTATGCATGAATCAATTGTTGTATTAGTATGAATTATTAATAACAAAATTCGACTTATGTAACATCTTAATGATTCTTCGAATTTGTGTATTATATAAGAACGACTCTAAAGGGGATCTCCAACGCATAGTGACCCCGCTCGGGGCAAGGTTCAATAACCTGGGGCCTGTTCGGCTAAGTTTGATTGGTTAACTAAAATAGCTCGGCTCCAGATTGGTCTGGAAGACGACCTACATTTTTCTAAACATCCGTATTGGCTACTCACTGGTTTGCGACCCTTTTTCCGCGAGTGGGAACTATTGCATAAAAGCTTGGAGGCCCTCTTCCGAATTGTCATTTTCTTCCGTTCTCTTACCGAAGTAACCAAAGATTTGTCCCATCAGGCAGATGCCCTTTTTATATTATACCAAAGATATAGTCTGTTAAATTATTCGTGCCGTCGAATTCCGTATTTATCAGAAGTCTTTGTATTAAAAACAATCAGGGTCTTGATGTAAAGCTTTTAGGTTCGAATACGGTTTTCGACTGTTATGGGTCGTTCTAATCCCGTTTCTAACTCATTTTAAAACGTTTTGCCTTTTAAATAAAAACATTTAAAAGTAGTATTAAGTAATTGTGCGAATACACGACGATACAACAACTGTAAGTATTGGATAAAGTTAACCATTGTATACCTACCTTTATAGTTAACCTATTCTGATAATAAAATTTCTATAACTCTAAATCTATACTTTTCTTCTATCCTTAATTGAGAATAACGTCATAACAGCTCCCATAGAGCTGAAGCAATAACAAACTCACAATCAAATAATTTTCGCAAGACTTACCATCTTGCGAGAAAATTGCTAGCGACTTCCGAAAAGTACATCGCTCGTTCAAACCACGGTTATTTTTACTATTAATTTTAGTATAAACGTAACAGTTAGCAATTTTCTGGTGGCAGCGGTGGGATATTGCCAAAATTTGACATTATTCACAATTAAATTACTTTCAGGCTTTTCTTCTCTAACAAGACTAATCATTTCTAAATCATTCCTTGAATAGTTTCTACATCTAAATTCCATTGAAACACATGTAATTGTTAGAGAATCACAAATCTTGAGTGCCTGTTCAAAATTTTATTTCATCTATCATAATCCATTTCAATACTATTCACAAATAAAAGAGGAATATCATCAACTACGAATATCATTTTATCACATACCACTGAATTCGCTAAAAGTTTTAAATAAGTATTTTAATTTTTCATAATTACTTAAAATTATTTATTGCAATACTGCATATGAAAATTTATTTAACACCCTTGTTTGTCTACTGCTTGGTTACCATAATATAATTTTAATTTAAGGCTTGATTTATTTTTAAGTTAATTTGTAAGTTTAATTTTAAGGGGAGGTTCTCATTGCAAAGGCCAAAATAAACACAAACTTTGACAATTTTTTGCGAGGAGCGGCTATGACTTAGCGATGTAGTTCTTTTTTCTAAATAAAGATACATTCTTGAACTTTTAAAACATATATTTCATTTTAAAAAGAATGCAAAATGGCGGCCAATATGGCGCATCTGGAAAATAATGTTTTTTTAAACATGGAAAACGGTGGGCATTCTACACTGCGCAATTTTTAGTCTAAAACAAAAACTCAAAATTTTTTATAAAGATGACATCCTAAAGAATAGGTTATACCTATAAAATAGTTAAAAAGTTAACAAAATGACAAAATGGCGGACACATTTTTAAAAAAAACTGCGTTTTTGCATTATTTTTCTATATTTGACCTCTTGTAAAAATCTCTATTGTTAACAATTTTACCATATTATAGGTATAACCCCAGTAGAATTTAGTTACCTTTAATTAGCCGCAAACCCGAAGTTGATTGATTAAATAGTTTAGACGCTACGATGCCCACCAGTTTGAAAAATCTTGTTTCGAGAAAAGCGTTTAAAAGCGTTTAAAGTTTGAGAAACATTTTTGTGCAATAATTAAATTCTTTCCCATTCTTTGTTCAATTTGCGTATATGATAAATATCTATAGGTATTTAGGGTCACTCTTTACGATTCTGAGGTCAGATTTGCAAAATTTTTAAAAATCGATTCGATTTGCCTGACATTTGTTATTCAGTGCTCGGGATGCCGGTGAGTTCAAGTCTCCATAAAAACGAAAATATTCTTCGGATCAAAAAATCGCTATACACACATATTCTACATATATATAGCTTTCAAAAAATACAATAAAAAAGAAATAAATTTTTTTGATTCCCGCAATGGGAACCTCCCCTTAAGTGGTTTCTTAGTCTTTGAGTTTCGACACTCGAATAAAGAAACTAATTATATTAATCTTAAATTAAATTTAAGTTAGTTTAAGTTGTTCTTTAATGCTTGCAGTTTCAATACTCGCAGGAAAGAACTAATTTCTGAACTAATTCAGCTTCTTTAATGTTTGCAGTTTCAATACTCACAGGAAAGAACTGAATTATAATTAGTATAATAAGTTAATATTTTTATGCTAAAATTAAGTTAGTTTAAGTTGTTCTTTAATGCTTGCAG
The DNA here is from genome assembly GCF_015476425.1 of Leptopilina heterotoma. Taxonomy (NCBI): domain Eukaryota; kingdom Metazoa; phylum Arthropoda; class Insecta; order Hymenoptera; family Figitidae; genus Leptopilina; species Leptopilina heterotoma. Next base: position 36,874 of record NW_025110939.1, on the reverse strand, counting down.
TTTCAATACTCGCAGGAAAGAACTAATTTCTGAACTAATTCAGCTTCTTTAATGTTTGAAGTTTCAATACTCACAGGAAAGAACTGAATTATAATTAGTATAATAAGTTAATAATTTACACTTACTTTTAAGTTCCGATATTATTGCATAATATTAATTTTAAGCTAGATTTAAGTTGTCCTTTAACGCTCGAGTTTCAATACTCGCAAAAAGAACTAAAATAAGTTTAGTATCATAAGTCAATATTTTTTTACCAATAATATTTAAGTTACTTTTAAGAAGATAACCAAGTATTAAACAAACGAGTTCGATATTTTTGCACACATGAATCAAGACCCAAGAAAAATCAGGATACGTAAAAAACTTAGAGAAAGAATTATTGAACACAAGTGGGAAGAGATACAAAGAGAATTATTCCCTAATCTTCCCCAGTTCGAATCCTCAAAACTCGAATGTAAGGAAAAGATAAAATCATTAATAGCCGAATTAGAGAAGGTACTTGCGAGTTTATCGTAACATCTTTTTATGTTTTTAAATAAAACCCACATTAACACAACATTTCCAAAATTAGAAATTGTTACACATTTGACTTTTCCTAAAGGAGAAGTGAATTCCTTAAAATATCCAAAATCAATCCTTGAAGAGTTAACAACAGAATACGATCTATCAAAACCCATTTACTCTCTTCATCATAAAACAGGACCTTCGCATAATAGAATTTTCTTCATAAAATGTATTGTTGAAGATTATTATCAAAATAATTATTTTTGTGAAGTAGGAAACGGTGAAAAAAGAATTAGAAACGGTGAACATTCTGCTGCAAAGAAAATTTTAGAAGCCCTGAATAAAGTATATTATTTTAGTGAACAAAAATCAGAAAATCCAAGTGAAACTTTTGTTATAACTGCTTCTATAGAAAATTTCATTTTTCCAAAATTAAAATTATATAAGTGGTCCAATAGTTGTGAATTTTGTTACCAACGAGGACACATTATCTCGTATTGTTATAAATATCGACTTAATAAACGCTAAACCAATAAAAGAGTGTTTTAAACAATCTTCAAAAAAAAAAAAAAAAAAAAAAAAAAAAAATTTAATTTAACGAATTCGAATCTATTCAAAATCTTTATCTTTTATAAACCTTACTGAACTAGATCTTTCAATATAATAGTTAGTTTATGACACCACCTCATAGAAAAAAACATAAATATTTTCAAAGACATCCGGAAATCCCAACACGACATCTTTTAACTAATCGATCACTAAATAATCGGTTTTCCATCATGTCCGACCACGAAAATAATGGTGGCGGTGGCCAGAATGGTGGTGGTCAAAATGGTGCCGTTGTTGACCTAAATGGTGGCGGTGGCCAGAATGGTGGTGGTCAAAATGGTGCCGTTGTTGACCTAAATGGTGGCGGTGGCCAGAATGATGGTGTCCATCACATTGACGATCCAACTTTAGGAAATGAGATCGATCACAATATTACTACCGAAATGGTCACGAATGTAGCTGAATGTATTGCATTACAACAAGGGATATTAAATATTCAACATTACGACGGAAAAAACATACGCGTACATGATTTTATCCAAGATATACAAAATGGTTCGGCTTACATTCCCCCTTCGTGTCATAGGAAATATATTAAGGCCATATTAAGTCGTTTAAAAGGAGCAGCTAGAGACAGCGTTCGTGAAAAACAATTTAATACTTTAAGAGAATTAACTCAACATTTAAAGAAAAGATTTGGCGCAGCAAAATCTTACCCTTGGTATTTACAAGAAATAGCTTCGGTTCGTATGAGAAGAGGTGAAGGAGTCAATGAATTTTATGATAGAATCTCTCTCCTCCGGTCGGGAGCTGAGGCTGCTTTAGAAGAAAAATACGGAGCTGAGGCCATAAATATGACCTCCCCTCTTAAAGATTGTGCTCTAGAAGCCTTTATTCGCGGTTTGCCTGACGACATGTCAACCAACGTTGACGTGCGTAATCCGCAAGATTTAGAAGCGGCTTTAAAAGCAGCTCTTCACGTTGAAGCGAGACAAAAGGAACAATTTTATGGACCCAGCACTTATCGTTTGTCTAGGTCAGATAACTACCAATTTGGTCCTCCAATCCGTGACAGAAGTTCAAGCCCAATCCAAAATTTTAAACCATCTGCTCCTCAATCACAAAACAGACCACAAATGAGCATTCTAAAGAATCCCCATACATTCTCTCCAGATTCACATTATCCACCATACCCCTATCCGAATCACTATCCTTATTATCCTTTTCCGAATCCTTACCCTTATTATCCACCACAATTCCCACCTTCTCAAGGACAATCTAACAATTCCTTCAATGCTAAACCAACTAACCCTATACTATCACAACAGCGTTCTACATCTCCATCATTTCCAAAACGCCCGGAAAATTTAAACTCCAACTACGTTCGCCGAAACGACGCGACGACGAACGATATGAGACCCGAGCGTCAGATGAGTGTGAAGTTCCTAGAAAATACCGAAACATCTACCAAGCTACCGGAGAATGTCATGAGTCCCCTGTAATAGAATTATCAGGTCCAGAATTTAGAAGTAATAAAGTCCGATTTTTAATTGATACAGGAGCTGACGTAAATTTAATAAAGGTAAATCAATTAAAGGAAGAATTACTAATCGATCTGACCGAAGCTATAGAACTTTCCGGCATTACAAAACTTAGGGATAACACTTTCGGAACCATTACCCTCTCGATTCGGAAAACTCCTGTGAAATTTCATGTCGTTTCATCTTATTTTCCCATTTCTACAGACGGAATATTAGGCAGAAATTATCTACGACAAGAAAAAACAGAAATATCTTTTTGGCACAATACTATTGTAACACATTCAGAACCAACTAAACCAATACCATTTATAGATAAAGAATCTTTTGAACCAGATAAACAAATCATCAAAAAACGCCAACCTAAAATGTTTAAAATTCAAGCAAGAATGAGAGAAACTATTCCCATTGAAATATTAAACCAAGAAATAAATGAAGGATATCTTCCCTTAATTTCTACTGACCCTGGTATTTATATAGGCGAAGCAGCAGTTACTAACCGAGATGGCGTTGCTTATGTTTTAGCAATCAATACAAACAATGATGATGTCACAATAGAACTAGATCCGCAAGAACTAATACCCTTTGAATATTATAATATTCCAGGCGACGAATACCTTGAATGTTTTGAATCTAACGAACCTATCGAAATACCTACAGATCGAACTAAAGCAATCTTCGAAAAACTAAGATTAGATCACTTAACATCAGAAGAAATTCAACACGTAGAAAAATTAATTACAGAATTTCAAAAAGATTTTTACCTACCAGGTGATAATCTTTCGTCTACACCCTTAGTTCGTCATAAAATTCCTACAACTGACGACATACCCATAAACACTAGACAATACCGTTTTCCACCCATCCAAAAGGAGGAAATTGAACGACAAATCGCTAAAATGCTCTCAGAAGAAATAATAACACCTTCTAACTCTCCTTATAACTCCCCATTATGGATAGTACCAAAAAAACCCGATGCCGAAGGTAATAAAAGATGGCGTCTAGTAATAGATTTTCGAGCCCTTAACGAAAAGACAATAGGGGATGCATATCCATTGCCTAATATTTCGGACATACTCGATCACCTGGGTGATGCTAAGTATTTTTCAACATTTGACCTTGCTTGGGGTTTTCACCAAATAGAGACCGATCCGACAGATCGACAGAAAACGGCGTTTTCCACACTAAATGGACATTACGAATATATTCGAATGCCATTTGGTTTGAAAAATGCCCCTGCAACGTTCCAAAGATTAATGGACCAAGTCCTTAGAGGTCTCCAAGGAGTAGAATTATTTGTCTATTTGGACGATATTGTTGTTTACGCAAAAGATCTAGACGAACATGACAAGAAAATTAAAAGATTATTTTCCAAATTACAAAAGGCTAATTTAAAACTTCAACCTGAAAAATGCGAATTCTTGAAAAGAGAAGTAATTTATTTGGGTCACATAATAAGTAAAGATGGTTTAAAACCTGACCCAAAGAAAATCGAGGCAGTAAGGAATTTTCCTGTACCTCTTAACGTCCGAAATATCAGACAGTTTCTTGGACTTGCAGGATATTACCGTAGATTTATAAAAGATTTCTCTAAGAGAGCTAAACCCCTATCTGATTTATTGAAAAAGGAAAAGAGATTTATCTGGACCCCTGAACATGAAGAGGCCTTTACAACCCTTAAAAACGCATTATGTCAAGAACCTATTTTACAATATCCTGATTTTGATAAAACATTTACATTAACAACTGATGCTTCTGATTATGCAATTGGAGCAGTATTAAGCCAAGAGAAAGATGGTTTCGATCACCCAGTAGCTTATTTATCAAGACTTCTAACGGGACCCGAGAAAAATTACTTTACAACCGAAAAGGAATGTCTTGCAGTTTTATATGCGGTAAGATACTTTCGTCCTTACTTGTATGGACGTGAATTCATTTTAGTAAGCGATCACGAGCCATTGCGATGGATTGATAGTATTAAAGACCCTGGACAGAGACTTGTAAGATGGCGTTTAAAGTTAAGAGATTATCAATATTCTTTTAAATATAAACCAGGAAAACTAAATTGTAATGCAGATGCATTATCAAGAAATCCCATTACAACTAACGACGATTCACATTCAAAAATTTTTGTAGTGACACGATCAGGTAAGACATCTTCAGACCAACCAACTACATCAAATAAAAATCCTACTGACGAAAATAAAGACATTAATAAACCTAGCACGTCTCGTACCACTAAACAAATTCAAAAACCAAGAATATTTGTAAATCCTAAACCTGGCTCTAAACCAACCATTGTCGCTTCAACTTCCGCACCTAATTTACAAACTGTGCAAAAGAGTGCAAAAAACCGACCATCATACCAACCGAAGCTAGGACCGAAAACTTCTTTTCTTAAACCGCCATCTAAATTTAATATTAGTTCTATTGCGACAAGACAACACCCCCGTAAGGCAAAAGAAAATATTGTAATACAAAAGGATAGTACTGACAACGAAGATGATAATCAGGAACACGAAGAATCTGAATCTGACGAAGAATCGACAGAATCAAATATCCATGTTCCCATTTGGAGAAGAAAACAAAGCGTTCTCCCAAGTCTAAATCTTACTTCAGATCCTACTAAATTTCCTACTCCACTCAAAAGTGCTCCACCACAATACGTTACGGACCCCTTCTTCCAAGATGAATTAGAACAAACCCAAGAGCAAAATGAACCAGTAATAGAAACAGAAATTGAGCCTATACACTTAGAAGGACCCCCACAAAGTGACTCTGACAGCGAAAACGAAGACGAAATACAATCCACTAACAAATCAATTTTAAATAAAACACGACAACAATTAAGAGACGAACTCCAAAAATCTTTTGAAAAATTTAATATATCCTTAAAAGAACACGAAAATATTTTAGAAAAGGAACCAACTATGATCCCTTGCGAAGCCCTATCTGAAGGAGAGAAAAATGAAGAATTACTATCAGCTCTTGAAAATTTAGACCCTTACGACACGGAAGATGAAGATGAAGAACTAGAAAGACGAATTGAAAAACTAGTAAAAAGAACTGAACAAATAACTGCACTAAATACTGGAAAGGAAATCCCCCCCATTCAAATACAAAATAAAGACACTGACAAAATTGACCAAGATAAAGATACAGAGTCACAATGTACATCAACTACATTCTCCCGAGAATTAACGACTCCTTCTACTGCTATTAAACCTACAGCTAGATCCACACCCTTTACTGCAGGACTTTCTCTACCCCACACTATACCAGAGGAAGACGAAGAACTCAATATTACAGTAAAAACCAAAGAAAAACAACCACGAAAATTATATATGCAAGAAATTCCAGAAATAAATGAAACGGAACCTTTACCTCAAGTGATAGAAACACCTAAACTAATTACCTTACCTTCACCTCTTCCTGACAGAATTACAAATGAAATAAGAAATGATTGTGACATTCTTACAAAAGGTCTTTACGCAAGAAACATAACTGTTCAAAGTTGTAGAGAAAACCTCACTTACAAACGCGATAATTACATTCATTTAACTTCGGCTAATTGTGAATTTTTAACACCAATTGATAAATTATTAATAGATCTAGGAATCATAGATCCTGAAGAAATAAAATTACAAAATCCAAAATTAGGACAAATTTTAATAACACCACGCGGGAGTTCAAAAATATTCACTCTTATGATAAAGAATAAACACAGTGACGATTTAAAATTAGATAATTTACGAACCACCTTTAAAAATTTACAAACAGTTATAATGAATGAAAACATCAAAACTTCACGTCTTTCTTTACTTGGAAATTATTTAGAAAGTTTAAAACCAAATGAATTAACAGAAATTCTAACAGAAATATTCTATGAAGATATGATTACAATAACTTTATGTTACGGAAAAGCATCTGTCCCTCCAATCGAAATCAGATCAAAAATAATTTCTGAAATGCACAAAAGCCTAATAGGTGGTCATAAAGGAATGACTAAAACTTACAGAAGAATAAGAGAACGATTTGTTTGGACAGGTATGAAAAATGATGTTATGGAATACATTAGGCACTGCAAACCGTGTCAAGAACAACAAATAGTCAGATCTAGAATACGAGAACCTATGTTGATCACAGACACCCCAATTGACACTTTCGACAAGGTTTCTCTTGATACTGTGGGAAAATTACCAACCACCCCAGATGGAAATAGTTACATACTAACAATACAAGATAATTTATCGAAATATTGTATCGCTGTGCCACTCCCTGACATTAAAACGAATACTATAGCACACGCTATGGCTAGAAATTTATTTGCCCAATTCGGTGCCCCACGAGCAATATTAACCGATAAAGGAGGAAGCTTTGTCAGCAAATTAATGAACCATCTCTGTCGCATTTTTGGAGTAAAACAGTTGACTACATCAGGTTACCGACCACAATCAAATGGATCACTAGAACGAAGTCACACAGTCCTTGTAGAATTTATAAAACATTACTCTAATCATTACGATGACTGGGACCGTCTTATTCCTTTTGCGATGTTTTCCTATAATACGTCAGTACATGAAGGTACAAATTTTACTCCTTATGAATTAATTTTTGGAAAGGTTGCAAGAGCACCAACTGCCTTCCCTCCAGACGAAAAACTAGTAACATACGGAACCTATCTTCGAGAATTAATTACACGTCTTAACGAAATAAAATTAATAGCTGCTAAAAATTTAATTCAAGCAAAAGGACGTTCTAAAATAAAATACGACAAATATTGTAACGAGTTTCAAGGTAAAATTGGAGATTCGGCTTACATTTTAAAAGAACCTAGAACTCATAAATTCGAAAAAAGATACCATGGACCCTATAAAATAATTGATATAACTGATAAAAATAATGTCATTCTTGAAGGAGAAGAAGGGCAACGTTTTCAAAAACACATGGACAAAATAAAAATTGCGCACGACTGAAACTAAATACAAGACAGTAAAATTAATCATCAATAAACAATAAATTAATGAATCTAACATCTAAAAGGAAACTCTAAAATTTTTCATCTCAAGTATTGCTATCTTATAGACAGCACTAACCGCACTAACAAGATAATAATAATAATTACCCCCATTTTAATTTTGTGATTCCTTATTTTCAGCAATTATGAACGAACAAGATCCCGATCTTGTATTGGATCCCGAAAAAACCAAAATATTCGAAAGTTTACAACTTGAACAACTGAATACAGAAGAAATAAAATTTTCAATCCAGATAATCAAAAATTACATCTATCTACTAGAAAGTGCTGATTTCAGAACACTTATGGAGCACAGAATAAGTACAAAAAATGAGAAAATATTTAAAAGATCCTATAAAAAGATCACAGAATACACTGCTCTGCAACAAGCAAACATATTTGATCAAATGAATACCCTTCTCTCAATGAAAGTAATTACACCATCCGATTCAAAGTTTAATAACGAAGTAATCTTGTCTCGACAAATAATATCCGATTTCAACGAACCACAATGGCGAATAAGCATACCCTTTATGACTTTAAATCGAAAAATTATTTCTGACATACCAAATTTTCAAAAGCTTCCAACAATTAAAGGAATGTTGAACACCAACACATACTTTTCTATTTTAGAAATGGAAGAATTATATGGTTACATAAGTATTAATAAAGAAGACGCGTCAAAAACTGCATTTACTACTCCAGTCGGAAAATACCAGTTTAATTCTCTTTCTCCATCAATAAAAGGTTCTCAAGTAACATTTTTAAATTTGCTACGGCGAATATTTCCAAAATGGAAAGAAGACAATATCATTTTCCTCCCCTTAGGAATAATAATAGCTAGTCCAACTTTCGACGAACACAGAAGAGTACTAACCAATGTTTTCCTCGCATTATTGTACCAAATCATCCCAATTGATCCTAATAAAATTAAACTATTCCAATCAGTTGCTAATTGCGTTGAATTTTTAAATCATGCTATGTCGATTCAAATTTTGATCGAAAAACCATCAAAATATGTAGGAAAACTGCTTCTACAAATAAAATTACAAGAAAACGAATTCGAAACCTGTCTCTATGAATATCACGCTCACCATCTCGTTCCTATTACAAGTTCCTCTAGAATATATACTGGACCAGAAATTTTGTATGATTATCATGAAAAAAGAAGCCTTGCAATCATACATAGTGCAAGAAGATATAAACATCTTATAAATAACAATCCTATATTTTTCTTTGATAAAAATAATAACTCACAGTGGTTAGAAACTATATCAAAGGGATTTACACGTATACAATGGCTACTGGATTTGGAAAATATGAACTGGAACTATGTAAACTCTAACGAAGAAAAACTTCTGTTTAACGAAAACTAACCTCAAATCTCTCAAAGAAAACTAACCTCTAAATAACTTTATAACAAATAAATATCTTTAAATTCCAGATAACCATGGAACAAAATCACCCTCCATTGACAGAGGAATATATAAAAATATTTGATGATTTTGAAACAGAAAGAATGAGTTCAGAGGAAGCTGATTTTGTAACAAAATTAATAACATCCTACTATCAATTGTTTGGTCACTACTCGTTTGAGCCCTTTTCACATATACAACACCAGATCTTCACCAAAAATGATATACCAATTATGACTACAATCAATTCACCAGATTCATATACAATTGAACAAAAACAAGATCTGTTTTCACAGCTGTGTTATTTATCACTAGCAGAAATAATCACACCATCAAACTCTACCTACGCAAATAAAATCAACGTAAATTTCGTATGGACATCACATGTAAGAAGATTTACTTGGAAGTTTTCTACAAACTATACACAGCTTAACAAAAGGATAATAGTACCAAACTATCCTAACAAGGATCCTGAACAAATTCGACACAAAATAAATGAAAATACTGAAATATCAATCTTCGACTTAACAGACCTTTATTCAAGAATCGAAATCCATCCTAATGACACACATAAAACGTCAATTGTCACACCAATCGGAAGCTTTGAATTCAAAAGATTGATCCCAACGTTAAAAGGATCCGAAATAATCTTTTATAAATTTTTTGATATTATTTTCGAAAATGATTTGAGACAAGACATAACACTATATCCAAAGGGTATAATTGTGACAAGTAAAAATAAGAAGGAACATATTGAGACCATATCAACAATATTTTTAAAATTTGCTCTAAATGGAATTTCAATTCAAGCATCAAATTGTAAGCTCTTTTTGGACAAAATCGACGCACATGATTACATGGATTCCCAAATTGAACCCGACAACACAGTACCAATACCAAATCCTACTTATAACGGGCAACTAATGTTACATTTTCGAATTTTCGAAAATTATTTCAAAGTCATTCTTATTGAATACTCTAATCGCCGAATTAATGTAATAAAACAATCAAAACGAAAATTCCAACCTTCGGAAACATTATACAACGAAGAAGGAAAAATCTGTCTAGCATTGGTTCATGCAAGAAGAAGATTCAATCAATTTATTGGAGACAACGATATACTGCTTCCAAATGGACGAAACGCATTAAACTGGCTAAGTGAAATTGAGCTTACGAATACAAGAATAAACCATTGGAGATATGAACTACAGACTTCAGAATGGATCATATGCCAAAATAATTAAGAAAAGAAATAAACAATACATTCATAAATCTCATCAAAATGAACTTTATATAAAATAAAAATATATATATATATATTTTTCTATTTTCCTATAACTATACAATATTACTAACATAGAACTGTAAACACATAAAAAAAAAAAAAAAAAAAAAAAAAAAAAAATTAATAAAATGTATATATGTCCGTATAACCAATTGATGTAAATTAAATCCACTTTACTGATAAAATAAAAATAAAATAATCCCAAACGTTAAACTATGAATTTACAACCCATCAGAACAATAGAGTCTGCTTCGGAAACAACTTTTCCTACAATTGGTCCAATGATCCGGACTCCATAAAACTGTATTGTCCACTCGCGATCTCTAAAATAAATAGACGAAAATTATGAAATAGAAGTTGGCATTATATGAAATACAAATTCATGTATGCGAATTGTATATATTAAATAAAATAAAAACAAATTTTTACCATTGTCCACTGTGAATCTATTTTCAACCCATTTGGAGTAAGAGTATACGTCTTTACTCTTACTAATGCAAGCGACTTTACAACTGGTTGCCAATCCAACCCAGTAACATTGTGTGGCAACTTCGAACCGTCGCATAATGAAGACTCAATTCCTGGTTTCATTACCCTTCTATGGACATTATTTAATCCAATAATGGAAGGAATACAAAATTGTACCTAGAACCACACAACAAATATTATACAAATCTCTTTTCATAGATTCTTTGAAACTAAATAAGCATTTTCTCAATATTTCCCCTTTTCCCTCTATTTTAAATAAAAATTCCCCTATTCCTTTTTACTTATTTTGCGCTATGAAGCCTAATATATATATAAATCAAACCTAAGCCATAAACACACACATACCGGAATCCAATATCCCCTCCAATAAATAGGACCTTCAGGATCTAATTTAATATACTCCTGACACCAGGAGAGAGGACCATCCGAATCCAACGGACGCTCTTCCCAGGGTCTTCCTGACCGACGAATAACTCCAGGTTGTTGATACTTATATTCGTCCCAACATCCCATAATTACAATACTCCTAAAAACAAGATACAATAAACATTCGGAATAACTAATATACAAATCAAAAAAAAATAATAAATAAATAAATAAATAAATAAATAATAATAATAATAATTTATAACGATTTCATAACTAATAAACCTTTCTCAGCAATTAAATTAATTTTTATTTTATAATAGAATTCTTAACAATTTGTGTGTATGTAGATTTAACTAGAATTTATTTTAATAAATTGGATTAAATTACTCCAAATTCAAATATTCTGCTTAGAAAGAACAAAAAATCAATAATCATCGCAAAATAATTTTAACCAAATACATAAAACAAAGATTAACATTTTCCAAAAATAGAGTTAAAATCTGAAATTAGACAAAGAATTTTTTTTACTTTTTGAACAATAATCTTGTTTGTTTATGGATATAATTGAGGATTTTATTTTTCAATTTTATTAGGATAATGATCGGTTATCTACAAAGAATTTGACTATGTTTTTTATGAATGTAATTAAATATATGGTTTGATTCTTGCGAAGAGTTGTACTAAAATTCTTGTCAATACTAAACAGTACCTAATAATTAATTATTTATTTAATGATTGAATAAATAAAAATAATTAATTAGTAAATAAATAAATAAAAGGTCTTACTTTCAGCCTAATTTCGAGGTTGAATTTAAAGTATTTTATTGATCATTCAGAAATTTAAATCTATAAAAATTTAAGAAAAGTTTAATAATTATAATTATAGAATAATAACACAATAATATAGTTTAAATATGTGACTCTTTATAAAATTCAATTATTTATCAATTATTAAATTAAAATACTTTGAAAGTTCCATTTGTTGAAGGGTTTCTAATGAAATCCTTTCACAAATTTAATTATTTTCAGTTAAATTTCACAGAATTTCTATTAATTCGATAATTTTAAAAAAAAAAAAAAAAAAAATTTTTATTTACATGCAATATTTAAATCAGTGACTGATTTTTACTACTCTCTAAATTTGAATCGGCGAAAAGTCGCTGATTCACCAGCCCAGAGTATGCAGCTGATAAAATAGCGTAATAAATTTAAATTTAGAGAACAGTTTCTGTCTATAAAAGTTGAAATAAAAAGCGATTTTTAAAACACAAATTAAAATAATAAAAACTTTTCTAATTTGTTGTAAAAATTCCCGGTTTGGAATAAAATTTTTGGCTTATTCATAAAATAAAAATTTTAACAGAGATTCAATTCTTTTCTTAAAGTATTAAAATTCTTTTTAGGAACTCAATTATTTTCACAAATGGTGGAACTCATTCCGGAGTTTCGGTTATTTTTGATGCAATTTGAATAATTGAATTCTCGAAGAATTGTATAATAAAAATTGATTTAAGAATGAATTTCAGTTAAAATTCGAAATAATAATTCTATATTAGATGAATTGAAATTTTACAAAGTTTCAATTTTGCATGAATTTCATTAGAAATTTTAAAGAACTTAAATTTTTGAAAAATTTTAATAATTCATATTTTTCTGAAATTAGTTCAATTTTTTTTAAATATATATTTAATTATTTATTAAAGGGAATGGATTTATAAAGGAATTTTAGTTGAAAATACTAAAAAAAAAAAAAAAAAAAAAAAAAAAAAATGAATTTTAGAGAATTTACAAATGATTGCAAAAATTCAATTATTTTCGGAAGTAATAGGATTCTTCGCAGTAATTCAATTGTTAAACATTTTTTTTTTATTCTCCTAAAAATTCCAATTGTCTTTATTAAATAATAAAATTCTTCTCCAAAATTCAAATTATTTTCAAAACATTTAATAAAATTATTGACAAAATTTTTATTACTTTCAAAATTTTTCCGAATTCAATAATGATTTTCAATATCTACTATTTGAATACAACTTTCCAAAAGAATTCAATTAGGTATAAAAAGAAAAAGAAATCTTAATAAAATTGTACGCAAACATTCCATTATTTTCATATAAATAATACAATTTTTACAGAGATTCTATTATTTTAGTAACTAATTAAATTATTTATAAAAATTCAATTATTTTCGTACGTAGTAGAACTCGTCGCGGAATTTCAATAATTTTTAATACCCTAGCTGGAATATATGTATGTAATGCTTTTTGTCATCGAGGCTACTATTTCCTACTTTTTATCGTCGAGGCTACTTTTTCCTATTTTTTTTAAACACATAATGGAGTGCGAAGCCTGTCATTTTTAATGCAATTTTAGGTGAATTTCTCAAGGAATATAATAATTGTTTTCAAGGGTTCTATTAAAATTCTTCAAATAAAGTCAATTATTTTCCAAAATAATTTCCATAATTAATAAATTCAATTAGTAATTTTATTTATTTGTTTATTTATTTTTATTATAATAGAATATATTACTAATTTTTAACTTTTGTTTAATAAAAATATTTAAACTTACCCCTTTCCACTCAATTCTCCTGCTCTCACTTCATTTACAGATTTTATTAATCGACAAATGCCTAAATAAATGTAATGAAGCGAGGTCTCCATTTCTCTCACACGCTCGATTGATAAATTTTCAATAATCAAAGGAACTTCGCCCATTTTTGAATTATACTCTTTTACCAAATTCAAAAAGTTCGGATACCGTTCAACCATCACATTCACAAAGTATTCCAATCCTTGAATGTTTCCTTCCGTGTTCATACCACCATTAACAAATTCAAACAACTTTCTCACCTCCAAATTCATCTTAATGAACAATAAAATTACACAAACACAACAATAACAATATACTTCTACAACAATTTAAAAACAACAAAACAAAACAAACAGAAATAATAATTAAACAAAACGGAAACTAATAACAAAAATTACTTTTCTCAACCAACGACTACTTCAAATCAAAATTAAAAGCATACTGATCAATATCAGACAGTCACAAATGTCGTACCATAGATGACTATTTCACATGGAACCAAAGCACTCCACTTCGTCTGTAAAATAACATAAACATCACGTCGCCATAATATTGAAAGATGCTTAACAGCAGACAGTATCAGGCGACTCAGTCCACTCAAAAAAAAAAAAAAATTTTCTTTTTCACTCTCTCTCTATATAACAAAATTTTATTTATCAAATGATTATTTCTATACTTTATATAATTAATTAAATTATTAATCAAATCTAACTAAAAATTTATTAAATCATAAAAAAAAAAAAAAAAAAATATATATATATATATATAATTAATTAATAATAATTAATAAAAATTTATATAACTAAAAAAAAAAAAATATTTTTTTTTGTTACATAAAACAAAACTGTCAAAATAGTTCCCCCTTTTTATTCATTTTCTCTCTCCCTCTAACGCATAGCAGCCGTCTTACCCGATCTCTCGTGCGTATGCCTCTAGTGCGTTCTCTCTCACTCCTATAGCCGCACGCCGCCACAAGCGACGTAGCAGGTAGAGTCCCCGCGCGACCGCTGTCTATTATCCGCGACTCCCAAGCGTTATCTCGCGAACGCGAAGACCCTCGCAAATTCTGAATAGCTTAAACGACTTTGCCACCCCCCCTATAGATACACCCCCTTTTCAATATAATTTTCAAAATTTGAATGAAAGTTCTAGGACAATTTTTAAGATTTTTGTTCAAAATTATATTTCCCAAATTTGTTTTCTCTCTCACTCTAATAGGAATATACATCTCTCTCTTTCTAACCAATGCTAAAATCATTCTCTCTCTTTCCTACTATTACAAACCACAGTGTTTTCTCTCTCACTCCTATGGGCAGCACACCGCCTCATAAGCTTAGCAGGTAGAGTCCCAGCGCGACTGCTGCCTACTCTCCACGACTCCCGAGCGTTATCTCGCGAACGCGAACTCCCTCGCGGTTTTTAACATCATTTTCAAAATTTCTACCCTCGTTGAATTCCCATCTCTAAAAACACATATTTTAAAAATTATTTAATATGGATTATCACTCTTTTAATATTAAAACTTAAATTAATTGTCGCAATTACAAATTGATTTTTATTGTTAAAAATTATACTATAATTATGTAATATATTTCCTTCACAATCAACACATATAAAAATCAAAACATCAATATTTTACAACACAATACCAAGGGCCCTAAAGCTCAATACCCACCTCCAATAATTTTTCTCCCTCTCAAATAAACAAACTACAATTTTTTTTTTGGTATTGAATTTCCAAAATAACAACAAATAAGCAATGACTAAGATTTTTTTTTTATATAGAATTTTTCTCAATAATAAATAAATTTACAAATAAAAATATATAATAGAATATAAGTAAAATAAATAAGTCTACATACCAACCTCAAATTTTCTTTTCTCCTTATGTATTTCTCTCTTCTCTTTTCATCGAGGACGATGAATTTTTTTTTAGGGGGAAAAGACACGCTTAAAATTTTGCATAATATTAATTCATATTTTCAACTCTAATCACATTACCCATATTAGACCATAAATAATGCCTCTAACTTTGGTACTTATATATATATATACCACTATTAAATTAATAAAATTTACAATTTTCACAGATAAAGATGTTTTTACCCTGGAAATTATTCATTTTAGTCCCTATAATACTTGCAAATCCTGAGAGATATCAGATTACCATTTTTGATAAAAATCCAGGTTTATTCTTCGAAAGATTAAGAACAGTAAAATTTATCGAAACTTATTGGCGGCTCACAATATTTCTTGATATGAAGAAATTACAAAACAATTTTCCAATGAAAACTCTAATCAAAGATATCGACATTATGTACAACAATTGTGCCATGCCATACACCGAGCCCTGTGAAGAAGCAATAAGACCTCACACTCTAAAAGAGAAAATTACTCAGGCAAATAATATTTTCCAAGATGCAACAAACCTGTTAACCATCCTAAAGGACACTCCAGTGGACATAGAAAATCTTCCAAACAGTATGAGAAAACGAAGATCACCACTTGACTTCATTGGACAAGGATTAAAACCCATTATAGGCATTTTAACCACCGAAGATGGAGAAACCTACGAAGATGCTATTGATGAACTCTACGAGCTTAATAAAAACCTAACACATCTTGTTGGACAACAAACACATATAATTCGCTCTGACCTTCAAAAATTATATGAACAAGCTGATAGACACTCTGAAGTTTTAAACAATTTACGTACCAATTTAAAAAATTTAAATGCTTTGACAGAATCATTAAATAAAAGACAATATTACCATTATTTATCTCAATGGACTCAAAGCATAGAATCAAAACTCGATCATTTTATTCACGCTATGAACGAAATAATAAAAATCATCCTATCTGGAAGAGAAGGAAAACTACACCCAACATTATTAACTCCAGAACAATTACAAGACATAAAAAACAGACTCCTCGAAATTAATGAAAACTACGATTTTCCAATCCAAGGATCAAGAATTCTTGCAGAAGAACTTTCACATATTACAAAAACAAAAATTGGATATTACAAAGAAAAATTTTTAGTAATCATAGACATCCCATTACTAAACAAAAACGTCTATAAATTATATAAAATCCACTCTTATCCTATACCACAAAACATGAAAACACAAAATTATTCAGCATATATTATCCCTGAAACACCCTTTATAATTTTATCAGAAGACCGACGTTCTTATATATATGCAGACCAAGAAGTACTAAATACCTGCATAAATATGAATAGCTACAGTATTTGCAATAATTATCAACCTGTATATGAAGCAAATGGCTTAAAATCATGCGAAAGTCAATTACTTCTCGAACCTAATGAAAAACTCTGGCATCTATGCGATATCAGAATAAAAACAAACATGAAAACATATTGGAATCAAGTTGCTACACTAGGAGGATGGTTATTTTCCTCTAGTGCTGAAGAAATAATAACAGTATCTTGTTCTAATAATTATGAAAGAAAAATAAAAATTTCTGGATTTGGATTGCTACGACTAGGAAACACTTGTGTTGCCAGAAATTCCTATATCACCATATCAGGAACATCAATACAAAACAGTGAAGTAGAATATTTATATCAACCCGATATAAGTCTAAACATCTCAACATTATTAAAGGATATTCCAATACTAGACACCTTAACACTACCAAATGACTATTTAATGCAAGATAAGTTATTTGAAACAACCAAATGGGATCTGTCCGAAGGAACACCTCTTGCTGACATAGAAAACCAACTAAAAATTTTAAGCGATCACAAAAGACAATCAAACTCGAATTTTTACCGAGATCTATTCAGAGGATTGTCTATACTCGGAATATTTGGTAGTGCTACTACCGTCTATTTTCTTATTCAATTATTAAAGAAACCACGCTCGCACTAACATACTAACAATTATATTGCTTTATTGCTTTAATTTAATAAAAAATTTATTAATTAAATAATAATAAATAAACAATAAACAAAATACATTCCTTTTTAAATAAATAAAATATTAACTAATCGTATAATACAATTATATTAATCAACTAACATTTTAAAATTTAATACAAGAATAATCAGAGTAAGTATAAGAACGAAATATTTATCTTGCATGATTTACAAGGACGAACGTGCCAATTGCTTTAAAGAGCACGGTCCTGTATTCTGCCTATCATATTAACCTACTACTAATACAACCAATGGAATGCGACTAACCTTATGCTTTAAATAACCACACTTTTCTTCCTTTCTTTGCTTACAAATTTTGCTGAAACACAAATAACTTTCATTTTATAGCTACTAATAATATTTTATTCAAAATCAAAACAATGGTTACACGAATTATTCCCATAAAATATGTCACGACGTACATACTATATATTGAATATATAATTGTTTAAACAAGAAATTGGAGTAAATGAATGAATATAATAAGTCAAAATTTGATAACAAATTTTTAGAATAAAATGCACTTAAAACAATGATGTCAAATTAATTGAAGACATTTTTAAAAAAAAAGGGTATCTAGTTCAAAGCCATATTGTGATTACAACACCATCTGCAAATAAACAAAATAGATATAAAAATAATATCAACTATTACAATTTTGTTTCTTTTCTCTTTGAAATTTATCTAACCTTATTAAAACTACGTAGTTTTGCTTTTTCTAAGAGAAACGAAATAATTTCCATCCAAATTTTCCACCATGCCCATTGGAGAGCGATATTCTATTAATAAACGAGGATTTTCCTTCAGAACTTCTTCAGCAATAAAAATGGGAATTATTGGCTCCTCCTCCGGAACAGGAAGTTTTCGAAATTTTGATTTTGAAACAAGCGATTTACGTCTTCCCTCTTTAACTAGAATAGGGAATATTAACGTCTATAAGAATTTGATTGTAACACTATTTTTAATTCAATATAAATTTATGTGAGTATGTATGCACATTTAAGACATATATCATGGTTTATAATGATTAAATTTATAATTTCACTTGTAACTCACCAGAATCATCCTCGATACGTATGTCAGCCATTCCAATATCACAATCCTTTGGTATTGTACCTAGATACCCCTCTTCAACTAGAACAAAAACAATATATGTCTTACATGTGGTTACATATAAACACACACAACAATCGCCTATGTAAACAAACTATTTAGCACTTTATACCAAAATATCAACAAAAATATATGTAATAATTTTTCTCTCTCAATATTCTTTAACAAATATTAGCACCACTATTAAATATCACAAAACACATATTACATACAAACAAAACAATACTCAAGATTTCCTAACCTTCCCCTTACATCCTTCCTACTGAAATCCCATGCCGCTTTAACACAGCATGAGACTGCAGGACATAATCCCTCACATTTTTTGAAGTACATCTAATCATTACTCCTTTTCTTGGTTCAGGCAAGTGATCTATGATGCCTGTCCCATCAGTGGGGTTAATTCTCAACAAATCATTAAAGATGTTTCCCACTTCCAACGGCGGATTGATCATAGGCAAACCCCACATAGTAACAATGAAAACACAGTGGCTATCCTCCAAAAAGGACACTCTATTGGTCAATTGGTTCATTAATTTGGAAAACTCCATTATGGTGTCATTATGTACCGGAGGACTACTCTGTGGAACAGGCCTTGATCTATTTCGTCTCTCAGATGGAGGTACTCGACGTCTTCGTTTTATTGGAATTACACCTGGAGGATTATTCCTGCCTCTTAAAGGATTCGTACGAACAAACTCCACACTACCTTGTCTTCGACGGCCATCCACTGCAGCACCTGATCTTGTCCTGGGGCAGCTTTCCGGAGTTTTAATCCTTGGTCGGGACGTACCAGGCATAGGATCATTATTTATGTCAACCACCGGTAATATTCCCAATTGCTGAACATCCAATGGGAATTCTATGCTATCACTATCCGCACTCAAAAGGATTTCACGACTCTGACCCGCACCGGACATCTTGCAGAAAAGAACTGACCTGTCCTCCCATATTTTCTCATCATCAAGTGTCATACCAAGGAATTTTGCCCAAGAAGAAGGGATGAATGTCCAAGTGTATATACGAACCAATTTTTACATTTTTTCTTAACGTTTATA
Source organism: Leptopilina heterotoma (assembly GCF_015476425.1). NCBI lineage: Eukaryota > Metazoa > Arthropoda > Insecta > Hymenoptera > Figitidae > Leptopilina > Leptopilina heterotoma. Next base: position 17,008 of record NW_025110939.1, on the reverse strand, counting down.
TACAAAGAAAATCTAAACATATGCTCTCCGACATAGCGGTCACGTATTATAAACTCCATATAAAATATTTTTCATCTCACATGTTTATACCAACCTTATAAATTATACTTACCAAGAACCTTCCTTAAAGAAACCTCTGTATCCCTTTTTTCACAGTAAACACCTTTCTATTATAAATTCACACTGTGCAACACTATACACATATTATTACTAAAAGTTCGCCAAAACAAAATACCAAAAATGTAAAATTTATTGTAAAATGCGAAGTCTAGATTAAGATATTATCGAGGGCGATAACATTCCTAAGCGGGGAACGCTGTTACGTTTGCAGTAACTTTTTCTTTTCTTTCAAATTGTAATGTAACATATTTGTCACATGCACCGTATACAAACAAGCATGCACTTGTTGACGACAGAAGTGTTAAGCATTCGACACTCTAAGCGATATGAACGTATCATAACAACAGAGAATAAGAGAAACGCGAAAGAATGCTTAATAACTCCTGTTGACCTCAAGGTATTAGTCACCTTATGTGTATATCCCATTAATTCAACTATATAAGATTTTAATATTAAATCAAATTAAAATTGAAATCGTTTAAACAATTAGATATTCTTATGACAAACTTTTCAACCAGTTATATTAATATTATTATATAATTTCGTGCATGAACATTATTATAAATTTTCCTATAAAGAAGAATTATATTTAACAACATTATGATAATGTTTATGCATGAATCAATTGTTGTATTAGTATGAATTATTAATAACAAAATTCGACTTATGTAACATCTTAATGATTCTTCGAATTTGTGTATTATATAAGAACGACTCTAAAGGGGATCTCCAACGCATAGTGACCCCGCTCGGGGCAAGGTTCAATAACCTGGGGCCTGTTCGGCTAAGTTTGATTGGTTAACTAAAATAGCTCGGCTCCAGATTGGTCTGGAAGACGACCTACATTTTTCTAAACATCCGTATTGGCTACTCACTGGTTTGCGACCCTTTTTCCGCGAGTGGGAACTATTGCATAAAAGCTTGGAGGCCCTCTTCCGAATTGTCATTTTCTTCCGTTCTCTTACCGAAGTAACCAAAGATTTGTCCCATCAGGCAGATGCCCTTTTTATATTATACCAAAGATATAGTCTGTTAAATTATTCGTGCCGTCGAATTCCGTATTTATCAGAAGTCTTTGTATTAAAAACAATCAGGGTCTTGATGTAAAGCTTTTAGGTTCGAATACGGTTTTCGACTGTTATGGGTCGTTCTAATCCCGTTTCTAACTCATTTTAAAACGTTTTGCCTTTTAAATAAAAACATTTAAAAGTAGTATTAAGTAATTGTGCGAATACACGACGATACAACAACTGTAAGTATTGGATAAAGTTAACCATTGTATACCTACCTTTATAGTTAACCTATTCTGATAATAAAATTTCTATAACTCTAAATCTATACTTTTCTTCTATCCTTAATTGAGAATAACGTCATAACAGCTCCCATAGAGCTGAAGCAATAACAAACTCACAATCAAATAATTTTCGCAAGACTTACCATCTTGCGAGAAAATTGCTAGCGACTTCCGAAAAGTACATCGCTCGTTCAAACCACGGTTATTTTTACTATTAATTTTAGTATAAACGTAACATATGTATATATATACATATATACATATATATATATATATATATACATATATATATATATATACGCATATATACACACATACATACATAAAATAAAATATATAATATACAATATACACACAATACACACATAATATATAATATAATAATAATAATAACATAATAAAAATACAGCAATAATATAACAACAATAATAATAATATTATAATATAATATATATAATATATTATATTATTCCCCATATTGTATTATATTATTTCTTATGTTGCTACAATGTTGTTTGTCGCCTTTTAGCTTCGCAACATTGCTGCAACGTTCCATATTTTAAACATTTTATTCTAAGATTGAATTAATCCTAGGGACAAGTCGGGAATATTATTTTCATTTTACGACTTCCTTTAGTGCCGGTTGAAAGTCACGAACGTGGGCACTAAATGCTGACAAAGCTCGGTTTATCGGGGTGTCGTATGTCTAACTTCAAGGCTCGCTGCCTGGTAGCAAGTCTTGAAGTTAAAGAATTACAAAGATATTATGCTATGTTGCCATATTTTAATTTTAATGTGTAACACCTGAAAGTTTTCACTTAACAGGAGAACCTTTAAAACCAACCAATAAAGTACAACACAAAATTATAACCGTAGACGAAATTCCAATTCATACCAGACCTTATAGATTCTCTCCTGCACAAAAAGAAGAAATAGACAAGGTCATCGATCGAATGAATTCAGAAGGAGCAATAAAACCTTCTGCTTCACCTTACAACTCTCCACTTCTTATCATACCTAAGAAAATAGATGGGACTGGAAAAAAGAAATGGAGGATAGTTATTGATTTTAGAGCCCTTAATGATAAGACGGTAGGAGATTTTTACCCAGTACCTCATATTACAAGTGTAATCGATTCCTTGGGCCAAGCTCAGTATTTCTCAGTTTTTGATTTAGCAAGTGGATTTCATCAAATAGAACTAGATCCTGAAGATAGACAAAAAACAGCATTTTCAACAGTACACGGACATTACGAATACGTACGAATGCCGATGGGATTAAAAAATTCACCAGCAACATTTCAAAGATTAATGGACCAAGTCTTACTCGGACTACAAGGTGTAGAACTATTTGTTTACCTAGATGACATAGTAATTTACGCAGAAACTTTAAAAAAACATGGTACAAAAGTAAAACGATTATTAGAAAGATTAAAAGGCGCAAATTTAACATTGCAACCTGAGAAATGCGAATTCCTATGTAGAGAAGTAGCATATTTGGGACACATAATTAGCAGCGATGGTGTAAAACCCAACCCTAAAAAGATAGAAGCAGTAGAGCAATTTCCAACACCAAAGACACCCAGAAATGTAAAACAATTTCTAGGTCTTGCGGGTTATTATCGAAGATTCATAAAAGACTTCTCCGCAAAAGCAAAACCACTTTCAAATTTATTGAAAAAGATCGTTAAATTTGAATGGGGACCAGAAGAAGATAAAAGTTTTAAGGAACTTAGACTAATGTTATGTAAAAGCCCTATACTTCAATATCCTGATTACAACAAAATGTTCACAATAACAACAGACGCATCAGATTTCGCAATAGGTGCCGTTCTTAGTCAAGATAAGGATGGAATTGATCTACAGTACCGTCCGAAATTGTCGGTCCACCCATTTTCAAAGGAATGACAACATTTTTTTAACATAAAATTCATGAAAAGTAAAATTTTTTTTGGTTTATATTTTGAAAGACGATAAAATTTTGAAAAGAATAAGACCTTACAGAAGTCATTTGGCCAAAATTTGTAGAAGATATTCTTAAAAATCGTCATTTTCAATGTTTTACAAAAATTTGAATAACTTCTAAAATAATGAACGCTTTTTAATAATCTTAGGCTTATTTTAAAGACCATTTTCTACAGAATAAGAATTACTTATAGGCATTAACCTGTCATTTTTAACTTAGAATAAGCATGACGTCAAAGTTGGACAAAAGAATTCAAAAAATTTGAAATAATATTATTAAAAGAAAAATAATTTTTGAAATTCAAAAATATATTTCTATTAAATTTTCTTGAAAAATCTACACCATATCATGTTTTATATATGGGCAATTCCACGTGAGATTTCAGTCGACCTCTTAAAATCGGCCAAAAATATTTTTTTTCTATTCTGTATTAAAAAAAAACAGATACGTGTTTTTTTATTATTTTTTTGGAGGCCAGATTTTTGAGTTATGAATTTTCAAAATTTTCGTTTTTTAAATGAAGATATATTTTTAATGTCAGATAACTCAAAAAATATTGCTTCTTTTCATTTTTTGACAAGAGAAAAAAAGTTTTGTTTTTCTCTCTACTTTTGAATAATCATAACAAAAAATTTTTTTTTTCATTTTTTATTAAAAAAATAAAAAAATTTTATAAACAAATTAATTTTTTTTAACTTTGGGTATGATAAATTTTTAATTTTCTTTTTTAAAACATACCTGGAAATGATAAGAAGGTTTTGCAAAAAGTTTCAGAGTGGGCCTGACAAGTTTGATGGGTCCAAAAAAATAATTAAGCTGTCCGTGCAGGTCGCACGCACGCGGCACAATGGGATTTTTTTACAATTTATTATTAAAATTGTTTAGAGCCTCCAAATTCAATAATAATCAAAATCTGATAAAATTTGTAGGCTCTAAACAATTTTTAATAATAAATTGTAAAAAATTCCCATTGTGCCGCGTGCGTGCGACCTGCACGGACAGCTTAATTATTTTTTTTGACCCATCAAACTTGTCAGGCCCACTCTGAAACTTTTTGCAAAACCTTCTTATCATTTCCAGGTATGTTTTAAAAAAAGAAAATTAAAAATTTATCATACCCAAACTTAAAAAAAATTAATTTGTTTATAAAATTTTTTATTTTTTTAATAAAAAATGAAAAAAAAAATTTTTTGTTATGATTATTCAAAAGTAGAGAGAAAAACAAAACTTTTTTTTTCTTGTCAAAAAATGAAAAGAAGCAATATTTTTTGAGTTATCTGACATTAAAAATATATCTTCATTTAAAAAACGAAAATTTTGAAAATTCATAACTCAAAAATTTGGCCTCCAAAAAAATAATAAAAAAATATGTATCTGTTTTTTTTCAATACAGAATAGAAAAAAAATATTTTTGGCCGATTTTAAGTGGTCGACTGAAATCTCACGTGGAATTGCCCATATGTTCTAGAATAGTTTTTAGTACAAAAAATTGATTTCAAATTTTTCCAATTTTTTTGTCCAATTTTGACGTCATGCTTATTCCAAGTTAAAAATGACAGGTTAATGCCTATAAGTAATTCTTATTCCGTAGAAAAAGACCTTTAAAATAAGCCTGAGATTGTTAAAAAGCGTTCATTATTTTAGAAGTTATTTAAATTTTTGTAAAACATTGAAAATGACGATTTTTAGGAATATCTTCTACAAATTTTGGCCAAATGACTTCTGTAAGGTCTTATTTTTTCAAAATTTTATCGTCTTTCAAAATATAAACCAAAAAAAATTTTAGTTTTCATTAATTTTATGTTAAAAAATTTTTGTCATTCCTTTAAAAATGGGTGGACTGACAATTGCGGACGGTACTGTACCAATAGCATATCTATCACGAGTATTAAATGCACCTGAACAAAATTATTCTACCACCGAAAAAGAATGTTTAGCTGTTCTTTATGCAGTTAATCACTTTAGACCATATATTTACGGCAAGAAGTTTACATTAGTAAGTGATCATGAACCATTAAAATGGATTAATTCAATTAAAGATCCTGGACAACGATTAGTTCGATGGAGATTGAAGCTACGAGATTACGAGTACGAATTTAAGTACAAACCAGGTAAATTAAATCATAATGCAGACGCCCTATCAAGAAATCCCATTGAAACTGCAATAGAAGAATCAAATACAAGAAAACAGGCACAAATCCTTGTAAACACAAGACAATCTACAAATCCTAAACCTGCAGCTCCATCCACAAGTTCCGGAGTTGCTAATACTTCAACACAAAAAGAAAGAACTCTCAAACAACCAACAAAAATTAAAAGCATTATGAAACCTACAAAGAAAATAGCCACAAATACAAAATTATTAGAGAAAAGCACAATTGCACAACGCGTCGCTCAACGAAATAAACTACAACCCCGACCTTTAAAAACAAAATTCACGAAAGATGCATCCTCAAGCTCGGATTCCGATGAGAGAGAACAACCACCTATACGTAAAAAGAGCACAAGTGTTCTACCTACTTTAGTCATACCCACACCGCTTTATGATCCATATGCACCAAAAAGCGCACCCCCCACTGCACCTTTCGAACAATATGAATTTATTACAGAACCAACAACGAGTAAAGAAGTAGTGAAAATAGTTAGCCCGCCTTTAAGTAGAAGCGAAGATAGTTCAGAAGAAGAAGAAGAAGAAGAAGAACAAAGAATTCTAAAAACAAGGAAAGAAATAGCAAAAGAATTAGAAAAATCAATAGCTCAATTCGATGAATCAATGGCTCAACATGAAGATTGGTTAACGGAAAAAGAAGTAGCACCTAGAGATTGGCTTAATGTCTCTGTTGGAAATGATGACCCTGAAATTCATGAAGCAGCAAACGAATACATGCCAGGAAGTCATTCAGATTTTGCAGAAAAGTTAAACGAAATTCTAAAAGGCGCTTATAAAGACATACAAGAATTAACCGACATGATTCAAAATACTGAAAATGATAATATAAGTAAAAAGAAACAAATCATGGAGGATGTTAATAAAGGAAAAAATGTAACTTTTGCAGATCAAACTAGAAGATCTATAACACCCTTAAGCTTTAATCAACCTCTTGCAATATCAACACCCTTCAAACATCCCACAATACAAGAAGAATCATTTGAATCTGAAGAAGCAGATGAAGAAAATCAATCATCAGATAACGAACCACTAAAAGACCAAACAACAATTAGATCAAAATTAGAAACATCTATTGATAGCATTCCACCAGAAATTCCAAAAATAAAAAAATCTTTATCATTAAACATAAACAGTTGTAGAGAAAATCTAACCTACTATCGAAATAACTATGCTCATTTTCTGTCTGCTGATTGCGAATTCATAACCCCTGTAGGAAGATTACTCATTGACATAGGAGTAATTGATTCTCAAGAAATAAAATTAAAAAACCCTCAAAAGGGACAAATATTAATTACTCCTAGAGGACAGTATAATATTTACACCTTAATAGTAAAACACAATCATTTTGATCCATTAATAAAAAGGGATGTCCTTGATGTATTACAAAAACTAAAAATCATTCTTCAAGACGAAAAATTAAAGGAAATTAGAATTTCCAGAAGAAATGACCTAACTGACGAATTAATGAAAGGAGAATTTTTACAAATAATAGATATAATTTTCCAAAATAGCGCCATAAAAGTCACTATATGTTATGGTCAAGTTACAATTCCTAAAGAAGAAATTCGAGAGGATATTATCAAGGAATATCATAACAGCAAAATAGGGGGACATAAAGGAGTCACAAAAACCTATCGAAGAATACGTGAAAAGTTCTTCTGGACCGGTCTCAAAGACCAAGTAACCGAATTCATAAGAAAATGTCCAACTTGTCAAGAACAAAAACTTGTTCGAGTAAAAACAAGAGAACCAATGCTAATTACGGACACTCCACTAGACGCCTTTGATAAAGTATCCTTGGATACAGTAGGAAAACTTCCTACGACTCCTTATGGTAATTGCCACATACTTACCATGCAAGGCCATTTATCAAAATATTGTATTGCAGTAGCAATTCCTGATGTTTCAACCACAACAATAGCACATGCTGTAGCTGCAGAATTATATTCCAAATATGGAGCCCCTAAAACAATTCTAACTGATAAAGGAGGAGGATTTATAAGTAAACTTATGAGAAAACTATCTAAAATCTTTGGAGTTCAACAAGTTACAACTTCAGGATACAGACCTCAAACAAACGGCAGCTTAGAAAGAAGCCACATAGTCCTTGTAGATTTTCTAAAACAATATTCTGAAAACTACGATGATTGGGACAAATTACTATCCTTTTGTATGTTTGCTTATAACACATCGGTTCATGAAGCAACGAATTTCACCCCTTTCGAATTAATTTTCGGAAATGTAACGAATTCATAGTTCGTTAATTAAATAAATAAAATTTTATAAAATCCCTATGAAGAAATATGCAAATAAATTAATCAATTTAATTGCAAAATTTAGTATTCTCTGAATGAATTTAAATGTCAATTGTTGTACTAGCAAATATGCCACGACTTAACATTCCTATTTAAAACTAATAAGTTCAATAACTTATTAACACAAGGTTATCAACCCTAAGATCACTGAACTATAAAAAAAGATTAATAATGATTGCCAAATAATGGAGCAATAATTATTATAAGTAATTTTGTTCGTCTTTGGAAATCATGGATTAATATGCGAGCGACTTGCTCAATACTTAAGCAACGTCAGCAATAGTGATCTAGAAAGATATTCCTCAGAAATAAAGAAATTATAAATTTATTTCAACACAGGGACAATGATCCCTGAAGAATGTCGTGCTTGCAAAATTTCCCACCAAGTGCAGTATAGTTTTGGGTGCGAGGATTGACATGGCAATTCATTCGACACAGTATTTTTCGGTCATTCAAGTAAAGAAGACGCGTTATTTAACTGTCCCTTAATTAGTAAAATATACTAATTAAGGAAAGTTGTTAAATAACTCTGTTAATCGATAGTGGTGATAACGAAGCCACAAACGTAGAATTAACACGAGTTAGTTAAAGTTAAATTCACGAGCGTCAGAATTGTGTGTGTTTAGTTAATAATCGACATTTCAAGCGGAGAATTATTAAAAGAAAACAAACAGCAATCGAGGTGAACAACATTAATCAACAACATTAAACAACAACATTAGGCCCATCTCTAAGGAATTGGAGGTGGTAGAGATAAGTTAGGGGTAAGCAAAAATATAACTATTGTACTTTTACGACTAAATTTTATAAACAAAAATAAGAAAAGGGAAAATAAATTTTAAATTTAAATGGGAAATAAATGCTTATTAATCAAAATATCCCATCCTACATCCGCTTTATAAATACTCTTTTCTAAAATAAAAATTTTCTTTATTCGTAAATTAAACGGGGAAAAACGAATCTCGCATTTTAAACAATCAAGGACAAATTCTTGATTGGTTGTTGCGATTCGAAGAGAAACAAGATAAAAACTAGAAAATATAAAATCCCATAAAATAAATAATTATTTTATTAATATTTTTTAAAACAAATTTGCAACAAATGGTGGCAGCGGTGGGATTTATTTTCCCTTTTACTTACCACTTATTTTTATCTTAATAAATTGCTTAACAAAATTTTGAAAAAATTTTAAATTAAATTATTTTGAAATCAACTATAAATATAAGTCTTCTTTGGGTTCGTTGAACGGCCACTTTTTATTAAAAAAAAAAAGGCGAAGCAAAAATTAGTTGATTTTAATAAATAATTAATTGTTTTTATCTCTTATTTTGAATTGAATCATTTTTATAACCAACTATAATTATAAGTCTTCTTTGGGTTCGTTGAACGGCCACTTTTTATCAAAAAGGCGAAGCAAAAATTAGTTGCTTATTCTTAAGAATATCAATTCCTTAAAAGAGATTACTGTGTATAAAAAGTATAACATATATTATACATATATTTATATATAATAATCTTTTCGATGTGTCTGCAAAAACCTATCGCAGATATTGTTCCTGAATTTGGTTTTTCTAACGATTTCGAAGTAATCACTCCTCCCCCGGGAGTAATACCAATTTCGGAAGTAATCGTGCGAAGACTTGCTAGTGAAGCATTAGTCGAACAATATCAACTCGAATTATTAATTGAACAACAATCTGAGTCTAACAACAATAGTAATCAATTAATCGATGTTGACAATACTGACGACCTTGACAGTACTGACGACCTTGACAACTCTGACATTGATAGCATCGCGTCGACTATACCGTATATTCCTCGCGATCTAGAATTTGATGACGAGCTCCCTGAGTTGATTCCTCATGTGTATGATAATGAAATAAATTCTGAATCATATGAACAAATTGATGATTCAAATAATTCAGAAATCGACAGTGAACTTGAAGACGACTACTGACCTACTTCCGTCTGTAGTGTAACGTGAACCCGGGTCAGATTACCTTACTCGCGACAACACATTATATAAGAATTAAAATAGAAAGAGGATACTTATATTCTTTTTAAATAACTCTTATTTAAAATTGAATATTATACTCACGGAAATTATTTATTAATCATAAAACGAATTTTCGTTTAAATCATGTCTTTTGATCATTGACAGAATTAGTTTTATAGTAATAGGAAATTTGTTTGAATATTAACTAAATTATTCCTTATAAAATTATTTATATTAGAAAAAAAAAAATTTATTTAATAAATTTTATGATTAATAATAATAAAATTTATTTAATTGATTTAAATTGATTATTTTTGTTTTTATTAAAAATTAATAATAATCTATTTATTTTGGTTGTTAAAAAATATATATTCGTTTCCTTTAAATAATAAACTAAATTCTTTAAAACATGAATAGATCAAAATTCAGTGTAGAAAATTTTAAATAATTAAAATTACTAATTGTTTTGAAATAATTGTTTTTTTACTGATCTCTTTTATGTAATAAAAAGAGTATATTTTAAAGTATATTAAAAGCATTAAAAAAAAGAAGAAGACAGAAAAATAAAGAGGAACTCGTTAGTGAATAGAATATTTTTACAAACAGATCTTTTTATAATTGACTAATTAAAATTTTGTAAACAATTATATAACTAATCACTTATTTAATTATCACTAATCAGTTATGGATTTTCAAGAAACTAAATATTAACGAAAAAAATAAATAAATAAATGTTATTCTAAATAAGTTGTTAGATTAATATTATTTTTATACTATAAACAGCTGTTCCTTTTGCTCTAATTTTTACTTTTAGTTCAGTCTTCTGTCTGAATTTTAATCAAATACAATTTTCTTTTTTTTATATACTTGACCTACGATTACACTTATACAAACGTAAGCAATAAAATAGGAAATGATCCATTGCAGTTCCTCGTTATTTCAATATTATTTTACTTTTTAAATTGATTTTAATTATTCTTAAGTCTGGTTTGATTAAAAGTTAAATAATAAGAAATCCAAATTCAGCAGTTCGAATAAATAGAATTTTAAATTTATATAATTGCTACTAAATTACAAATTAATTCTCGTTAATATTTCAAAGATTTATTACTATTAAAGGTTTTCTTTTAATTAATTTATAATCAAATTTTACATATTTAATTAATAATATTTTACCATTTTTAATTAATGTAAAAATAGAATTTATGGTAATTATTATTAATAATATTAACAATCGTTTTCTTAATTGATTTAAATTTAATTATTTAAATTTTATTCTCAACTTATCAATTAAGGAAAAATGAAAGACTGTTTAGATTAAATGATCGGACAATTGTAGTTTAGTACATAACGTCATTTTGGTCAGAAATTCGTATTACTTTTTACTTAATTATAAGATTCATATGACTTTATTTTAAATAGTGTGTATTTTTACATTATTTAATTCTTTCGTAAAAGCTTTTTTTTACGAATTACTACACCACTAACTATTGACTATAACGTTGACAAACACTTACGAATCAACTTTCAGTAGAGTTCTTTATCAGAATCAAAGATTAAAATTATCAATTGTGTCCTGTAATAAGTAAATTTAATTTCGTTTTCACCGATTTTTATTATTATTATTCAAAATGTCTACCAATCCAAATGGTAGTAATGTGACCATTGACCCTCTACATCCAACTGCATCTAACGCTAGTGTAGTCTACGTACCTGCACCAGACCAATCTGCAGCCGTAGCTACTATGATGGAATGCTACACAGTAGAAAAAGGGGTACAGCACTTATCCACTTTTAACGGGCGGGACCCTCCCCTACGCGAATTTCTGCAAGACATAGACAATAGTATCAGTTATATGACACCCTTGACTGAACCGGGCTTTATTAAAGCCATTTTAGGGAAACTAAGAGGATCGGCTCGAGAAAGTGTAAGGGACAAACAGTTTCATACACTTAATGAACTTATCGAACATTTGCGAAAGCGGTATAGCGCCCCAAAGCCTTATCAATTCTATTTAAACGCTATAACTAATTTAAGAATGAAACAGCCTGAAACAGTCAATGATTATTGTGATCGGCTGCAAGGCTTAATTAGTGGGACTAGAAACGCTCTGAACAAAAAATACCCCGGGGTTGTAGAAGGGACTAATATTCCTCAAAGTCAGATTATAATGATACCTATTATGGATTCCGCCCTTACGGCTTTTACACGTGGGTTACCTGACGAAATGCGCTCCCATGTAGATACGCGTCAACCGAAAGACATGAGCGAAGCCTTCGAGTTCGCTCTACATGTCGAAGAGGAATTACAAGCGGTATCCAATAAAAATTCTTCCTACAAAATAACCAATGTAACCGAGGAAGAAGATACAAAAATTATAGAACAACGAGAAAAGGTTAAGACTCCAGAACCAACTACTCAAAACAAACACCAATACTGGACGAATCCTGTATTTCCTCAGTATCCAATGCATTTCCCACCAATGTTTTATCCATATCCCCCGTATAAAGGATATCCTCCATATCCACAATATCCAAACTACCCTTATTCGCCAAAGGAAATCCGACAAGGAAATGCAACTCCTCCAAGAGCGCAATCTCCAGGACCTTCGAAATATTTAAACTCCCAGCCGATTCATCAACAGGGCGCCTCGATGAATCATACTACTCAGGAGCGTCCGAGAAATGTACACTTCCAAACAACAGTGGAGTCCTTAAATCAAAATCAGAAGAACCAATAAGCAATGAATCAATTTTGCTAAACGATTCATCTAAGGTTTCCAACTTAGATACAAACGAACACCTTTTTTTACAAAGTGGGCGCGTTTTCAAAAGCGGAACCGAAAGCGAAGACTCCCCCGTCGTGGAAATAATCTCGGAAAGTTTTATTAATAACAAGGCTAAATTTTTAGTAGACCCAGGCTCGGATTCAAATCTAGTTAAATTAGAAGTTTTACTACCAAAATTACCAATTTCTACTTCAAAAAAGTTACAAATATCCGGTATAACGAACCATTCCGTGAATACTCTCGGTACCGTAGATTTAAAAAATCAATAATCGAAACGTAGAATTCTATATAGTGAAAAACTCTTTCCCTATTACGACTAATGGAATACTTGGCAGACCATATCTTCGAGAAGAACAAGCTCAGCTTTCGTTTCGACACAACACCTTAGTTACAATTTCAGAACCGACTAAACCCTTACCATTTATTGACAAAGAATCGCAGACTGCCCGGAGAGGCCTAAGAAAAGAAATTAAACCATTTAAGAGAGTTCTCACTATGAAGGCTCGAACTCGGCAACCAGTTCCTGTTCTGACATCATCCAAACTAAAGGAAGGATACCTACCAAAGGTAAATACACCAGACGGATTGTATCTTGGAGAAGCTCTGGTTAACAATAACAATGGCACCTGTTACGCCATGGCCATCAATACTAGTGACGAAGACATCCGTTTTGAATTGGACCCACAAGAGTTAATTCCATTTGAGTACTGTAACTTTCCAGGAGAAGAATCATCCGAATCTGAAGTTGAAACTTTATCAAATCAACCACCCATCGATTATTTAGAAAGAGTAAAAAGAGTCAAGGAAGCCCTTCATACTTCCCACTTGTCAGACGAAGAAAAAGATTACGTAATGAAATGGGCCGAGGAATATGCAGACATATTTCACCTGACTGGAGAGAAGCTAAGTTGTACTCATCTTGTAAAACATCGAATCCACACTACAGACGACAAGGTCATCTGCAGAAAACAATACCGACGTCCTCACGAAGCGATTGATCAAGCCGATGCCCAAATCAAAAAACAATACGACGCAGGACTTCTTAGTAAATCTACCTCTGCTTTCAATTCTCCTATGCTAATTATACCAAAAAAATTAGATAATTCGGGCGAACGAAAGTGGAGGGTAGTGATTGATTACCGTGCCCTAAATGAGAAAATTTTAGGAGATGCTTTTCCATTGCCCAATATCTCAGAAATATTCGACCGATTGGGAAGTGCTTGTTACTTTACGGTTTTTGATCTGGCCAGCGGATTTCATCAAGTAGAAACACATCCGGACGACAGGCATAAAACTGCATTTTCAACTGGAAGAGACCACTACCAATATAACAGGATGCCTATGGGCATCAAAAATGCTCCCGCAACATTCCAGCGGCTTTTAAATGAGGTTCTGAAAGGAATGTTAGACGTGGAAGCATTTGTATATCTAGACGATATAATCATCTTTCGGACACGTTGCCTGAACATGACCGAAGAGCAAGGAGATTATTCAATAAATTAAGAGAAGCCAACCTTAAACTTCAGCCTGATAAATGCGACTTTATGAAAAAAGAAACTGCTTACTTAGGTCACATTATTAGCAAAGAAGGTGTACGGCCAAATCCTTCAAAAGTAGAGTCAATAAAAAACTTTCCAAAACCCAGTGAACCCAAGAATGTTAGACAATTCCTAGGGCTTACCGGATATTATCGAAAATTTATTAAAGATTATGCAAAAAAAGTCGAAACCACTAGTCGACCTACTAAGAAAGGATTGCAAATGGGAGTGGGGTCCACGACAAAAAGCTAGCTTCAAGAAATTACGGGAATACCTTTGCCGTGAACCTATTTTACAATTCCCCGATTTTACGAGACCGTTTAAATTAACTACGGACGCATCGGAATTTGCTATGGGAGCCATACTGACTCAAGAAAAAGACGAAACGGAACATCCCATAGCGTTCTACTCTAAAGTCTTCAACGAAAATGAACGACGCTATGAAGAAACGGAAAAAGAGTGCCTTGCGGTGTTATATGCGGTAGAGAACTTTCGACCATATTTATACGGTCGAGAATTCACACTGGCTTGCGATTTTGAGCCAGTACATTGGATGTCCTCTATAATAAACCCAGGAGCACGCCTCACCAGATGGAGACTAAGATTGCGGGATTATAACTACAAATTTGAATACAAAAAGCGTAAATTAAACTCTAGGATTCAAGCCTTGTCCGAAAATCCACCATATAGGAACTCTAGTGATTCTGACTCAACAACAGTCACCGAATCGGATGAAAGTGACTTCTCTGAAGTGCTAACAAACAAGATCCCTTCTAATTCCGTAAATACTTTAAAGGCGTTTCCTATAAATACAATACCTACAAAGGAAAAACCCAGATTAAGGTCTTCTGCTCAAATGAATGCCGGCGAGGTTCCTAAACCAGTGTCTATTTTAAAGAGACCTTCCACCTTACCTCCGCGACGAATAAAATCGGAATCCGGAAAAGAACCTATACCAAAAAAGGTAAAAGTATCCTTACCTTCCACCAGCGCTGAAAAAGAAAACCTGGAAGGCCTAAGAAACAACCCACCTCAGCACGAGAAGAAGAAAAACCTATTCAACAGTCTACTAAATTAGAAGAAAGTACCATAGCTTCTAGACTAAGGAATAGGAAGCGAATTACTTCTCAAGTCGATCCAACAGAAGGAGATCAATCTTCGTCAGAAGATTCCTCATCTAATGACGACACAGAACAATCCGACCCTCCTGTATTCCGTTCTCAGAAGAGTACTATACCGGCTTTGGGGCCCCCTACTCCACGCCGTAACTCACAAGCCAATCCATGCACTGAAGGTATACATTGATGGAGCCTGCCAGAGAAATGGAAACGTAGGATCAACTGCTGAATTGGGGTATGGTTCGGAGAAACCATCCACTAAATGTATCTCAACGCGGCTACAGGAAAACAGACAAATAATGCTGCAGAAATTGAGGCTGCCATAGTTGCTGTCAGGAAAGCTAAGGAAGCAGGGTATCAACGTTTAAAGGTGATTACTGATTCTCAGTTTCTGATTGATAGTATGACCAAATGGTTACCGGAGATGGAAATCCAATGACTGGAAGACTTCGACTAATAACCAGTCCAAAATCGAGCAGCATTCGAACAATTAGAGAAAGCAATAAATTCTCTTGATGTAACATTTAAACATGTGCCAAGCCAGCAAGGAATTTTTGGGAACGAAATGGCTGACCAATTAGCCACTCAAGCAATTGAAAATGCTGGAATTGCTTATTCAGTCGACGAGTCCGAAGTACCCGCTGAAAGCAATATACCAACTATTGTAGATCTCCCTCCAGTTACAACTCTAGCGAATCTGACTCAGAAGAAGATGTCTCTGCTATACAAAAGAAATCTGAATATTAGAATTGATCTTGAGAAATCCATAAAGAAATTCAACGAATCATTGGGAAGGAAAGGATTCAACCCAACCGACCTTACTGCTCGATCCTTAGCTTGGGACCATGAGGTATGGATGAATCAATTGTCAACAGAAGAAATGCGTTTCTGAAGGAGAATCAAATGAAGAATTACTAAAGGAGTTGGAAGAACAAGACCCCTGTAGAGAATATGATAAATTATTCTCATCACGAATTAATGAATTCTTGGGACAAAACTCAAAAACAACAACCTACAACTAATACTAGGTATGCACACATTGAAAACGAGAAAGAACCATTGATCGAGAGTGAAGATGAGGAACCTGATGGATCAAAACTAAACGAAATTTCTGAATTACCTGCATTTCTGAAACAAAATCCTTCTGATAGAAATAGAGGCACGTAATCCTTCCAAACCCCATCGGCTAACACTCTTCCCTATGCTCAATCCACTCCTTACACTCACATCTTAACCCCCACACACTGAACAACAATCTATAGTCACGACTATACAACCAAATCAGCCTTACCGTAAGCTAGATATGAAACCGCGACGTTTAGTTACCACAATAAAATGAACCTCACTATCGATTAGGTTATAATACACTATTAGATCACACGCTTAGTCCGTATGATGATCTCGCTCCACCAAACTCCTGTAAAATCCAAAATGAGTGGACTGAACCTATAACGTTTAAACGAGATAATTATGCTCATTTTATATCAAGAGATTGTGAGCCAGTCGATCCTGTAGTTAAACTTTTAAATAGCGACTGAACGAGTTGATATTAAGACCTTAAAGAAATGAATCCCCAGTTAGGTCAGGTTTTAGTCACACCCCCAAGGACGATTCAATACCTATTCCATAGTTGTCAAAGATAAAACACTATGAATGCTATCAACTGAAATGACGTACGAGACTAGATTAAAAGGCGGAAAGCC